>NC_058084.1:118324311-118695519 GCF_014858855.1 Bufo gargarizans | reverse complement strand
CTACTTTACACCAGTTGATAAATGACTCCCTCCCCGTCTCTACCAAATGCATTACAGTCCGTTCCAGTGCTTAGTGCTAGAACCAAGGGCCAATCTGCTGGGACATAACTTCCGGCAGCAATGTTAATTCAATTAGAAGTTAATTGTTTCACAATTGTTTCAGTGTGTAAAATGGCTTTCATATGGACGTCTGAGAAAAAGACATCATTATCTAATGAAACCGCGGATGAAAAGGGGTTCTGGAGCAGGGCCTAACACAATGTTTCCATTTCCATAAACTAAACACCAACTGTTACAGATTTCTGTGGAAGAATATTCTCATGTACCAGTATACCAGACCCTTATATAATCCATAAGACTTCCTGATAGATATGGCATAATAAATGTCATGCAGTTGCACTAATCTGGCATTGTATTACAGCGCCTTGCAAAAGTATTCACTCCCCTTGCATTACAACCTAGACTTAAAATGTATTTTATTTTTATGTAATGGACACGACAAAACAGTCCAAATTGTTATGGTGAAATGAAGAAAAAAAATACCTTGTTTGAAAAAACAATTAAATTATTAACTAGGCTTGAGTGAATTGAGCTTCGGATCTACAAACTTTGTTTGTAATGCTCTTTCAATACAGCATTAAAATGTATTAGCTCCGTGTAGTAAAACTTTGTCTCGGCTGAAGTTGTGCGAGACTTCGGTAAATGACTTCGGTATTCCTAAAAAATTTAAAATTGGAATCTGAAGTTGGCTTTGGTACCGAGGTACCAGCCAGTACCAAAGCCAACTTCAGATTCCTATTTTAAAATGTTTTTAAAATGTTCTGTTTAAAAAAAAAAAACAGCATCTATGATCCGAAGCTCGATTCGCTCAAGTCTATTAATAACAACTGAAAAGTTGTAAGTGCATACATATTCACCCCCTTTGCTATGAAATAAAGTCTGGTAGTGTCTGCAATGAAAGTGGCACATAATCTTCACAAGTCAGTATAAATACACCTGAAGGGTTCCCACCAAAGCTCACAGACCAAGCAAGGATGGCAGAACTTCAACAAAGGTATCAATAATAGCAATGAAGGAACTCCAAAGATTCAGAGGAGAAAAAAGAATATCCATAGGACCACTATATGCTGTAAAATCAACAGAGTGAGACTTTATAGAAAAGTGGCCAGATAAAAAGCCATTGCTTAAAGAAAAACATAAGATTTTGGAGTTCACCAAACATGTGGCAGGTTGCCTAAACACATGAAGGAAGGTTTCCTGGTCAGATGAGATTAAAACTGAACTTTTTGGCCATCATAGGAAATACTATATGTGACACAAACTGTTCCCATCACCCCAAGCACGCCCCTTCCCACAGTGAAGCATGGTGGTCCAGAGTCAAGCTGTGGAGATACTTTTTATCGACAGGGACTGAAAAACTGGTCAGGATTGAAGGAAAGATGGATGGTAGTAGATACAAGACAATAACTTAAGAAAACATGTTTCAGTCTGCCAGAGATTTGAGACTGTGATGGAGGTTCCCCTCAAGCAGGACAATGACCCTAAATATACGGCTAAAGCTACACTGGAGTGTTTTAAGGGGAAACATTTAAATACAGTACCTTGGAATGGCCTAGTCAAAGCATAAACCAACACAACCCATCTAACTTGGAGGAGTTGGATACATTTTGCCTAGGAGAATGGGCAAAATTCCCAGTATCTAGAAGTGCTAAACTAATAGAGACATACTGCAAGACACTTGCATTGGTATATGCGGCTAAAGGTGGCACTAAGTATTGACTTTCAGGGGGTGAACATTTACTCTGTAAACTCCCTGTGAGCTCTGCGCTGCGATTGGACCTCGCTACAGCCTGGGAGAAGGAACGGCCAGGGTGAAACAGGGCAGACTCCGCCTACTCGAACCAATTCAGTGAAGATACCGGAGGGCACAGCGGGCGAACGGAGCGGTGCCCAGGGATAATAGGAAGTGCAGGGAGATCCCTGGGCGCCGCTCTATGTAGCCTGATAATTATCTTGCAATGTTTGGACCGATGAAAGGTCCTCTTTAAAGAATCACAAAATATATTAAACATCATGCAACATTTGATCAATTTGGTGTGAATTTCAGCAATACAGACTGCTGCAAAACTGAAAAAAGGGAATGTTTCATCAGAAAATGACCTATTGTTTAAATCACATTTTAATGTTAAATTTTTTTGTGTTTGTGAATTGGTGATTTTTTTTATATTTCTCCATGTGTCCTTTTTCCAAATTATCCTGCAATTTTCAAACTGGCTATTAGGCCTAAAATATATTGACGTTTTGTCTTTTAAGAGCATCTACATGGGCCATAAACACAATGGACAGAAGCTGACACCATTGACTTCTATGGGACAGTGTTCTAGGCATGCTCTTTGACCTGTCTAAATGTTCTTGCAGCGTTTTTGGAGGGTAGCTGCCCCCCTTTTGGATCAAGTACTCCCTGCCCATCTGCCCAGGGCTTGATCAAAAATGTGCGAAAAAAACTTTCAATTTTCATGTACAGTATATTACCACTGTAAGCCAGAATAATTTCTAATCCCTATTTCTATTGTTTGCATGTATAACAGTGTGCTGCCATATTTTGTTTGGTGTTTGTATGTTTATGCTTTATGGATGTGTACCTGTGACTTTGGATGTGCTAGTCTAAGCTTGCAGTGTGTTTGAAGGCCAGCTGCCTTCTTTTAAATTAAGCACTCCCTGCCCATTTGCTCAGGGCTTCTAAGCAGAGTGTAAATATAGACGGTTCCTACACCTCCCTGAACATTGTAGTATTAAATTAGGCCCAGGAGAGGCAGTTCTGTTAGCGTTAGGTACTCATCTGCAGAAACCACCTTGACGTTAGAAGATGGGCCTGACACGTTTGATCAAAAATGTACGCAAAGAACTTCCTTTTTCATGTACAGCATAATGTATAGAATAATCTCTAATCCTTAGTTCTACTGTTAGGTCTGGACTTTGACTGGGCCATTCTAGCACATGAATATGCTTTGATCTAAACCATTCCATTGTAGCTCTGATTGTACATTTAAGGTCATTGTCCAGCTGGAAGGTGAACCAGTCTCAAGTCTTTTGCAGCCTCTGACAGGTATTCCTCTAGGATTGCCTTGTATTTACTGTAGCTCCATCCATTTTCCCATCAACTCTGACCAGCTCCCCTGTCCCTGCTAAAGAAAAGCATGCCTACAGCATGATGCTGCCACCACCATGTTTCACTGTGGGAATGGTATGTTTAGAGTGATCTGCAGTGCTAGTGTTCCACCAAATATAGCAGTTTGCATTTAGGCGAAAAAATGTAACTTTGATTTCATCTGACCAGGGCACCTTCTTCCACATGTTTGCTGTGTCCTCTACATGGCTTGTGGCAAAACGCAAATGGGACTTCCTATGGCTTGCTTTCAAAAAAAATTCTTATTTTTTGCTAATCTTCCATAAAGGTCAGATTTGTGGAGTACATGACTAATAGTTGTTCTGTGGACAGATTCTCCCACCTGAGCTGTGGATCTCTGCAGCTTCTCCAGAGTGACCATAAGCCTCTTGGCTGCTTCTCTAATTAGTGCTCTCCTTTACTAGGCTGTCAGTTTAGGTGGACGGCCATGTCTTGGTAGGTTTGCAGTTGTGTCATACTTAGGGATGAGCGAACTCGAACTGTATAGTTCGGGTTCGTACCGAATTTTGGGGTGTCCGTGACACGGACCCGAACCCGGACATTTTCGTAAAAGTCCGGGTTCGGGTTCGGTGTTCGTCGCTTTCTTCGCGCTTTTGTGACGCTTTCTTGGCGCTTTTTGAAAGGCTGCAAAGCAGCCAATCAACAAGCGTCATACTACTTGCCCCAAGAGGCCATCACAGCCATGCCTACTATTGGCATGGCTGTGATTGGCCAGAGCACCATGTGACCCAGCCTCTATTTAAGCTGGAGTCACATAGCGCCGCCCGTCACTCTGCTCTGATTAGCGTAGGGAGAGGTTGCGGCTGCGACAGTAGGGCGAGATTAGGCAGATTAACTCCTCCAAAGGACTTGATTAACTGATCGATCTGCAGCTGTGGATCATTGAGCTGCTGATCCTCAATTGCTCACTGTTTTTAGGCTGCACAGACCGTTTGTCAGTCTCATTTTTCTGGGGTGATCGGCGGCCATTTTGTGTCTTGTGGTGCGCCAGCACAAGCTGCGACCAAGTGCATTTAACCCTCAATGGTGTGGTTGTTTTTTGGCTAAAGCCTACATCAGGGTGAAGCTGTCACACCAAGTGCATTTAACCAGCAATAGTCTGTTCATTTTTTGGCCATATCCCAGTCTAATTCTGTCACTAAATCCATACCGGTCACCCAGCGCCTAAATACTAGGCCTCAAATTTATATCCAGCTAAATCTGTCCCTAGTGCTGTAGCTGGGCGAGTTATTTAGTGTCCGTTCAAGCACATTTCTTGTTCTGGGTTGAAATACAATTCCCAATTTAGCAATTTCATAATTTAGTGGTTCCTGCTATATCAGAGCTCTTTGAAATCTATCCCAAAAAGGGTATATAATATTGAAGGTGCACATAGGGTCATTCAGAGTAACTTCACACACACCCGCTACTGTGTATTTCCAAGTCTAATTCTGTCACTAAATCCATACCGGTGACCCAGCGCCTAAATACTAGGCCTCAAATTTAATTCCCTCTAAATCTCTCGTTACCCACCGCTGTACTGTTGTTGCTGGGCAAGATATTTAGTGTCCGTCAAAGCACATTTTTTGTTCTGGGTTGAAGTACAATTCCCAATTTAGCAATTTCATAATTTAGTGGTTTCTGCTATATCAGAGCTATTTGAAATCTATCCCAAAAAGGGTATATAATATTGAAGGTGCACATAGGGTCATTCAGAATAACTTCACACACACCCGCTACTGTGTATTTCCAAGTCTAATTCTGTCACTAAACCCATACCTGTCACCCAGCGCCTAAATACTAGGCCTCAAATTTAAATCCCTCTAAATCTCTCGTTACCGTTGTCCTGTTGTAGCTGGGAAAGTTATTTAGTGCCCGTCAAAGCACATTTTTTGTTCTGGGTTGAAGTACAATTCCCAATTTAGCAATTTCATAATTTAGTGGTTCCTGCTATATCAGAGCTATTTGAAATCTATCCCAAAAAGGGTATATAATATTGAAGGTGCACATAGGGTCATTCAGAATAACTTCACACACACCCGCTACTGTGTATTTCCAAGTCTAATTCTGTCACTAAATCCATACCGGTGACCCAGCGCCTAAATACTAGGCCTCAAATTTAATTCCCTCTAAATCTCTCGTTACCCACCGGTGTACTGTTGTTGCTGGGCAAGATATTTAGTGTCCGTCAAAGCACATTTTTTGTTCTGGGTTGAAGTACAATTCCCAATTTAGCAATTTCATAATTTAGTGGTTTCTGCTATATCAGAGCTATTTGAAATCTATCCCAAAAAGGGTATATAATATTGAAGGTGCACATAGGGTCATTCAGAATAACTTCACACACACCCGCTACTGTGTATTTCCAAGTCTAATTCTGTCACTAAACCCATACCTGTCACCCAGCGCCTAAATACTAGGCCTCAAATTTAAATCCCTCTAAATCTCTCGTTACCGTTGTCCTGTTGTAGCTGGGAAAGTTATTTAGTGCCCGTCAAAGCACATTTTTTGTTCTGGGTTGAAGTACAATTCCCAATTTAGCAATTTCATAATTTAGTGGTTCCTGCTATATCAGAGCTATTTGAAATCTATCCCAAAAAGGGTATATAATATTGAAGGTGCACATAGGGTCATTCAGAATAACTTCACACACACCCGCTACTGTGTATTTCCAAGTCTAATTCTGTCACTAAATCCATACCGGTGACCCAGCGCCTAAATACTAGGCCTCAAATTTAATTCCCTCTAAATCTCTCGTTACCCACCGCTGTACTGTTGTTGCTGGGCAAGATATTTAGTGTCCGTCAAAGCACATTTTTTGTTCTGGGTTGAAGTACAATTCCCAATTTAGCAATTTCATAATTTAGTGGTTTCTGCTATATCAGAGCTATTTGAAATCTATCCCTAAAAGGGTATATAATATTGAAGGTGCACATAGGGTCATTCAGAATAACTTCACACACACCCGCTACTGTGTATTTCCAAGTCTAATTCTGTCACTAAACCCATACCTGTCACCCAGCGCCTAAATACTAGGCCTCAAATTTATATCCAGCTAAATCTGTCCCTAGTGCTGTAGCTGGGCGAGTTATTTAGTGTCCGTTCAAGCACATTTCTTGTTCTGGGTTGAAATACAATTCCCAATTTAGCAATTTCATAATTTAGTGGTTCCTGCTATATCAGAGCTCTTTGAAATCTATCCCAAAAAGGGTATATAATATTGAAGGTGCACATAGGGTCATTCAGAGTAACTTCACACACACCCGCTACTGTGTATTTCCAAGTCTAATTCTGTCACTAAATCCATACCGGTGACCCAGCGCCTAAATACTAGGCCTCAAATTTAATTCCCTCTAAATCTCTCGTTACCCACCGCTGTACTGTTGTTGCTGGGCAAGATATTTAGTGTCCGTCAAAGCACATTTTTTGTTCTGGGTTGAAGTACAATTCCCAATTTAGCAATTTCATAATTTAGTGGTTTCTGCTATATCAGAGCTATTTGAAATCTATCCCAAAAAGGGTATATAATATTGAAGGTGCACATAGGGTCATTCAGAATAACTTCACACACACCCGCTACTGTGTATTTCCAAGTCTAATTCTGTCACTAAACCCATACCTGTCACCCAGCGCCTAAATACTAGGCCTCAAATTTAAATCCCTCTAAATCTCTCGTTACCGTTGTCCTGTTGTAGCTGGGAAAGTTATTTAGTGCCCGTCAAAGCACATTTTTTGTTCTGGGTTGAAGTACAATTCCCAATTTAGCAATTTCATAATTTAGTGGTTCCTGCTATATCAGAGCTATTTGAAATCTATCCCAAAAAGGGTATATAATATTGAAGGTGCACATAGGGTCATTCAGAATAACTTCACACACACCCGCTACTGTGTATTTCCAAGTCTAATTCTGTCACTAAATCCATACCGGTGACCCAGCGCCTAAATACTAGGCCTCAAATTTAATTCCCTCTAAATCTCTCGTTACCCACCGGTGTACTGTTGTTGCTGGGCAAGATATTTAGTGTCCGTCAAAGCACATTTTTTGTTCTGGGTTGAAGTACAATTCCCAATTTAGCAATTTCATAATTTAGTGGTTTCTGCTATATCAGAGCTATTTGAAATCTATCCCTAAAAGGGTATATAATATTGAAGGTGCACATAGGGTCATTCAGAATAACTTCACACACACCCGCTACTGTGTATTTCCAAGTCTAATTCTGTCACTAAACCCATACCTGTCACCCAGCGCCTAAATACTAGGCCTCAAATTTAAATCCCTCTAAATCTCTCGTTACCGTTGTCCTGTTGTAGCTGGGAAAGTTATTTAGTGCCCGTCAAAGCACATTTTTTGTTCTGGGTTGAAGTACAATTCCCAATTTAGCAATTTCATAATTTAGTGGTTCCTGCTATATCAGAGCTATTTGAAATCTATCCCAAAAAGGGTATATAATATTGAAGGTGCACATTGGGTCATTCAGAATAACTTCACACACACGCTTCTGTGCATTTCCAAGTCTAATTCTGTCACTAAATCCATACCGGTGACCCAGCGCCTAAATACTAGGCCTCAAATTTAATTCCCTCTAAATCTCTCGTTACCCACCGCTGTACTGTTGTTGCTGGGCAAGATATTTAGTGTCCGTCAAAGCACATTTTTTGTTCTGGGTTGAAGTACAATTCCCAATTTAGCAATTTCATAATTTAGTGGTTTCTGCTATATCAGAGCTATTTGAAATCTATCCCTAAAAGGGTATATAATATTGAAGGTGCACATAGGGTCATTCAGAATAACTTCACACACACCCGCTACTGTGTATTTCCAAGTCTAATTCTGTCACTAAATCCATACCGGTGACCCAGCGCCTAAATACTAGGCCTCAAATTTAATTCCCTCTAAATCTCTCGTTACCCACCGTTGTACTGTTGTTGCTGGGCAAGATATTTAGTGTCCGTCAAAGCACATTTTTTGTTCTGGGTTGAAGTACAATTCCCAATTTAGCAATTTCATAATTTAGTGGTTTCTGCTATATCAGAGCTATTTGAAATCTATCCCTAAAAGGGTATATAATATTCAAGGTGCACATTGGGTCATTCAGAATAACTTCACACACACACGCTTCTGTGCATTTCCAAGTCTAATTCTGTCACTAAATCCATACCGGTCACCCAGCGCCTAAATACTAGGCCTCAAATTTATATCCCGCTGAATTTGAATACAATACATTGGGCCAAATAATATATTTGTTGTTGTGGTGAACCATAACAATGAGAAAAACATCTAGTAAGGGACGCGGACGTGGACATGGTCGTGGTGGTGTTAGTGGACCCTCTGGTGCTGGGAGAGGACGTGGCCGTTCTGCCACATCCACACGTCCTAGTGTACCAACTACTTCAGGTCCCAGTAGCCGCCAGAATTTACAGCGATATATGGTGGGGCCCAATGCCGTTCTAAGGATGGTAAGGCCTGAGCAGGTACAGGCATTAGTCAATTGGGTGGCCGACAGTGGATCCAGCACGTTCACATTATCTCCCACCCAGTCTTCTGCAGAAAGCGCACAGATGGCGCCTGAAAACCAACCCCATCAGTCTGTCACATCACCCCCATGCATACCAGGGAAACTGTCTCAGCCTCAAGTTATGCAGCAGTCTCTTATGCTGTTTGAAGACTCCGCTGGCAGGGTTTCCCAAGGGCATCCACCTAGCCCTTCCCCAGCGGTGAAAGACATAGAATGCACTGACGCACAACCACTTATGTTTCCTGATGATGAGGACATGGGAATACCACCTCAGCATGTCTCTGATGATGACGAAACACAGGTGCCAACTGCTGCGTCTTTCTGCAGTGTGCAGACTGAACAGGAGGTCAGGGATCAAGACTGGGTGGAAGACGATGCAGGGGACGATGAGGTCCTAGACCCCACATGGAATGAAGGTCGTGCCACTGACTTTCACAGTTCGGAGGAAGAGGCAGTGGTGAGACCGAGCCAACAGCGTAGCAAAAGAGGGAGCAGTGGGCAAAAGCAGAACACCCGCCGCCAAGAGACTCCGCCTGCTACTGACCGCCGCCATCTGGGACCGAGCACCCCAAAGGCAGCTTCAAGGAGTTCCCTGGCATGGCACTTCTTCAAACAATGTGCTGACGACAAGACCCGAGTGGTTTGCACGCTGTGCCATCAGAGCCTGAAGCGAGGCATTAACGTTCTGAACCTGAGCACAACCTGCATGACCAGGCACCTGCATGCAAAGCATGAACTGCAGTGGAGTAAACACCTTAAAACCAAGGAAGTCACTCAGGCTCCCCCTGCTACCTCTTCTGCTGCTGCCGCCTCGGCCTATTCTGCTGCTGCCGCCTCGGCCTCTTCCTCCGCCTCTGGAGGAACGTTGGCACCTGCCGCCCAGCAAACAGGGGATGTACCACCAACACCACCACCACCACCTCCGTCACCAAGCGTCTCAACCATGTCACACGCCAGCGTTCAGCTCTCCATCTCACAAACATTTGATAGAAAGCGTAAATTCCCACCTAGCCACCCTCGATCCCTGGCCCTGAATGCCAGCATTTCTAAACTACTGGCCTATGAAATGCTGTCATTTAGGCTGGTGGACACAGACAGCTTCAAACAGCTCATGTCGCTTGCTGTCCCACAGTATGTTGTTCCCAGCCGGCACTACTTCTCCAAGAGAGCCGTGCCTTCCCTGCACAACCAAGTATCCGATAAAATCAAGTGTGCACTGCGCAACGCCATCTGTAGCAAGGTCCACCTAACCACAGATACGTGGACCAGTAAGCACGGCCAGGGACGCTATATCTCCCTAACTGCACACTGGGTAAATGTAGTGGCAGCTGGGCCCCAGGCGGAGAGCTGTTTGGCGCACGTCCTTCCGCCGCCAAGGATCGCAGGGCAACATTCTTTGCCTCCTGTTGCCACCTCCTCCTTCTCGGCTTCCTCCTCCTCTTCTTCCACCTGCTCATCCAGTCAGCCACACACCTTCACCACCAACTTCAGCACAGCCCGGGGTAAACGTCAGCAGGCCATTCTGAAACTCATATGTTTGGGGGACAGGCCCCACACCGCACAGGAGTTGTGGCGGGGTATAGAACAACAGACCGACGAGTGGTTGCTGCCGGTGAGCCTCAAGCCCGGCCTGGTGGTGTGTGATAATGGGCGAAATCTCGTTGCAGCTCTGGGACTAGCCAATTTGACGCACATCCCTTGCTTGGCGCATGTGCTGAATTTGGTGGTGCAGAAGTTCATTCACAACTACCCCGACATGTCAGAGCTGCTGCATAAAGTGCGGGCCGTCTGTTCGCGCTTCCGGCGTTCACATCCTGCTGCTGCTCGCCTGTCTGCGCTACAGCGTAACTTCGGCCTTCCCGCTCACCGCCTCATATGCGACGTGCCCACCAGGTGGAACTCCACCTTGCACATGCTGGACAGACTGTGCGAGCAGCAGCAGGCCATAGTGGAGTTTCAGCTGCAGCACGCACGGGTCAGTCGCACTACAGAACAGCACCACTTCACCACCAATGACTGGGCCTCCATGCGAGACCTGTGTGCCCTGTTGCGCTGTTTCGAGTACTCCACCAACATGGCCAGTGGCGATGACACCGTTATCAGCGTTACAATACCACTTCTATGTCTCCTTGAGAAAACACTTAGGGCGATGATGGAACAGGAGGTGGCCCAGGAGGAGGAGGAGGAGGATGAGGAAGAGGGGTCATTTTTAGCACTTTCAGGCCAGTCTCTTCGAAGTGACTCAGAGGGAGGTTTTTTGCAACAGCAGAGGCCAGGTACAAATGTGGCCAGCCAGGGCCCACTACTGGAGGACGAGGAGGACGAGGATGAGGAGGAGGTGGAGGAGGATGAGGATGAAGCATGGTCACAGCGGGGTGGCACCCAACGCAGCTCGGGTCCATCACTGGTGCGTGGCTGGGGGGAAAGGCAGGACGATGACGATACGCCTCCCACAGAGGACAGCTTGTCCTTACCCCTGGGCAGCCTGGCACACATGAGCGACTACATGCTGCAGTGCCTGCGCAACGACAGCAGAGTTGCCCACATTTTAACCTGTGCGGACTACTGGGTTGCCACCCTGCTGGATCCACGCTACAAAGACAATGTGCCCACCTTACTTCCTGCACTGGAGCGTGATAGGAAGATGCGCGAGTACAAGCGCACGTTGGTAGACGCGCTACTGAGAGCATTCCCAAATGTCACAGGGGAACAAGTGGAAGCCCAAGGCCAAGGCAGAGGAGGAGCAAGAGGTCGCCAAGGCAGCTGTGTCACGGCCAGCTCCTCTGAGGGCAGGGTTAGCATGGCAGAGATGTGGAAAACTTTTGTCAACACGCCACAGCTAACTGCACCACCACCTGATACGCAACGTGTTAGCAGGAGGCAACATTTTACTAACATGGTGGAACAGTACGTGTGCACACCCCTCCACGTACTGACTGATGGTTCGGCCCCATTCAACTTCTGGGTCTCTAAATTGTCCACGTGGCCAGAGCTAGCCTTTTATGCCTTGGAGGTGCTGGCCTGCCCGGCAGCCAGCGTTTTGTCTGAACGTGTATTCAGCACGGCAGGGGGCGTCATTACAGACAAACGCAGCCGCCTGTCTACAGCCAATGTGGACAAGCTGACGTTCATAAAAATGAACCAGGCATGGATCCCACAGGACCTGTCCGTCCCTTGTCCAGATTAGACATTAACTACCTCCCCATAACCATATATTATTGGACTCCAGGGCACTTCCTCATTCAATCCTATTTTTATTTTCATTTTACCATTATATTGCGATGCTACCCAAAGTTGAATGAACCTCTCCTCTGCCTGTGTGCTAGGCCTAAATATATGCCAATGGACTGTTGCAGTGGTGGCTGACATGAAGCCTGATTCTCTGCTATGACATGCAGACTAATTCTCTGCTGACATGAAGCCAGATTGTCTGTTACGGGACCTCTCTCCTCTGCCTGGGTGCTGGGCCTAAATTTATGACAATGGACTGTTGCAGTGGTGGCTGACGTGAAGCCTGATTCTCTGCTATGACATGCAGACTGATTCTCTGCTGTCATGAAGCCAGATTGTCTGTTACGGGACCTTTCTCCTCTACCTGGGTTCTGGGCCTAAATTTATGAAAATTGACTCTTACAGTGGTGGGTGACGTGAAGCCTGATTCTCTGCTATGATATGAAGACTGATTCTCTGCTGACATGAAGCCAGATTGTCTGTTACGGGACCTTTCTCCTCTGCCTGGGTTCTGGGCCTAAATTTATGAAAATTGACTCTTACAGTGGTGGGTGACGTGAAGCCTGATTCTCTGCTATGATATGAAGACTGATTCTCTGCTGACATGAAGCCAGATTGTCTGTTACGGGACCTTTCTCCTCTGCCTGGGTTCTGGGCCTAAATTTATGAAAATTGACTCTTACAGTGGTGGGTGACGTGAAGCCTGATTCTCTGCTATGATATGAAGACTGATTCTCTGCTGACATGAAGCCAGATTGTCTGTTACGGGACCTCTCTCCTCTGCCTGGGTGCTGGGCCTAAATTTATGACAATGGACTGTTGCAGTGGTGGCTGACGTGAAGCCTGATTCTCTGCTATGACATGCAGACTGATTCTCTGCTGTCATGAAGCCAGATTGTCTGTTACGGGACCTTTCTCCTCTACCTGGGTTCTGGGCCTAAATTTATGAAAATTGACTCTTACAGTGGTGGGTGACGTGAAGCCTGATTCTCTGCTATGATATGAAGACTGATTCTCTGCTGACATGAAGCCAGATTGTCTGTTACGGGACCTTTCTCCTCTGCCTGGGTTCTGGGCCTAAATTTATGAAAATTGACTCTTACAGTGGTGGGTGACGTGAAGCCTGATTCTCTGCTATGATATGAAGACTGATTCTCTGCTGACATGAAGCCAGATTGTCTGTTACGGGACCTTTCTCCTCTGCCTGGGTTCTGGGCCTAAATTTATGAAAATTGACTCTTACAGTGGTGGGTGACGTGAAGCCTGATTCTCTGCTATGATATGAAGACTGATTCTCTGCTGACATGAAGCCAGATTGTCTGTTACGGGACCTTTCTCCTCTGCCTGGGTTCTGGGCCTAAATTTATGAAAATTGACTCTTACAGTGGTGGGTGACGTGAAGCCTGATTCTCTGCTATGATATGAAGACTGATTCTCTGCTGACATGAAGCCAGATTGTCTGTTACGGGACCTTTCTCCTCTGCCTGGGTTCTGGGCCTAAATTTATGAAAATTGACTCTTACAGTGGTGGGTGACGTGAAGCCTGATTCTCTGCTATGATATGAAGACTGATTCTCTGCTGACATGAAGCCAGATTGTCTGTTACGGGACCTCTCTCCTCTGCCTGGGTGCTGGGCCTAAATATATGCCAATGGACTGTTGCAGTGGTGGCTGACGTGAAGCCTCATTCTCTGCTATGACATGCAGACTAATTCTCTGCTGACATGAAGACAGATTCTCTGTTACGGGACCTCTCTCCTCTGCCTGGGTGCCGGGGCCTAAATATCTGAGAATGGACTGTTCCAGTGGTGGCTGACGTGAAGCCTCATTCTCTGCTATGACATGCAGACTAATTCTCTGCTGACATGAAGACAGATTCTCTGTTACGGGACCTCCCTCCTCTGCCTGGGTGCTGGGCCTAAATATATGCCAATGGACTGTTGCAGTGGTGGCTGACGTGAAGCCTCATTCTCTGCTATGACATGCAGACTAATTCTCTGCTGACATGAAGACAGATTCTCTGTTACGGGACCTCCCTCCTCTGCCTGGGTGCTGGGCCTAAATATATGCCAATGGACTGTTGCAGTGGTGGCTGACGTGAAGCCTCATTCTCTGCTATGACATGCAGACTGATTCTCTGCTGACATGAAGCCAGATTCTCTGTTACGGGACCTCTCTCCTCTGCCTGTGTGTGTGCTGGGCCTAAATATATGCCAATGGACTGTTGCAGTGGTGGCTGACGTGAAGCCTCATTCTCTGCTATGACATGCAGACTGATTCTCTGCTGACATGAAGCCAGATTCTCTGTTACGGGACCTCTCTCCTCTGCCTGTGTGTGTGCTGGGCCTAAATATATGCCAATGGACTGTTGCAGTGGTGGCTGACGTGAAGCCTCATTCTCTGCTATGACATGCAGACTAATTCTCTGCTGACATGAAGACAGATTCTCTGTTACGGGACCTCCCTCCTCTGCCTGGGTGCTGGGCCTAAATATATGCCAATGGACTGTTGCAGTGGTGGCTGACGTGAAGCCTCATTCTCTGCTATGACATGCAGACTGATTCTCTGCTGACATGAAGCCAGATTCTCTGTTACGGGACCTCTCTCCTCTGCCTGTGTGTGTGCTGGGCCTAAATATATGCCAATGGACTGTTGCAGTGGTGGCTGACGTGAAGCCTCATTCTCTGCTATGACATGCAGACTGATTCTCTGCTGACATGAAGCCAGATTCTCTGTTACGGGACCTCTCTCCTCTGCCTGTGTGTGTGCTGGGCCTAAATATATGCCAATGGACTGTTGCAGTGGTGGCTGACGTGAAGCCTCATTCTCTGCTATGACATGCAGACTAATTCTCTGCTGACATGAAGACAGATTCTCTGTTACGGGACCTCCCTCCTCTGCCTGGGTGCTGGGCCTAAATATATGCCAATGGACTGTTGCAGTGGTGGCTGACGTGAAGCCTCATTCTCTGCTATGACATGCAGACTAATTCTCTGCTGACATGAAGACAGATTCTCTGTTACGGGACCTCTCTCCTCTGCCTGGGTGCCGGGGCCTAAATATCTGAGAATGGACTGTTCCAGTGGTGGGTGACGGGAAGCCAGATTCTCTGCTATGGAACCTCTCTCCAATTGATTTTGGTTAATTTTTATTTATTTAATTTTTATTTTAATTCATTTCCCTATCCACATTTGTTTGCAGGGGATTTACCTACATGTTGCTGCCTTTTGCAGCCCTCTAGCTCTTTCCTGGGCTGTTTTACAGCCTTTTTAGTGCCGAAAAGTTCGGGTCCCCATTGACTTCAATGGGGTTCGGGTTCGGGACGAAGTTCGGATCGGGTTCGGATCCCGAACCCGAACATTTCCGGGATGTTCGGCCGAACTTCTCGAACCCGAACATCCAGGTGTTCGCTCAACTCTAGTCATACTCCTTCCATTTTTGGATGATAGATTGAACAGTGCTCCATAAGATGTTCAGAGCTTGGGATATTTTTTTTATAACCTAACCCTGATTTACACTTCTTCAAAACTTTATCCCTGAACGGTCTAGTGTGTTCCTTGGTTTACATGATGCTGTTTGATCACTGATGTTCTCTATAAAACCTCTGAGGCCTTAACAGAACAGCTGTAGTTATACTGAGAATAAAGTACACACAGGAGGATGCTATTTGCTAATTAGGTGACTCCTGAAGGCAGTTGGTCACACTGAATTTCATTTAGAGCTATCAGAGTACAGGAGGCTGAATAAAAATGCACGCCACACTTTTCAGATTTTTATTAATTCGACATTTTGAAAACTATGTATCATTTTTATTTCACTTCACACATACTTGCTACTATGTGTTTGTCTATCACATAAAATCAAAATAAAATGCATTTATTGTGTTGGTGTTACAAATATGGAAAAGTTCAAGGGGTATGAATATTTTTTTTTCAAGGCACTGTAATGGCTACAGAAAAGCTACCTGTACAGGGAATGTGGACCTATTATTAGACCTAGTGTCCAGTGTGAAAATTGCAGGAATACATAATTTTTTTAAATATACATAGATAGGGACATAGGAAAAAAAAAATCTCACCAAAAATTCTAAAAAATGTATGTTTAACATACAAATGTGATGCCTGGTACAGGTCAACCCTTGTGGATATGAATAATGAGACTAAGACAGTGATGGCTAACATCCGGCACTCCACCTGTGGTGAAACTTTGACTCCCAGCATGCTCCATTCATTTCTATGGCGTTCTGAGAACAGCCAAGCAAGTGTGCATCTTGGAAGTTGTAGTTTTGCCTGAGGCTAGCCATCATAGGCCTAAGATAATGTAATATCTTCAGTCTGATTACACAACCTTAGATGGTGGACAACAAATATCTGGAAATGTTCACATTTGGCAGTTCTGTTTCCATATAGGAGGTCACTTTCACAGAGAACATTATGACAGAACTTAATGAGGTGTTCAGTATATTTTTACTTGTCTAAGGCCTCATGCACATGACTATATTTTTAGTCTACATCCAACCCGATCCGTTTGCTGTCCGCATCCATGCGGCCATGCTGCAAATTTTAGTACATGTCCTATTCTTGTTCATTGTGCAAAGAAGAATAGGCATTTCTAGCATGGGGCAGTGTCACTAATGGTGTTACAAAAAACTAGAAGACACAAATGAAGATCCGACTGACTTGATCCAAAACTAAGGAACAAAAGGGTAAGCCCTGTAACAGCCCTAGCTCTCTCCCTTACTGCTCAGCCTATGCAAAAATCTCAATGGTAGAAAATTGCATACCCTCGTTCCTCGACTGTATGACACCTGAACACCCTATAATAGTGAGGGGACACGACCACCGCCTCCCTACACTTAATACGGAGGGAGTCAGGGTCACCTAGGATCAAGCCCACAGGAAAACAGAAATAAAGAAACAGACTTATCTTGTGGATGCAGCAGTAACAGCTTCTAGCATCAGCACACTCCAGGAAGTTGTATAAACCGCAAGGTAAGGCAGTATGGGGAGGAGATATATAGGGAGGCAATCACTGCTAATAGATGACAGCTAGGAGAGGGAGAAGAGATGTCAAAACAAAAGCAAAACAAAATAAGATCATTCAGAAGGTACTGAAGAACATCTAACAGAACTTCTCAAAGATCTGGTGGTGACAGGCAGGGGTCATGTGCAGGAGGCCATTTGTAAGAAGCTTAGGCTACTTTCACACTAGCGTTCGTCGGTCCGCTCGTGAGCTCCGTTTGAAGGGGCTCACGAGCGGACCCGAACGCTTCCGTCCAGCCCTGATGCAGTCTGAATGGATGCGGATCCGCTCAGACTGCATCAGTCTGGCGGCGTTCAGCCTCCGCTCCGCTCGCCTCCGCACGGACAGGCGGACAGCTGAACGCTGCTTGCAGCGTTCGGGTGTCCGCCTGGCCGTGCGGAGGCGTGCGGATCCGTCCAGACTTACAATGTAAGTCAATGGGGACGGATCCTTTTGAAGATGCCACAATATGGCTCAATCTTCAAGCGGATCCGTCCCCCATTGACTTTACATTGAAAGTCTGGACGGATCCGTACGAGGCTATTTTCACACTTAGCTTTTATATGCCAAAATAATGCAGACGGATCCGTTCTGAACGGAGCCTCCGTCTGCATTATTATGATCGGATCCGTTCAGAACGGATCCGATCGAACGCTAGTGTGAAAGTAGCCTAAATTGTATTCCTCTTTTGCCCTGCAGGAAATGAGCAGGTGGGAAAAAGCCATATATAGCTACATCATATTGAAAACCAGCCCTGTATTATGTATGATGATAATTTGTCTTATATTCTAATATTTTCAGTGACGTGATCAACATCAGCTTCCAGTTGGATGGTAACCTATTTTGGTAATAGTGTTATTTAAACATACTTAGTCTTACAAGATTTTTGCATCCATCTTTACGTAGATTTTATTGCACCCTCAAGGATAAACGAGATCTGTACATTTTGAAAGGAAAAAAAAAAGAAGACAAAATACTTATTTTCCATGCTTGTATGTGTCTGTTGTGTGAGTTTTCCTTGGTGGCAGAGAACAAAATGCTCTTCTGTGAAAAAGGTTCTCCTCCGGCAGACACAGTGTCTGTACAGGGAGTTCCTGTCCCTGGCCCAAACCCACAGTCCCTCAACACTGAAGGACGAGATTGACCACCTCACACTCTCTCCTTTGCTTCCAGTGCTGTATTGCTGCTCTCTTCGGAGAAATGTGCACAAAGGGACAAGAAATTGAGTAAGTGTAGAGTGCAGAGTTTTGGAATATAGCTGCTCCTGATATGTGACTCGAGCCAAATTCCACCCTTGACTCAAAGTCAGGTTGATATTGTGGTTGTTATATATCAGACCTGCTCTGTGACTGCAATCCTGTTTCTGGAAATATGCCACATTTACTGCGGTGCATGTAAGAATACTGGCTTGTGTATGTGAACTATACGTTTAGCTGAGGACAGACTAACATATTGCTTAAATTGTAGCGGGTCAGCCACAAGCGTGCAAGACTTTGATAAAATTGTGTTTACAATATTTATATACTACATGTACTATAAGATTAAAATAAAAAGTCCTTGTGTTGTCCCCTCATGAAATGTTTTAGCATATTTTATTCAGTCGCTTCTTAAAGGGAACCTGTCAGCAGGATATTGCCATACAAACTGCCTACATTACCTAAGAATCCTTTCATGTTGTTCCCAGTGGTCTTCTTTTATAGTTCTTGTGAGTAGTAAATGTAGAAAAACACATTTTTATTTCCTGCACCCACCGAATTAGAGCTTAGAAATCAAGCAGGACGGCTCTTTCTTCATCCGAGGCAAGACTGGTGCACCCAAATCCCACCCCTTGTCTGTTGATTCATGTTTTCTATCACAGACATTGGGAGGAAAAGAGATGGCATTGCCTGTGATAGAAAAGTCAATCAGTGGACAAGGAGTGGATTTGGGGCGCAGTAATCTTCATGTGGAGGAAGACACAGCCAGCTTTCTGAACTTCTGTATGGTTGACTCCACAGGTGGGGGGCAGAATTTAAACACTTATAAAAAGGTGGAATAAACATTAAAAGTAACAGTTTGTAGGGAAATATCTTGCCAGTTCCCTTTAAAGGGATTTTCCCAGCTTTTAATATAATAGCATATTGCTAGGATATGCTAAAACATTATGATTGGTTCGGGTTGGGTTCCAACCCTTGGATTGTCCACCAACCCCGAGAACAAAGATCCTTTTGCTAGTTCTTCAGCATGGTTCTGCTCCAGAACATCCACAGAGAACTGCAGCAAATGTGGTAGTTCCCTGTACAATGGGTGGCTGGCCACATTGCTGTGCAGGACCTTCAGATCTTGATAGGGTTGTCCTACTTCATATAGGTTTTTAAATGCCCCCCAACTAGGGGGACCTGTTGAGAAAAGAATACTTACCTACTACCCAAAGCGGTGTACTGGCAACATGGATTGACTAGTGTCTTAACTGTGCTTTGTTACCTCCATGTAAACTTCTGCCATGGACACCACTGCAACCAATGACTGGCCATAGCTGTGACATGTCCCCATGCAGCACATTACTGCTGGGTCACGTGACGTTTGGGGACACATCACCACTGCGGCCAGTCATTGGCTGTAGCTGCGTACGTGCCCCGTTCATGCAGGCAGCTTGCACATGTAGACCATGGCACGGAGAAGATAGTGGTGGACCAGACTAGCCAAGTCCCATGTGGGGGAAATATTAAAAAAATGATATGACGTTGGACAACACCCTAATGTAGAGCTTTGAAACTCTTATTTTGAGGTTTGTGGGGGTCCACAAACCACCAACAATCAGTAGGTAATGCCACATCCTAGCTCTGCCATTAATGGGAAAACCCCTTTAATTATATCTGCCACAATACAACTCTAACATATAGCAAGTGGGACACGTGCAGAAAAGCAGATATTTCCTATAGATAAAAAGAACTAGTCATGTCTTGTAGAAGAGCTCTGGGGTCCTGACTTGGTTTAGGACTTGCACTGTGGCTGAAAAGCCATTTTTATAACACTAGAGTCAGTGGAGGAGATTTATCAAAACTGGTGTAAAGGAAAACTTTCAGTTGCCCATAGCAACCAGGTTCTACCTTTCATTTTCCAAAGGAGCTTGAAAATGAAAGGTGGAATCTGATTGGTTGCTATGGGCAACTGAGCAGTTTTCCTTTAAAGCAGTTTTGAGAAATCGCCACCTGTATTGACCGTTTAAGTTCAGCAATCATCCACAGATGAAGCTGTACTAAGACGCATCATGTCTGGCAGGTAAATAAATGTGCAGCTCCAAACTACAATCTCAGTGGAAGCAAACAAAGGAAAGAGACAAGACCATACATTTTACAAAATAGAAGATGAAAGCGGCAATATAAAACCCCATTCACAACTGACGTGATGATCGCGCACAGCATCGGGCCACATCTGGAAAAAAACTGATCGTCCCTGTACCCTAAATCACTCAGCATCTCACCGAGAGGTTTCCAACATGGGGGATTTGTAGTGAATAATTAAGCAGGGATGGGAGCCCAGTCTGCTTGTGGGGGACTGAGGACTGGAACATTTCTCACCTACTTGGTGAAGGCCCAGTGATTCTCCGTCACTTCATTCCTTTATTCACTTCTACAGTTCATCATTGTACAAAGAAGAAGAGAACGTGCCCAACTCTGCCTGCATCACATTTCTCACATCATGTTTCTTCTTAGCTTTCTGGTTTGGGTCTTTGGTTGAGCTGAGGAAAAAATAAGGTTTATTTAAAGGGGATGGTATGCCCGATAAGATATCCCTTTCCATATGCCCTATTGGAGTTTATGAGGGTCGTAGAAGGGAGACCAACTAAGAAAAAATTGTTGCTGCTCTGGCAGCTGGCCAACCATTATTAAATGCCTGCTATTCCTTTAAATGGGTGCCATGTCACATGACATTTCCACTTAAAGGGGTTGTGTCACCAGCAAATAGCATTATTATGTAGAGAAAGTTAATACAGGGCACTTCCTAATGTATTGTGATTGTCCATATTGCTTCCTTTGCTGGCTGGATTTATTTTGCCATCACATTATACACTGCTCATTTCCATGGTTACGGCCACCCTGCAATTCATCAGCGGTGGCCGTACTTGCACACCAGCTTATGGTTGCTCTCATGGTCCTGACCACCAGAGAGGCTAGGGCTTTTTCCTACAGTTTGCAAGCTGATGGATTGCAGGGTGGTGGTAACCATGGAAACAAGCAGTGTATAATGTGATGGAAAATGAATCCAACCAGCAAAGGAACCAATATGGACAATCACAGTACATTAGTAAGTGGCTTGTATTAACTTTCTCTACATAAAAAATAAAATTTTCTGAAGTGAAACAACCCCTTTAATGACCTCTTTAAGAAAATTATGTATGGTAACTGATATGCAGGGTTTAAATAAAAACTATACATGGTAAGGAACAGATCATCAAGGCTAGTGATGAGCGGCATAGGCAATATTCGTTTTCGCGATACTTCGCAAACTTTTAGCATAATATTCGCAATAAATTAGCGAATTCTAGAATTCGTGATCTCCAGTCACTAATGATGCGCATATTTGTTGTGCAATACATGCAACTTCACATTTTATCAGGTCCGAGTAGATATTACTAATTGGTGCACTAAGTATTGTTGTGACATCACAGAACTATAGCACATATGTATGGACAGCAGAGAAACAGTAATTCCTATCACACTACCTAACACCTGCACTGGAACCTATCAGCTACACTATATCACTATCTAACCTACACTGACTTTCTCCCACTAACTCTCTGTATTATATATAAGAGCTAACTATCTAATGTAATTGGATAAGTAATAAGATCCAGATGAAAGCACAGAGCACAGGGATGACGCTGCTCTCTCTCTCAGAACTGCCAAAAAACTGCAGAAAATGGCTGCTGGGGAGTTTCCTATATAGTAAGGGGTAGGCAACGTTCCTATTGGTTGCTAGGGCAGTTGCTAAGCTCTGACAAAGATATTGCAGCCTTCTCATTGGCCCACAAGCAGAAAGGGAGGTTACCGATGAAAAAAAAATTACGATTACGAATGTATAGCACTATATTCTACATCTTCGCGAATTCTCAGAGTGGCAATATTTGCGATAAAAATTTGCGATTTGAATATTTGCGATCAACACTAATCAAGGCACCATCTTTTAACAAAAGCAATGTCTTGTTGAAGATGACCTCGGTAAGTATTAGCCCTCTGATTAGGAGGTCTAAACCTTGTAAGAATAAGAATAAGAATACCTATTCAAAATATAACAATGTCAAAGGGGTTCTCTGGGGTTCACCTAAATTCTCAGTTTTAGCTAACATGTGAAAGGAAGAGAGTTTAAGGTGTACTTACCTTTCAATCGCACTGCCGATTCTGCGATCTTGGTTGTGATCACATGACTGACCGACTAACTGTGGGCTTTTCTACTGGAGTTCTGACTGGATGTGCTCCGCTTTATTCCTGTTCAGCTGCGTGTACATTATAGGTAAGTATCGCTGAAACTATCTTCCTTCCATAGGTTAACTGAAACTGAGGATTTAGGTAAAGCCACACCATTAAGGATAAATAGTGAGGAATCGATAGGTGGGGGAATGTAGGGGTAACTGGCTGCAAGTGAGTAGGCCTAAGGGGAATTCCAAGTGTGGTCATTGCTCTTTTTGCAACTATAATTCACAAAAGAAGATCCTGAATTTTGGAGGGATCCACTATAGGGTAAATGACCTCATTACCTGCAGGAGTACATTTGGAGTTTACCTGCTAATATGCCCTTGTGGCCGTTCTTATAGGGAAAACTATACGGTGCATTTTTGAAAGACCATGTGAATTCGGTGAAATCAGGGAAAGGTTGCCCCAGATTTATTGAACATATGAGAGAGACAGATGGGGCACTGTAGAGTCCCTAAGATTTGCAGGTATTGAGATAGTCCCTAGTCTGCCGCAGGACGGTGATAGACATCGACTCCTTCTACAGAGAGAAGCGAGATGGATCCTGCGTACAGGTGCTTTAGGGCAACCTGGTCTTAATGATAGAACTGACCTAAGCGTTTTTCTGTGAAATATGCGCCTATTACTGTTTACGAGTTTTGTTTTTAACAATGTATGTTGTATTGATTTACGTCTTGGCACGGTAGAGTCATGTGTTTCCATGACAACCAGTGCCGTGAGATGTTTAAGAGGCACGTGCTGACGTTCAGTGCCCTGAGGAAGCGCGTTCTGCGCAAACCAGCCACCGCCATGTGTGTTTGATTTGCGTGCCACCCCACCCTGTATGTACCGGAGCATGTGTCTGCTGAATAAAGGAACATCTTTATTTACAGTGGTCAGTGCCGTCCAGTCTATTTCCTACTTTTATTTAGTATATTGTGCTGCGCTATGGTATTTGGTTCTGCTGGTGCAATTTATTGTGCTGTTTTGTAGTATTTGGTTCTGCTGGTGCAGTATACTGTGCTGCAGTGTGGTATTTGGTTCTGCTGGTGCAGCATATTGTGCTGCAGTGTGGTATTTGGTTCTGCTGGTGCAGCATATTGTGCTGCAGTGTGGTATTTGGTGTCACTGGGGTGGTATTTTGTTCTGCACTATAGTATTGAAGATCCCACCTACTTATTTTGCCCCTCCCTACTTGTCTGGCCCCTCCTTCTGTCTGTTTGGACCCACCTACAACATGGGGCCACTTTAAGTTCCTAGTCCCCAACCAGGCCATAAGTAAATGTAACGGCCACAAAAGGTATTTTCTTGTGATTCCATGTTTCATCCCTCATATCACACAAAAGTCAGAGAAAAGTATGACACATGACAAGCAGTAAGGAATTATCTAGAGCCAGATTACTAGTAAATGGCTCAGACACATACACAATGCACACACACAGAGAGACACACACAGAGACATGCTCACACACACACAGAGACACACCCACATGTACACCCACAGAGAGACACACACAGACATGCACACGCCGATACACACGCACACAGACACACAAAGAGAGACACACACAGACATGCACATGCCGATACACACGCACACACACACACAGACACACAAAGAGAGACACACACAGACATGCACACGCCGATACACACACACACACACACACAGACGCACAAAGAGAGACACACACAGACATGCACACGCCGATACACACGCACACAGACACACAAAGAGAGACACACACAGACATGCACACACCGATACACATGCACACACACACACAGACACACAAAGAGAGACACACACAGACATGCACACGCCGATACACACGCACACAGACACACAGACACACAAAGAGAGACACACACAGACACACACACACGCTCATACACATGCTCACACAGAGAGAGACACACACAGAGAGAGACACACAAAGAGTGACACAAACAGACACGCACACACATGCTCACACACACGCTCACATGCACACCCACGCCGATACACACGCACACACACAGAGAGACACACACAGACACGCACACATACGCTCACACACACACACACACACACATGTACAGCATTTTTGCTGTATGTTTTCTGCATTTTTCCTGTGGCCAGATGTTTGTAGGAAGTCTGTAGCAAAATTTAAAAATGTATTTTTGGCATCAGCCGTCCAATAATTTGAATGTCATATTCCTCTGCCGAGTGACAAATTTACACCGTCATGCAGACATTGCTGTCAATCACTAATGGGACAGCTTCCATGACTCCAAAGCCCAAAATGAGCAGAATTTGAAATGAATGAGATGCAAGTTATACTGAATATTTTCCATCAAAACTATTGGGGTCAGTTATCAAACTGGTGTATGGTAGAACTGGCTTAGTTACCCATAGCAACCAATCAGATTCCACCTTTCATTTTTCACAGCTCTTTTGGAAAATAAAAGGAGGAATCTGATTGGTTGCTATAGGCAATTGAGCCAGTTCTACCATACACCAGTTTGCTAAATGCCCCCATATGTATCAGTCTGCTCAACTCCTCCTGCTCTATAACATGCTGCCCGCAGCTCAGACTCGGATCAGACAGTCATGTGACAAGTTTCCTTTAAGTTAACGGTTAGAAATGTACAGGAATTTCAGAGGGTTAGTGAGCTGTATAGAATAAAATACCCAAACATATCATTTTTAGAAGTATTACCTTTATCCGTGGTGCCTGTTTTTTTTAATAACACACAGGGCTACAGGTACTATGAGCGGACGTGGGGTGCCTTATAGCTGCCGCAGGCTGGAGTTCTTTGGGAGAATACTGTGAATTTGAAATTTATATTAGTAGATAATTGTGATTTTTGTATACTGTATATTTTTCAACTGGCCCCAATGCAAATCTTTGCTATATGTGTAAATGACCTCTATATACATGTATGTACAAAAGGAATGCATGCTATAGAAAGTAACATATGCTTAGTAAATACCGTGCACCGTACAATGAGACAGGCTCAGTGACCTGATGACTGCTCTCTGGCATGTGCGATGCATTTGAAGTTGCAGCTCTCATTTAGATACCTTCCCTCTTATCAGTGCCATTCCTTCTTCTTGCTAATTGACACCTACTCAGCAATGTCAGAACATACTGCTAACGGTGGCCTGTTCACAGGTTGACAAACACCAGGCGTACTTCAAAGCTGGAAGTAAGCAGATAAAGCTTGCCAGATTGATTAGCATGAATGGCCCAGGAGATGTGTTTAGAGTGAAAGGTGCAAAGTTCTGGGAACAGCACCTGCTGCATGGAGAGGAGACCAAGCCATTCATCTTAAAAGACTCGGAAAAGATAGAGACAAGAATCAATGACCCTCTTACCTTCCCAGAAACAGCAGGGGACATTAAAGAACAAAGATTAACCCTTCGAGTCTGGAAGTTGTAGGATGCCATGCCTGAGCTATCTATAAAACGAGCCTGTATACATTCAATGCCGTACAAACTGGTGCAAGCAGGTGCTGAAAATGGATTGTTCAGACAATTGCTTGGCACATGCACACATTTAGTTCAGTGACGTTAATACGTGCAAAGTCTGACATACATATACAGAGCATATAATACATATACTAGGTATATTACAAGGTATGCACATTTAGGCCATGTTCCAATTCTGGATCAAAACGCCACACCAAAATCCAGTATAATGCAAGGAAAGAGAGTTATTTAAGAGTCAGGTTCACAACTTAGATTGTGGTGCAGAAAAAGTGAGGCTATGTCAACATCAAATGTAGTTTTATGCTTTCATACGTTTTTTTCCTATTAACTTGGGGGGCAGGTAGTACTGTTTATCCTTCAGGAGACCAGCTATGTATGAAGATGTAGTGGCAATGCTCCATAAGAAAATAATTTCAAAGAGGTTCCTACCAGGGAAAGAGAACCATCTCGCTAGTGAGATACCTTGAATGCAGCTTATTGTGGGGGGTGGGGGTACTGCTTTTCATTAAGGGCTCCATAGGGAGCTACTTCAAAAAGGTGGCACTAGTGAGAGGGTTCTTTTTCCCTTGGAGAAGCCACTTCGCATTGTATTGTCTCATGAAGCATTACCACTACATATTCATACATAGCTGGTCTCCATATGAAAAACCAGTACTGCGCCCCCCCCCCCCCCCTCCCTTCCCCAGCTGCATCCAAGACATTGCCAGAATCCTACTCTGTACTGATGAGGGCCAAGCACCCCAAAACAGATGTATACAGATGGCTATTTGGTTTTGCTATTATCATGTGCCAAAGCTTGATCCACTTCCAGATGGTGGCACTAGTGAGATGGTTCTCTTTTATTGGGAGATACCCCTTTGTAATTTTTTTTAACCTATTGACTCTAATAGAGAGAGCTGCACTGCCACTCTCATTCTCTGTCATTATATAACCGAATATATATATGCGAATTTCCTCGTGCTTCGTGGTAACAAATCAGTTTTTCCTAAAATGGCATCTGCACATGTTACAAAGTGAAAGTAAGAAGCCCAGGAACGTGGGTCATCCATTATGCCGTTCAGCCAGCCACAGTCACAGTGCTATAAAACCCTCCTCCCGTGCGGTCTCCGTCATTGTCCTGTAAACTGAGCATAGGAAGAGACGTGACATGCGCTCAAGCGCTAGAGACAGTGTTGCTGAAAACTAATAGAAAAATATTTGAGAGGAAGAGTGCAGGGAGAGTGCAGGGAGACTTATTCTGTGTCACTTTTATTTATTTATTCCTACTTTTACTTATTCCAACATCAGCTGTAAATGTATTTCAATACCAATAAGATAGACGCCTTCATTATTCCACTGCCAACGTGCCAACTAATACCATTCAGTTTGCACCCCTTAGGAGGGCCATTTATTAATGATGACTATACTCATCTTTTACTGACTTTATTTCTTCCAAATCATCCTTCACAGTCTCCATGTCCTAAAAAAGTCAGCAAGATGCAGAGAGAGGAGGAGCTGGAAGTTCCCGATGACATATTCTTATCGATATTTGATGATGATGTGGAACAGGAGGAAAAGCAGTTGGCAGAAAAAGGCCTCCCACCTGTAGGGTTGGAGAAGTGGGTATGTCAGAGCTGATTAATATTCTGTGTTTACTGTCAAATAACCTGCAGGATATTGTAGGCCAGAACAGCAATAATATGCATATTGTGCCGCCATCTAACCAGCCAGCAACAGCCCCTGTTTAAAGAACAATGATCAAAGACTCTACTTAACAATGAAGAAGGACTATACGGTGCAGTCTTCATTATTAAATGAAAGGCAACTGTGGGCTAATTGGCCAGGCGGTTCTTCACTGCAGCCTGGTTGTAACCCGCTGCATGAGCGCTCCGTGTTTGCCGTACCCTAAGGCCTTGGTATACCTGATTTATAGTAATTGTGATGAATTAATTCATAACAAATCGAATTTCTTGGCTAAATTTGGCGAAGTTGTGTATAAATTTTTCAAAACGTTGCTCATCTTTAATGACCTTCATATGAATTCTGATCGTTGCACAATTACATCCACAATCATAGCTTATAAGGGTTCTAATCAGAAAATCCCATAGTAGGGAATATCAGGCTATGATGGGAACAATATTCCCCGTAAAAATTATTTCCTTGGTGGTGCGGATTATTCAGAAGACTGAGGATTTTAATTAAAGTGATTTATTGCTCAAATTCTTATCATTGCATGCTTAGAGTCTTTCTACATTCTTTATCAAATGAGGCTCTGAGGAATTTAGCAATTTATGTCTGAATTACTGACCACAGACTACATTGGTGGACAACATAGGAAATATAATACAATCAAATAAAATATTTCAGTACTGAGGCCTCGGTTCATACAAGTTTCTCTTAAAAGTGAAAAATGACCTAATCTCCCTCCAGATTAAGGAAATTATCTGTAGGAAAGATTTCCAGCGTTGTTTGACCTGTGTTCATTATGAAGTTAGAACTAGAAACAGCACCGAGGAATCATGGGCTGAATAGATCATAGGAAATGCTTCAGCCTCTTTTTAAAGTTGTTCTCTGGACCTGGACCTAAACAGACTCCTTCAGCTAACCTGTGAAAAGGTATTTTTAGGTACAGGCCTAGAGCACCCCTTTAACTTCTGACCCTGCAGAGGTTTTAGTCAGTCACAAGCAGAAAATGTGGAGTTGTGGACTTGAGAACCCTGCAACTCCTTACTGATAAAGATTTTATTATTTTTGGCAATATTCACCTTGCGGACCTGCAGACCTTATCATTTCTACTAATACCAACATAAGGAATATAGTTCCATTCCACTACCATTTATTAGCTGAAATAACTAAAATTTGACAGATAAAGATTCCACTTAATCATCTTTTATAACCCCACTTCCATGTTCGGTTTTAGGGCCCTTTCATCTTGGCCAAAGATGGGAAAATTATTGATGGCAAATATTTGTATGGACAAATGTTCGTGATATTTGCCTCATGTAAAAGTGGTGTTTGCAGATTGTCCGGTCATCATATCTTTCATGTGGCACCATAAATAATTGTTTGGGGGCAGCATATCGCCCTCACCCTGTGTAGGGATATATTGCCGACAAACAATGAACAGGGATGAACAATCGAAGGGATGAGGAGATGCTTTATGCATGTGAATCCGGCCAGACAAGCTGGCAATGATTGCTAATTATTGGCCCGTGTAAAAGGGTCCCTAACTTTATGCTGTAGTTACTTAGATGAAATGCAGAACGCATAATGCACAAAAATGGTAACTTCTATCTATATAGAGACATATAGAGAGACAGAAGAGTTGGGGTTTGGAAGTTACCCACTCACAGCTAGAACAACAATTACTGTGGTGCACCCTGGATGAGTTGTCATTATAGTCTATAAGAATTTAGCAACTTTTTTGAGCCCCACTGGCCCCTTTTCCAAAAATTAGGTGAAGTAGACAGTATGGGGCACAGCCAGCTTGGTACATTGATTATAATCTATACCAAGTAACTGGTGTAGAATTGACACCTGAAATCTACACCTGAGATCTGATGCATCTCTGAAAATCTGTGCACCAGCTATCTACACCAGATTTCCCTTCTGGTGCACAGATTTGAAGAGATGCACCACAATTATTAAGAGACGTGCAATGCTTAATAATTGTGGCGATTTTAATGCCAATGGGGGATACATTAAGACTGGCATATAAAACGTTTGTCTTAAAAACTGTCCCCAATGTGTCTGCGGCACCCATGCACATCAATACTCCAAAGTCTGAAGGAATCAAGAAAGTTGTGGCCCAAACAGATGCAATGTGATTAGTAAATTAGGAGTATACATTAGAAAATGTCCACAACATTTAGTGATTTTACTGAGGTTAGGTCCTGTGGACATCTCTGCTCACGTTCTTGTTGTAGATACAGTATGTGCGTTGTCCCTTTCATGCCCCTGGGTGCAAGGGTCTGGTACCAATATCACAATCCAAATCACATTTCTCTTTACCTTATCTTCCCCATTGGAATGTCTTTACTGTGTGATCACAGCAAATGTCCCACCAGACCCTTGTTAGAGCGTTTCTCCACAGGAAACAAAGTGACTTCTGGTTTATTTCCTAGAATAGTTTGCTGCTTAACTGAAAGATAAGAGTTTACTGGAAAAGCATCATGAGATTATTTCTTTAATTCATTGTTTGTACTATTGGGAATTTGTTTTCTTCAACTATTTGTTTTTCACCTTCAGAGGAACTGTCCAATAAACCAAAAAACGCATGGTCCCCTCCCAGGAAAATGATGGCCTGTAGAAACCAAATTGTCTGCTTGGTGTAATGCCATGATTGCCAATCAAAGAAAGCTCTGGAGTTTCCTTTCCTAAAGTTGCTTTCTAGCAATCACAGTTTGAATGAGGACCTGTAATCTTGCCTGACATTTATTTTTTGTATTTTTTTGTAACTACATGTAATAACAATTCTGGATCATCTACTCTTATGACTGCATGATGCACCATGCATTGCTAGCAGTTTGCGATGAAGGTCCAGATGGGTGCTACCAGTTAGGGAGTGTTTCCCTGCACAGTCCTGACACTGGACAGCACAGACTGCACAGGGACACACCTCCCAACTGGAAAACACCCACAGGGACTACAGTCGCAAACTGCTAGTAATTCATTCATAACTTTTAGTAGGAATAAAAAAGGAAAGGCACATAATAGAGTTATAAGAACAGATGCTCCAGGGTCCGGGGAATTAAAATCTGACTTACGATTTGGATACTATTAAAATCTCTTTGCGTAAACACTTAGCCAAATTATATCAGACGGAACTTGGCGTGGATAAGGACATAGTTATTTCCTATCTGAAGAATATAGATCTCCCCCAGTTAACTGAACAGGATGTCTTTACTTTGAGCGCCCCAATTACAGTAAAGGAGATTCAGGAAACGCTGAGGAGTATTAAGGGGAATTCCGCCTCTGGCAGGGATGGCTCTATACAACAGAGCAAAATACTAATGCCTCTTTTTTTGAGGTATATAACCAGTCCTTCCAAGACGGTTCCCTTCCTCCCTCATTAATGGAGGCATCCATTACTTTAATACTTAAAAAGGGGAAAGACAAAACAGAAATCGGATCTTATCACCCAATTTCGTTGCTTAATACGGACTATAAGATCTTGTCGCTGGACGCTGAGAAGGCGTTCGACAGGGTGGAGTGGCCCTTCTTATGGGCAGTTATGGAGAGAATGAATTTGGGCCATGATTTCATTCGGTGGGTCAGCCTCTTATATCAGGGCCTGAGAGCAAGCATTAGAGTCAACGGTATAGACTCGGAGCAGTTCTTCCTTTATCGGTGAACTAGACAAGGCTGCCCCCTCTCCCCATTGTTGTTCGCTTTAGCATTGGAACCTTTAGCATGCAATTTTAGACAGAATAACAATATTAAGGGGTTTGGAGGGACTGGGAGACAAACTTTGTTTATATGCTGACAATGCTCTTTTATTCTTGAGGGAGGGATGGAGAGCGCTCCCCTCAGTGATGAGCATCATAGAGACATATGGTTCGGCGTCAGGATATAAAGTGAATTGGTGTAAGTCAGAGTTATTACCTTTGGCCCGGCCGGTACCCAGCGGCATCTTCAAAGTTAAAATCCTTACTCCTGATGAGTCAATAAGGTATCTCAGAATTAAAATTAGTGCCGACTTAACACAATACGTCTTGAACACTATCCGGATAATTAACGGCATTAGAGAAAAAACGCGTATTTGGCAGAAGTTGCCTATTTCACAAGCAGAAATTATAGCGTTAGTGAAGATGGTGGTCCTCCCAATCGTTCTGTACACGATCACAGCCTGTCCGATATGGATAGATGATTCTCTGTTCCACCTCCTGGAAAGAACGATAAATGATTTGATCTTGGGGAGGAAAAAGGTGAGAATCAAGCAAAATTTTCTATGGCTACCGGAGAAGGATGGAGGTCTATCCCTCCCCTTCTTTCAGGGATATTACTTGGCATCACAGATAGGTTGGTGTTTGGACGATGGGAGTGACCACCATCTTTTGCTTATTGTGATGGATTTCCCGGAACCATATAGGGATATTTTCACCATTCTGGATATGGGATTTTTATGGAACAGAGGGAAGTAACGCTCTTCACAAGGTTTAGAATAAAATCAAAAGTATTTTAAGGATCACTTATTCCACTCAATATACGCCTTTGTGGCATAATACGAACTTAAAATAATTTTTTATATTCTCTGATTATGAATATTGGGATTGAAGTGGGATTAATAGACTTTCACACATTATAGCAGACGGGAAAATATTATCATTAGATAAACTAACACACAGCACCGAAGTATCTTTCTTAAGCAAGTTTAGATATGCACAAATTTATCACACATTCATCCACACAGTAGATAAGAAAGTATTTGATATTAGGGAAAACACTTTTGTAGATTTTTATTTTTAATCTTATGGGTCCAGGACTTCTCTTTCACAGGTATATGATAAGATCCGACAAGCTTTAGTCGGGGTCACAGAGTTTAGGAGTAGGTCAAAATGGAAAGATGAACTTGGGGAAGATTTCAATTTGAATTGGGGAACGATATATAAGAACATTAAATTAGCATCAAGTTCATATAAATAGAGACTTATCCAATTTAAAATTGTTCACCATCTCTACTATTATCCAGCCCTCCTAGCGAAAATAGGAAAAAAAAACTGAGGGTAAATGTTGGAAGTGCGGTAGAGGGCTGGATTTACACATTTATTGTGGCACTGTTTGGGGATCCAGGACCTTTGGCGCCGAATCTATATAGAATTGGGAAAAGTGAGGTGACAGGTACTCCTTAAAGGTATTGTCTAATCACAGGCAATGGGGGCATGTCGCTAGCACTCCTGTGTTGGTCAAGTAATACATTTAAAATTATATAAACAAACGTCTAATCCATAACCAAGCAGATTTATCCTTCCAAGAGCCTGGAACCGCTATAAGAGGTGTAAGGGATCGCTGTACTTGGGGGGTCATTCTCACAAGAATCGTCATCCACCGCAGCTTTTGGGGCTAAACATTGCATTTATTGGGACATTTTTCAAACACTGAACCGTCCAGTTAATAATCACTGGGTGTGATGAGGTTCCCACATACATCAAAACAAAACAAATACCTGCCCGGCTGGGCTCTCACTACACCTGTTAACGTGGCCCTGACTCAGCTACAGAACTCTGTTCACACACGGAACCCATATGCAGCTTTTTCTCAGCCCGTAGTTCCCCAGCCTTTCCGGCTGTAATCAGTCCCGTACCTGTATGGGGAAGTGTGGCCCAACAGTTCTCCCAACTCCAGCCTTGTGACCCTTGAATCCCGGCGTCACGGCGTTCCCAAAACTTCGGGCTGTCACAATGCTCTGGTCTCTCAGCTTGGCAAGCTGAGACCACACACAGAGCCTCTGCTCTGGGTCTTTGTATCTTACAGCGTATCTCTCCCCAGACTGACCTACTCTGAGGCGCTTTATGCCAGCCTGATTACAGCAGGCCTCACCTGCGATCACCTCAGGTAGAAAGGAAAACCCGTACTGGAAGGGTGTGGACTGGCAACTCCCTCTACCAAGCCTAGCCTACAGTCCAAGTAAAATCCAGCCCAGAAAATGTATACAAAAATGTCTCAGCAAACTATGCTTTGCAGAGACTACTGCCACACTCTGGATTTTATCTGTCTCACCCATCTGAGGTACATACAGTGTATTCTAAATCTGACTTAAACAATCCTCCTTAACTCCTTAAGGACACAGCCTTATTTCACCTTAAGGACCAGGCTATTTTTTGCAAATCTGACCAGTGTCACTTTAAGTGGTGATAACTTTAAAACACTTTGACTTATCCAGGCCATTCTGAGACTGTTTTTATGTCACATATTGTACTTTATGACACTGGTAAAATGAAGTAAAAAAAAAGATCATTTTTATTTTAAAAAAATCCAAATCCAAAAAATTGCAAATTTCCAAGTTTCAATTTCTCTACTTCTATAATACATAGTAATACCTACAAAAATAGTTATTACTTTACATTCCCCATATGTCTACTTCATGTTTGAATCATTTTGGGAATGATATTTTATTTTTAGGGGATGTTACAAGGCTTAGAAGTTTAGAAGCAAATCTTGACATTTTTCAGAAATTTTAAAAAACCCACTTTTTAAGGACCAGTTCAGGTCTGAAGTCACTTTTTGAGGCTTACATAGTAGAAACCACTACATCCCTCAAGGTATTCAAAACTGATTTTACAAACATCGTTAACCCTTTAGGTGTTTCACAAGAGTTAATGGCAAACGGTAATACAATTTCAGAATTTAGATTTTTTGGCAAATTTTCCATTTGAATCCATTTTTTCCAGTAACAAAGCAAGGGTTAACAGCCAAACAAAATGCTATATTTATTGCCCCGATTCTGTAGTTTGCAGAAACACCCCATATGTGGCCGTAAACTACTGTACGGGCACACAGTAGGGTGTAGAGGGAAAGGTGCGCCGTATGGTTTTTAGAAGGCGGATTTTGCTGGACTGGTTTATTTACACCATGTCTCATTTGAAGCCCCCCTGATGCACCCCTAGAGTAGAAACTCCATAAAAGTGACCCCATCTAAGAAACGACACCCCTCAAGGTATTAGAAACTGATTTTACAAACTTTGTTAACCCTTTAGGTGTTGCACAAGAGTTATTGGCAAATTGAGATGAAATGTGAGAATTTCTAATTTATGGCAAATTTTCCATTTAATTCATTTTTCCAGTAAGAAATCAAGGGTTAACAGCCAAACAAAATGCTATATTTATTCCCCCGATTCTCTAGTTTGCAGAAACACCCCATATGTGGCTGTAACCTACTGTACGGGTACACAGTAGGGCGTGGAGGGAAAGGTGCGCCGTATGGTTTTTGGAAGGCAGATTTTGCTTATTTACACCATATCCCATTTGAAGCCCCCCTGATGCACCCCTAGAGTAGAAACTCCATAATCTATCAAACTACACCCCTCAAGGTATTCAAAACTGTTTTTACAAACTTTGTTCACCCTTTAGGTGTTCCACAAGAATTAATGGAAAATGGAGATACAAGTTCAAAATTTAATTTTTTGGGCAGATTTTCCATTTTAATATTTTTTTTTCCAGTTACAAAGCAAGAGTTAACAACAAAACTCAATATTTATGGCTCTGATTCTGTAGTTTACAGAAACACCCCATATGTGGTCTTAAACCGCTGTACGGGCACACGGCAGGGCGCAGAAGGAATGGAATGCCATACGGTTTTTGGAAGGCAGATTTTGCTGGACAGTTTTTTTGACACCATGTCACATTTGAAGCCCCCCTGATGCACCCCTACAGTAGAAACTCCAAAAAAGTGACCCCATTTTAGAAACTACGGGATAGGGTGGCAGTATTGTTGGTACTAGTTTAGGGTACATATGATTTTTGGTTGCTCTATATTACAAGATAACAAAAAATAGCTGTTTTCGCACAGTTTTTATTTTTTGTTATTTACAACATTCCTCTGACAGGTTAGATCATGTAATATTTTTATAGAGCAGGTTGTCACGGACGCGGCAATACCTAATATGTATACTATTTTTTTATTTAGGTAAGTTTTACACGATTATTTCATTTTTGAAACAAAAAAAATCATGTTTTAGTGTCTCCATAGAGAGCCATAGTTTTTTTCAGTTTTGGGGCGATTATGTTAGGTAGGGTCTCATTTTTTGCGGGATGAGGTGACGATTTGATTGGTACTATTTTGGCGTACATACAACTTTTTTTATCACTTTTATTACCTTTTTTGGGAAGTAAGGTGGGCAAAATTTATATTTCATCATAGTTTTTTTACTTTATTTTTTATGGCGTTCACCGTGCAGGTAAAGTAACATCACCGTTTTATAAATCAGGTCGTTACGGACGCGGTGATATCAAACATGTGTAGGGAATTTTATTTTTTTCATTTTTAATCAGTGATAAATGTGTTTTTTTATTTTTTTTCACTTATTTTTTGCATTTTTCTGACCCAGACCCACTTGGTTCTTGAAGATCCAGTGGAACTGATGTCTGTATAATACAGTACAGTAAACTTTATAGTGTACTGTACTGTATTTTCACCTTACAAAGTCTGATTAGACAATATATATAATGAAGTTATCTATTTTATATCTTGTTACTGATCAGCACCATGGATAGCCTCTGATCAGTAGCATGGACAGCCAGATGCCTGTGAAGGCGTCCGTTTGCAATGGTAACCATCACTCACTGCCACAGCAGAGCAGTGGGTGATGGGGAGGGAGGGGGGCCCACTCCCTCTCCCATCGGGGGCTGAAAAGGCACAGGATCGGGGCATGATTTACTGTACCTAAAGTTTATTAAAAGGAACTGAATTGTCAGTAACCAAGCTTTGTGTGCCTTTATTTAATGAGTAAAGGACCTATGAAGCACTCACACTTTCAATCTATCAAACTGAAACACCTTTTTCCAGCTCTTGGAGAACGTGGACCATGGACATTTACTCAACGTACTCAACACAGGAGAGGAATGGTATAACTGTTTGTTCGCTATTCGATTAGCTAGATTGTGTTTGTCAATCATTGTGTCTTAGATAATCAGAACGCATTTTATTAGGGATCAATGCAGAAATATGTATGCTGGAAAATCTTGGCCCAAAGCAACAGAAACCATCCCCTTTTATACTTTCATAGCCGTAAACAACCTAAATGAATGTTCATGGTAGAAGGATGACAGCAACGTGATTTCATTTGCAAATTGTCATCACTGTACATCATTGCATGAGTTTCTGTGTCCCAGTTGTGAGGTTGCCAAGACAACATATAATAGTTGCATAAAACACATATAAACAAGACATTACACCAGTATTACAGATACATTACTTAGATTAGCAACACAAATAGTATGAACTAAAATCTGAATATCAGATCCATAGATTATTAAGAAGGTAAGTGTGGTAGGAAAACTCTTGGAGGTTTTCAACAACAAAGATATAAAATAGATAGATAACTTCATTATATATTGTGTTACATTGATTTAAAGAGGACCTTTCACCGATCCTGACATTGTGAACTAAGTATACAGACATGGAGAGCGGCGCCCGGGGATCTCACTGCACTTACTATTATCCCTGGGCGCCGCTCCGTTCTCCCGTTATGTCCTCTGGTATGTTCGGGGACTTGGTTATAGTAGGCAGAGTCTGCCCTTGGTCTGCTGTAGAGCTGGCCAATCACATCGCAGAGCTCACAGCTTGGGAGAAAAGAACATCCCAGGCTGTGAGCTCTGCGCTGCGATTGGCCAGCTCTACAGCAGACCAAGGGCAGACTCCGCGTACTATAACCAAGTACCCTAAATCTCCGCCTACTATAACCAAGTCCCCGAACATACCGGAGGACATAACGGGAGAACGGAGCGGTGAAAGGTCCTCTTTAAAGGGATTGTCCAGTTTCAGTAAGGAACTGGGCAACACTGGGGAAAAGCCTGCAATAAAGAATAGACCAGTAGCTACCTCGCAGATACAGCTCGGCTCTGTTTACAGCAGTGTCGTCATATCGACAGCTCCTGACCACTAAGTCAATCCTGGCCTGACACCTTGCACCCCGACCATAGGCTGCTGCACTCTGGAACAAGGGCTGGTTCAACACAGCTTTGTACCCTAGTTAGTGGCCGTAAATGGTAATGAAGTGCTGCTACAATTTGCTTAAAAAAGTCAAGAGCTGCAGTACCATTCACGGCCATTAACCTATGTATGTAGCTGTGCTGTACTAATGCCTGTCTCAGGGTGCACTCCAGTGCGAATAGACAAAACGCCATGCAGATTTGTTTCTGGGACATGTAAATGAGGTCTCAAAAATCCCATTTACATGCATTGAATGTGGACTGTTATTGGATTGGACTTGGACAGCACAGAATGCACACCAAACCTTCCAAATCCTAAACTTCTTAACAGACCCTAAGAACTGTGAATAGCTTTTCAATGTCAGATTGCTTTTAACAACAGGTGTGCACCATTTCTAGGTGGAGAAAAGCTAGTTCTGTCTCCAGCAGTGAAAAGTCTTCTTTACTGTAAGAGCAGTGAAGGTATGGAATGGTCTAGCTCTGAAACTGGTTTCAGCAGATAGAGCTGATTACATCTAAGAACTTAGATGCAAATATGCAAATGCTCTCACTTATCTATACTCAGAAGTTCCATAGCAGTGAATGGAGAAAGCCATGCATAGGCAGCGTGCCCTCTGTTAGAGGCAGATCTCAGAGGTGTCTATTGATATGCCATATTGTTCCCAATGGGAATACCCCTTTAGGTTTTACAAGATGTAGTTCATATACATAAAGCACATTGCAATAGAATAAATAAGATTAAGCTACCTATGTATCCATTTATGACACTGCAGAATTTTTATTATGGGGAGTAAACAGCAGGTGCTATTCTCACCCGTTCATGCAGTCATACACATTTAGGCTTCATTCACATCAGCGTTCAGGCTTTCCGTTCTCCTGCGTAAAGGACGGATTCGGCACATAACTGAGCTGAACAGAGCCCACGGGTTAGATTTTTTCATTTTAGCACTCGGGGGAAAGGGTTATACTGTGCAGTATACTGTTGTTGTTTTTTTTCTCATGAGGCCCAAGCTTGAGGAACAGCCCCGTCTTTGGGCCACTTAATCCGCCCCTGTAGTGTATTTACCATACTCAGAGTTGGACTGTGAAATTTTTCTGTACACTTCTCCAGATATGTGCCTCCACACAATCTTGTCTTTGAGCTCTACAGCCAGTTCTTTCCTCTTCATGGCTTGGTTCTTGCTCTGATCAAATCATGTCCAATCACCTGAATTTACTCCAGGCAGATTCTGTTCAAGGTGTAGAGACATCTCAAATGTGATCAAGAGAAAAGGGAGGCCCCCAGAGCTAATCTTTAAGGCTGGGTTCACACCTGAGCGTTTTACAGCGCGTTCCTACGCGCTGTAAAACGCTCAACAAGGAGAAACCAATGATTCCCTATGGGAATGGTTCACACTTGGGCGTTTTACAGCGCGTACGATCGCGCTGTAAAACGCCCGACGCTCCAAAAAGTACATGAGCGACTTTTGGGGCGTTTGTGGCCATAGGACACTGTAGTGAATCACACAAACGCGCGTCAAACGCGCGTTTACTATTACAAAAACGCGCATAAAAATGCGCGTCAAGTGTTATAGCAAAGGAATATAATAAATATAGGTAATATCGCACTAAAATGAGATGGGGATCCAACAGAGGTGCACCCACTAACAGACAGCACCCAGTCTGATAAGAATAAATATATAAAAGAATGGAAGTGGGGCACTCACTAAAAGTATAGGGATCTTTTATTACACATATCACAGCAACAATCACAGTATAATGTCAGCGATAAAATAGAAGGAGAGCAGATAAAATGTTAGTACTAGCAATAATATAAATGATGAAATAAAACAGATACAAATATATTAAATTCAACAGTATCAATATAAATATAAATAGGATCCCAATATATATATATGAATAATTGAGGATAGGATGTTATATTCAGATATTAAATAATAGTGATGTTCACTGATTTTATTCTGAGGAATAGTTCCATATGTAGTAATCCACTCCGGCAACCAGTCCTTATAGCAGGTCTCTAATGTATAATGGTCAGAGTCCCAAGCGTATGCAGCTGTAAGGGTTTTCTTAGACAATATTTCAGCTGCTGATACGCACAGCGGCGTCCCGCTGTATTAATAGGAAGCGATCGCTTTAGGTGGGATGTGCAAGGTCTTACCCGAGGATCCTTTGTGCTGGATGATAGCCCCTCGACTCGGCGTGTTGTGTCTGACTCCGGTCTCAAGGGTTGGTATTCAGATTCGAATTTGGCGCCAGTAGGGATGTTTGCTACACGTGGTTAGATTGCCTTACGTGTAGTGACGTTAGTGTACTCCGGCAATTCGCTGACCAAATTTTTATTGGGATCCTATTTATATTTATATTGATACTGTTGAATTTAATATATTTGTATCTGTTTTATTTCATCATTTATATTATTGCTAGTACTAACATTTTATCTGCTCTCCTTCTATTTTATCGCTGACATTATACTGTGATTGTTGCTGTGATATGTGTAATAAAAGATCCCTATACTTTTAGTGAGTGCCCCACTTCCATTCTTTTATATTTGTTATAGAAAAGGGTCTGAATACTAATGTCCATGCAAAATTTTAGTTTTTCCTTTTTAATAAATTTCCAAAAATGTCTAAAATTCTGTTTTTACTTTGTCATTATGGGGGTACTAAGTTCAGATTGATGGGGGGGGGGGGAACTTGCTTTTTTATTTTATCTCAAGGCAGCAACATAACAAAATGTGAAAAAAGTAAAAGGGTCTGAAGACTTATTGAATTCACTGTAAATGCAATTTTGTATTTGAGGTGTTTAGGGTATGAAAAATAATATCATTTGTCCAGAGATTTCACTGCATAATACCCTGAAGATTCTACCTTCTACCTCTGACAAACTAGCTGTCAGATCTGTGTCAGAAAAACGATATTTCATTCTACAACAGGTGGAGCACAGATAAAGCAAGTCCTTACATATTACACTCAGAATAACTTCTGAAAGCTGTAAATTATTTTCTATGTGGAGGACAGGAGCTTCTTTAGGTCCAGTACTACTGGGGGGGAGACTTATCAAAACAGGTGTTGAGCAAAACTGGCTTAGTGGCTCATAGCAACCAATCAGATTCCACTTATCATTTTTCAGAGGTCCTTTGGAAAATGAAAGGTGAAATCTGATTGGTTGCTATTGTCAATTTTCCTTTACACCAGTTTTGATAAATCTTCCCTGCAGTGTACCAGAAAAGTAAAATAGAGTCGCCCTTTACCTGTCATTTGAAGGAGTAACTCGCTCAGGCATGAGCCTCACAGAAGCATCTCAGGTGCTTCCGGTCTCCTATGGACTGCGGTGGAACGCACTGTCCATCATCATGTGCACTGCTGTAGTCCCATTCGCTCTCACAGTCACTTGCCATTAGGAGACATGTCACCACTGAAGCCAATGAATGGCTGCAACTGAGCATGTGACAACGGGTGGGACGTCATACCTTCAGTCGACAGGGGCCAGAAGCAGCAGGGATGGGATCCTTGGCTCTAAAGCAGAGTGCCAGTGACCAGGTCAGTGGCTTTGTTTTTTTTCAGCCTCAACACTGTTGGGCCCATCACAAAATTTGCTGTGGGGATCGAGCCACCGCTTTAAGGTCATATGAGGAGGTAACATGATGCTGTGCCAGGTGGTGGCCAAGTAGCATTTAAGAGGGTGTGGGACTTAGCTTCTACGTTATTCTTCAATAACAGTTGGTGCTGAACTATATAAGAAAATAAATGATGGGAGTGTTCTGCCGAGGGAACATCAAAGTGATATGTGCCAGATTTCACAGGTTGTAACTACGTCTTCAGACAAATGTGTTATCACTGTACTATTTTTGACTTATGTACTATCTGTGAATGTCTTCCTTTTTCCTCTCCATTAAAAATAGATGTAACTTTGAAGATAAATACGGTATGTATTCCGCCAAATTTCACAACCTGATCTTTTTTTTAACTTTTACCTGCTTTAAAGTGTTCATATTAACAGGGAGGGCTAATTGTGGGCTTATGCTAGGGGCGGGTTTTTAGCCTTCAAGTATTAATGTATTGCCCAATGTTAATTCAGCTCTCTATCTATTATATGAATTGCAGTATGATTTTTGTAATTTGCACACATCAATCTTGGTAGATGTGATCAAAATAAATTAGTTTGACTGGTGGATGCAATCTGACCCAATCAGCAGAATGTTAAGATACCTTCAGCAGGAACTGATCTGGGAGGAGAGGAGATCATTTACTGATTATAAATCTGAAAAACGTACAGGGGATTTGCATATATTCAACTTGAGTTACATTTGAAATACTAGCATATCTCAATTCTCTATGGAAGTCGGAATCTAATTGCAAAGGCAATTTTCAGATATTGTCAGTGCCCAGTTGCCTGTCACCAGGAAATTGACTATTAAACTTGGCACAATGCCTAATAGACCTAACTCAACTGACTGTAATGAAACCTTTCACTTACCCATCTGTACTTTTAATCCATATGCAAATGAAACGTTAAAAGGTTTTTTCTATTGATGACCTATCCTCAAGATAGGTCATCAATATCAGATCGGCTGGGGTCCGACATCCGGAACCCCCGCCGATCAGCTGTATGAGGAGACGGCGTGCACAGTGCGCACGTGCCGTCTCCCGTCTCTCTTCCTGTTCACCACTGATGTCTAAGGCAAAGACCAGAGACCGCAGCAGTGGACAAGAAGAGAGAAGCGAGGTGGCACGCGCGCACTGCGCACGCCATCTCGTCATACAGCTGATCTGATATTGATGATCTATCCTTGGGATAGGTCATCAATAGTAAAAGCCCAGACAACCCTTTTAAGTGCACTGAGGGCAGGCCCAAGCCACTCTTTGCAGCCTCACACTTCCTGCTTCATCTATGAACACCTCTCTTTCCTTCTTCATTGACAGGGCCAGATTGCTGCATAGTCATCCTGCCTGGTTATAGGTTTCAAAGTCATAATCCAGCTTTGAATCTTCCTGGTCTGGTTGATGGAGTGCCAAAGACATTTGTCCCTTTTGTATAATTTTGCTTTGCGTTTCTAAATTATTCATAATTCCAATTAGGTTGTTGGCAGATCCCATAATATTTGATGCCCTCTGTTGGTAAGCTATGTATAGTGTTGGATTGGGGTTACTTGGGTTCACCAGACGAAATAATTCTTGACTCCCAACCTCTATATAATCAATAAAGTCTAATAGGTTGTGAATAGAGTTGAGCGAACACCTGGATGTTCGGGTTCGAGAAGTTCGGCCGAACTTCCCGGAAATGTTCGGGTTCGGGATCCGAACCCGATCCGAACTTCGTCCCGAACCCGAACCCCATTGAAGTCAATGGGGACCCGAACTTTTCGGTACTAAAAAGGCTGTAAAACAGCCCAGGAAAGGGCTAGAGGGCTGCAAAAGGCAGCAACATGTAGGTAAATCCCCTGCAAACAAATGTGGATAGGGAAATGAATAAAAATAAAAATTAAATAAATAAAAATTAACCAAAATCAATTGGAGAGACGTCCCATAGCAGAGAATCTGGCTTCACGTCACCCACCACTGGAACAGTCTATTCTCAGATATTTAGGCCCCGGCACCCAGGCAGAGGAGAGAGGTCCCGTAACAGAGAATCTGTCTTCATGTCAGCAGAGAATCAGTCTGCATGTCATAGCAGAGAATCAGGCTTCACGTCAGCCACCAATGCAACAGTCCATTGTCAGATATTTAGGCCCAGGACCCAGGCAGAGGAGAGAGGTCCTGTAACAGAGGATCTGGCTTCATGTCAGCAGAGAATCAGTCTGCATGTCATAGCAGAAAATCAGGCTTCACGTCAGCCACCACTGCAACAGTCCATTGTCAGATATTTAGGCCCTGGCACCCAGGCAGAGGAGAGAGGTCCCGTAACAGACAATCTGGCTTCATGTCAGCAGAGAATCAGTCTTCATATCATAGCAGAGAATCAGGCTTCACGTCACCCACCACTGTAAGAGTCCATTTTCATAAATTTAGGCCCAGCACCCAGGCAGAGGAGAGAGGTCCCGTAACAGACAATCTGGCTTCATGTCAGCAGAGAATCAGTCTTCATGTCATAGCAGAGAATCAGGCTTCACGTCAGCCACCACTGCAACAGTCCATTGTCATAAATTTAGGCCCAGCACCCAGGCAGAGGAGAGAGGTACTGTAACAGACAATCTGGCTTCATGTCAGCAGAGAATCAGTCTTCATATCATAGCAGAGAATCAGGCTTCACGTCACCCACCACTGCAACAGTCCATTTTTTTTTATAAATTTAGCCCAGCACCCAGGCAAAGGAGAGAGGTCCCGTAACAGACAATCTGGCTTCATGTCAGCAGAGAATCAGTCTGCATGTCATAGCAGAGAATCAGGCTTCACGTCACCCAACATTGGAACAGTCCATTGGCATATATTTAGGCCCCGGCACCCAGACAGAGGAGAGGTTCATTCAACTTTGGGTAGCCTCGCAATATAATGGTAAAATGAAAATAAAAATAGGATTGAATGAGGAAGTGCCCTGGAGTCCAATAATATATGGTTAAGGGGAGGTAGTTAATGTCTAATCTGGACAAGGGACGGACAGGTCCTGTGGGATCCATGCCTGGTTCATTTTTATGAACGTCAGCTTGTCCACATTGGCTGTAGACAGGCGGCTGCGTTTGTCTGTAATGACGCCCCCTGCCGTGCTGAATACACGTTCGGACAAAACGCTGGCCGCCGGGCAGGCCAGCACCTCCAAGGCATAAAAGGCTAGCTCTGGCCACGTGGACAATTTAGAGACCCAGAAGTTGAATGGGGCCGAACCATCAGTCAGTACGTGGAGGGGTGTGCACAAGTACTGTTCCACCATGTTAGTGAAATGTTGCCTCCTGCTAGCACGTTGCGTATCAGGTGGTGGTGCAGTTAGCTGTGGCGTGTTGACAAAAGTTTTCCACATCTCTGCCATGCTAACCCTGCCCTCAGAGGAGCTGGCCGTGACACAGCTGCCTTGGCGACCTCTTGCTCCTCCTCTGCCTTGGCCTTGGGCTTCCACTTGTTCCCCTGTGACATTTGGGAATGCTCTCAGTAGCGCGTCTACCAACGTGCGCTTGTACTCGCGCATCTTCCTATCACGCTCCAGTGCAGGAAGTAAGGTGGGCACATTGTCTTTGTAGCGTGGATCCAGCAGGGTGGTAACCCAGTAGTCCGCACAGGTTAAAATGTGGGCAACTCTGCTGTCGTTGCGCAGGCACTGCAGCATGTAGTCGCTCATGTGTGCCAGGCTGCCCAGGGGTAAGGACAAGCTGTCCTCTGTGGGAGGCGTATCGTCATCGTCCTGCCTTTCCCCCCAGCCACGCACCAGTGATGGGCCCGAGCTGCGTTGGGTGCCACCCCGCTGTGACCATGCTTCATCCTCATCCTCCTCCACCTCCTCCTCATCCTCGTCCTCCTCGTCCTCCAGTAGTGGGCCCTGGCTGGCCACATTTGTACCTGGCCTCTGCTGTTGCAAAAAACCTCCCTCTGAGTCACTTCGAAGAGACTGGCCTGAAAGTGCTAAAAATGACCCCTCTTCCTCCTCCTCCTCCTCCTCCTGGGCCACCTCCTCTTCCATCATCGCCCTAAGTGTTTTCTCAAGGAGACATAGAAGTGGTATTGTAACGCTGATAACGGCGTCATCGCCACTGGCCATGTTGGTGGAGTACTCGAAACAGCGCAACAGGGCACACAGGTCTCGCATGGAGGCCCAGTCATTGGTGGTGAAGTGGTGCTGTTCCGCAGTGCGACTGACCCGTGCGTGCTGCAGCTAAAACTCCACTATGGCCTGCTGCTGCTCGCACAGTCTGTCCAGCATGTGCAAGGTGGAGTTCCACCTGGTGGGCACGTCGCATATGAGGCGGTGAGCGGGAAGGCCGAAGTTACGCTGTAGCGCAGACAGGCGAGCAGCGGCAGGATGTGAACGCTGGAAGCGCGAACAGACGGCCCGCACTTTATGCAGCAGCTCTGACATGTCGGGGTAGTTGTGAATGAACTTCTGCACCACCAAATTCAGCACATGCGCCAGGCAAGGGATGTGCGTCAAACCAGCTAGTCCCAGAGCTGCAACGAGATTTCGCCCATTATCGCACACCACCAGGCCGGGCTTGAGGCTCACCGGCAGCAACCACTTGTCGGTCTGTTGTTCTATACCCCGCCACAACTCCTGTGTGGTGTGGGGCCTGTCCCCCAAACATATGAGTTTCAGAATGGCCTGCTGACGTTTACCCCGGGCTGTGCTGAAGTTGGTGGTGAAGGTGTGTGGCTGACTGGATGAGCAGGTGGAAGAAGAGGAGGAGGAAGCCGAGAAGGAGGAGGTGGCAACAGGAGGCAAAGAATGTTGCCCTGCGATCCTTGGTGGCGGAAGGACGTGCGCCAAACAGCTCTCCGCCTGGGGCCCAGCTGCCACTACATTTACCCAGTGTGCAGTTAGGGAGATATAGCATCCCTGGCCGTGCTTACTGGTCCACGTATCTGTGGTTAGGTGGACCTTGCTACAGATGGCGTTGCGCAGTGCACACTTGATTTTATCGGATACTTGGTTGTGCAGGGAAGGCACGGCTCTCTTGGAGAAGTAGTGGCGGCTGGGAACAACATACTGTGGGACAGCAAGCGACATGAGATGTTTGAAGCTGTCTGTGTCCACCAGCCTAAATGACAGCATTTCATAGGCCAGTAGTTTAGAAATGCTGGCATTCAGGGCCAGGGATCGAGGGTGGCTAGGTGGGAATTTACGCTTTCTCTCAAATGTTTGTGAGATGGAGAGCTGAACGCTGCCGTGTGACATGGTTGAGACGCTTGGTGACGGAGGTGGTGGTGGTGTTGGTGGTACATCCCCTGTTTGCTGGGCGGCAGGTGCCAACGTTCCTCCAGAGGCGGAGGAAGAGGCCGAGGCGGCAGCAGCAGAAGAGGCCGAGGCGGCAGCAGCAGAAGAGGTAGCAGGGGGAGCCTGAGTGACTTCCTTGGTTTTAAGGTGTTTACTCCACTGCAGTTCATGCTTTGCATGCAGGTGCCTGGTCATGCAGGTTGTGCTCAGGTTCAGAACGTTAATGCCTCGCTTCAGGCTCTGATGGCACAGCGTGCAAACCACTCGGGTCTTGTCGTCAGCACATTGTTTGAAGAAGTGCCATGCCAGGGAACTCCTTGAAGCTTCCTTTGGGGTGCTCGGTCCCAGATGGCGGCGGTCAGTAGCAGGCGGAGTCTCTTGGCGGCGGGTGTTCTGCTTTTGCCCACTGCTCCCTCTTTTGCTACGCTGTTGGCTCGGTCTCACCACTGCCTCTTCCTCCGAACTGTGAAAGTCAGTGGCACGACCTTCATTCCATGTGGTGTCTAGGACCTCATCGTCCCCTGCATCGTCTTCCACCCAGTCTTGATCCCTGACCTCCTGTTCAGTCTGCACACTGCATAAAGACGCAGCAGTTGGCACCTGTGTTTCGTCATTATCAGAGACATGCTGAGGTGGTATTCCCATGTCCTCAACATCAGGAAACATAAGTGGTTGTGCGTCAGTGCAGTCTATGTCTTTCACCGCTGGGGAAGGGCTAGGTGGATGCCCTTGGGAAACCCTGCCAGCAGAGTCTTCAAACAGCATAGAAGACTGCTGCATAACTTGAGGCTCAGACAGTTTCCCTGATATGCATGGGGGTGATGTGACAGACTGATGGGGTTGGTTTTCAGGCGCCATCTGTGCGCTTTCTGCAGAAGACTGGGTGGGAGATAATGTGAACGTGCTGGATCCACTGTCGGCCACCCAATTGACTAATGCCTGTACCTGCTCAGGCCTTACCATCCTTAGAACGGCATTGGGCCCCACCATATATCGCTGTAAATTCTGGCGGCTACTGGGACCTGAGGTAGTTGGTACACTAGGACGTGTGGATGTGGCAGAACGGCCACGTCCTCTCCCAGCACCAGAGGGTCCACTAACACCACCACGACCATGTCCACGTCCGCGTCCCTTACTAGATGTTTTCCTCATTGTTATCGTTCACCACAACAACAAAAATATTATTTGGCCCAATGTATTGTATTTAAATTCAGCTGAATATAAATTTGAGGCCTAGTATTTAGGCGCTGGGTGACCGGTATGGATTTAGTGACAGAATTAGACTTGGAAATGCACAGTAGCGTGTGTGTGAAGTTATTCTGAATGACCCTATGTGCACCTTGAATATTATATACCCTTTTAGGGATAGATTTCAAATAGCTCTGATATAGCAGAAACCACTAAATTATGAAATTGCTAAATTGGGAATTGTATTTCAACCCAGAACAAAAAATGTGCTTTGACGGACACTAAATAACTTGCCCAGCCACAACAGTACAGCGGTAACGACAGATTTAGCGGGATATAAATTTGAGGCCTAGTATTTAGGCGCTGGGTGACCGGTATGGATTTACTGACAGAATTAGACTGGGATATGGCCAAAAAATAACCACACTATTGCTGGTTAAATGCACTTGGTGTGACAGCTTGACCAACCACACTACTGAGGGTTAAATGCACTTGGTGACGGGCGCAGCTTGCCCCTGATGTAGTATATTGCCAAAAAATGAACAGACTATTGCTGGTTAAATGCACTTGGTGTGACAGCTTGACCAACCACACTACTGAGGGTTAAATGCACTTGGTGACGGGCGCAGCTTGCCCCTGATGTAGTATATGGCCAAAAAATGAACAGACTATTGCTGGTTAAATGCACTTGGTGTGACAGCTTGACCAACCACACTACTGAGGGTTAAATGCACTTGGTGACGGGCGCAGCTTGCCCCTGATGTAGTATATGGCCAAAAAATGAACAGACTATTGCTGGTTAAATGCACTTGGTGTGACAGCTTGACCAACCACACTACTGAGGGTTAAATGCACTTGGTGACGGGCGCAGCTTGCCCCTGATGTAGTATATGGCCAAAAAATTAACAGACTATTGCTGGTTAAATGCACTTGGTGTGACAGCTTGACCAACCACACTACTGAGGGTTAAATGCACTTGGTGACGGGCGCAGCTTGCCCTTGATGTAGTATATGGCCAAAAAATGAACAGACTATTGCTGGTTAAATGCACTTGGTGTGACAGCTTGACCAACCACACTACTGAGGGTTAAATGCACTTGGTGACGGGCGCAGCTTGCCCCTGATGTAGTATATGGCCAAAAAATGAACAGACTATTGCTGGTTAAATGCACTTGGTGTGACAGCTTGACCAACCACACTACTGAGGGTTAAATGCACTTGGTGACGGGCGCAGCTTGCCCCTGATGTAGTATATGGCCAAAAAATTAACAGACTATTGCTGGTTAAATGCACTTGGTGTGACAGCTTGACCAACCACACTACTGAGGGTTAAATGCACTTGGTGACGGGCGCAGCTTGCCCCTGATGTAGTATATGGCCAAAAAATAAACAGACTATTGCTGGTTAAATGCACTTGGTGTGACAGCTTCACCCTGATGTAGGCTTTAGCCAAAAAACAACCACACCATTGAGGGTTAAATGCACTTGGTGACAGGCGCAGCTTGCCCCTGATGTAGTATATGGCCAAAAAATAAACAGACTATTGCTGGTTAAATGCACTTGGTGTGACAGCTTCACCCTGATGTAGGCTTTAGCCAAAAAACAACCACACCATTGAGGGTTAAATGCACTTGGTCGCAGCTTGTGCTGGCGTACCACAAGACACAAAATGGCCGCCGATCACCTTAGAAAAAAGTGACTGACAAACGGTCTGGGCAGCCTAAAAACAGTGAGCAATTGAATTTCAGCAGCTCAATGATGCACAGCTGCAGATCGATCGATTAATCAAGTCCTTTGGAGGAGTTAATCAGCCTAATCTCGCCCTACTGTCGCAGCCGCAACCTCTCCCTACGCTAATCAGAGCAGAGTGACGGGCGGCGCTATGTGACTCCAGCTTAAATAGAGGCTGGGTCACATGGTGCTCTGGCCAATCACAGCCATGCCAATAGTAGGCATGGCTGTGACGGCCTCTTGGGGCAAGTAGTATGACGCTTGTTGATTGGCTGCTTTGCAGCCTTTCAAAAAGCGCCAAGAAAGCGTCACAAAAGCGCCAAGAAAGCGACGAACACCGAACCCGAACCCGGACTTTTACGAAAATGAACTATACAGTTCGAGTTCGCTCATCCCTCGTTGTGAATCAAAGAAATATACCCTTGTGTCAGGTGACTAGCTCCAAAGGCAATCAAATGTTTTTTTCTTTCTCCTGGACCTTTGAGGCCTACTGTTTAGGGTGGGTGCACATCTCGTTTCTGCCATCCATTTAACAATATGTAAGAAGGTACCTGGAATCATCGTGGATGGAAGGTATGTGTCACCAAGGTTCCTGGCCTCGGTAAAGTAAGAGCCGGTATTTTATGTGTCAGCAGCAGCTATTGCTAAGGCTGCTTTCACACTCACGTTTGGTGTGGATCCGTCATGGATCTGCACAGACGGATCCATTCAGATAATACAACCGTCTCCATCCATTCAGAACGGATCCGTTTGTATTATCTTTAACATAGCCAAGACGGATCCGTCTTGAACACCATTGAAAGTCAATGGAGCACGGAACCGTTTTCTATTGTGCCAGATTGTGTCATAGAAAACGGATCCGTCCTCATTGACTTACATTGTGTGTCAGAACGGATCCATTTGGCTCAGTTTCGTCAGACGAACACGAAAATGCTGCAAGCAGCGTTTTGGTGTCCGCCTCCAAAGCGGAATGGAGACGGAACGGAGGCAAACTGAGGCAAACTGATGCATTCTGAGCGGATGCTTTTCAATTCAGAATGCATTAGGGCAAAACTGATCCATTTTGAACCGCTTGTGAGAGCCCTGAATGGATCTCACAAACGGAAAGCCAAAACGCCAGTGTGAAAGTAGCCTGACACCTTGAGATTTAGCATGGCTGTCATAGCTGATGTGGGACGGCTCTTTCTGTGAGTAGTCAAAGTGCTGGGTGGGTGACTACTCCCCATGTTCCAGGCCGGGTTTTGCCAGGCATAAAAACCAGCCAGCACTGTCAGGTGTGTGGATTTACCTCCCTCTGACGGTGGAGCTCAGGAGTCTGTGTGCTGTGAACTGAGGGCTGTGCTGGGATTTGAGGTGTGAGCCGGGCTGGAGGACTCAGGCCCTTCTAAAGGCGAACAGGCCGCTTATGGACATGATGAGGTTGAACTGCTAACAGGGTGTGAATTAACACCCAGGAGAAAAGGTGACTTTTATTGTTTATGGACTTTCCTTGTGTGTGAACAAACACCAAACCACCTGCATTTTGTAATACACCTTATCTGCATTTTGTTACACACCAATGTGTGAGTAAACACCGCTGTTTAATTCATGAACTGTGTACTTTGCCTCTATACTGCATCCGCTAGTCCTAACTACCAGAGCGAATCCCCACAATTGATGGAGGATGCGGACAAGTGCAGTGAGGCTGGCGTGAACGCCAATATATTTTAGAGTTTGCATTTTTGGGCATAGTTGTATGTCGTACATCAAACCAGCTGTTTTTCAACCCGTGCCCCATGACAAAATGGAGGCTGTTTTGAGGGCAGCGAGAGACCAACCTGCACCAATGGGAGGCTAATAAGCAGCAGCAAGAGACCAACCAGTTGCTGCTACAACACATGATGGTTTTGCAGACAGCAGGAGCAACCCCAAACATCCACGATGCCCGGAATGCAGTCCGTGCAGCAATCCCTAAGATGACACCCGCAGACGACATCGAAACCTACCTGGCGATGTATGAGAAAGTGGCCACCAGGGAAAAGCTGCCCCGAGACCAGTGGGCTGAGGTCGTCGCTCCTTTACTGGCATCAGAGTCCCAGCGGGTGTATTTTGACTTGCCGGACGATCAAGCGGCTGACTACCCGAAGATAAAGGGTGAGATTTTGGCAAGACTGGGGGTGAATATGTTGGTCTGGGTCCAGCGGGTATCAGTGGGGGTTTAAGCCGACTGAGCCTGCGAGACCCCAGTATTATGATTTACTCCTACTTTTCAAAAGTGGCTACAGCCTGATGTGCTGAGTCCCATGGCTATGCTGGATAGACTAATGGATGACATATTCTGGAGGGCATTGCCACCCCCTCTCCAGCACTGGATCGGCCAGGTATCTCCTGGAAATGCCCTGGAAATAGTGGACCTGGTGGAAGACTATGAGGCCACCAAGAATCTCAAGGGGGGTTCTTATGGGAGGAGGGCAGGCAAATTCCAGAACTCCCCACACCAGGCCCACCGGTATGGGCCAATGTAACCCCCCCGGGAGGTTCCCCCTATGGGCTGGACCCTCAGGAACCTGGCCACACCAGGGCTGAGTGTCCTCATCTGGTTGAGCCCATGGACACTAATTGTGGTTACCGACAATCGCTATATACTAGGAAACTGTGTGCCACAGGTTCCCCGTGGCCCTAGACCACTTGTGCCGGGTGGAAGTGGGAGTCACTCAAGTGGAGGAGCTGCTGGACTCATGGAGCTTGGGGACCCTGGTAAGGGCTACCCTGGTGCTGTCCGCTGAGTATACTGGCCGGAAAGTTGGAGTAATGTGCATTCATGGAGACTTGAAAGACTACCCCACTGCGCTGGTGTCTCTAACCACGGTGGCCAGCAGGTGGATCCACGAAGTAGCAATCACCACAAATCTCCACTATGAACTCATAAGAGGGAGAGACTTTCCAGGTTTCCCTGCCCTATGGCCGGTTGTGAGGTTAAGGATACCCCTGGGACAGGAATAAGCCCAAGAGATTGGCCTTGTTCAGGGGGACGGCGAGAACCCTGAGAATCTGAGGCCCTTGGGCAGTAGGGGTGACCGCCACTTCGGTGGAAGAGGGGTTGCCATCGGGTCATGGGTTGGCAGACCTCAACATCTCCGTGGAGAATTTCGGTACAGCCCAACGCTGAGACCTAACTCTATCCCGGGCCTGGGAGAATGTGGTAATACTTAATGGTGTACCCCAACAACCTGGGCCCGAGTTGATGTTTCCTTATTTTGTGGTCCACCAGAATATGCTATATTGGGTAAACCAGCTGCGGGGTGAACCTGTTGAACAGTTGGTGGTGCCTGGGGCCTATCAAAAACTCGTGTTAGAGTTAGCCCACCAACATGTTCTCGGGGGTCATCTGGGACTGCAGAAGACACAGGACCAGATACTACAATGGTTTTACTGGCCCAGTGTCTTTAGATAGGTGGATGACTTTTGTAAGTCTTGCCCGACCTGCCAAACCACTAGCCCTCAGCACCTGTTCCGCAGTCTCTTAGTTGGAAAAGGTTGGAGAAATAAACTACAAGGTACACCAGCCAGGGCGGCGGAAGGCGGAGCAGGTGTACCATGTGAATTTACTCAAACCGTGGAAGGATAGGGAGACCAGTACTGACGATAGCCCGCGGCCGAGTTTTCTAGGGAAAGAGGTTCCGGCTCCTAAGTCTGATGTAAGGGAAGCGGTTGCCACAGTGAAGATTGCTGGCAGCCTCTCCTATAAACAGACTCAGGAGGCCAGGGAGTTCGTCAGCAGGAACGGATGTGTTCTCAGACCACATTGGACACACTTCCATAATCCAGCATGACATTGTCACTTAGCCTCAGGCCAAAATCTGGTTGAAACCATACCGGGTACCCGAGGCTCAGCGACAGGCCATCTCTGAGGAAGTACAACTAATGCTGCAACTAGATGTCATAGAGGAGTCTAGAAGTGAGTGGGCCAGCCCTATAGTACTAACACCAAACCGGACGGGACGTTCGACGCGTATCCTATGCCCCGGGTAGACAAGCTGATTGAGAGGTTAGGACAAGCCCAGTATTTTTTTCTGAAATACGCAATGAAAAATAGCTCTTTAGCACGTTTATAATATGCTAATGAGCCTCTAGGTGCTGCACCAACGCCCCACTAGCACCTAGAGGCTCATTAGCATATTATAAACGTCTTTATTTTGAGGGAACGGCGGCAGACAGGGACTTAAAAATCATACAGTTATGTTCTGCTGACATTAGCACATCGCTAATGTCAGCCAGATACTTAACGATTTTTCTGAGGACAGAAACCCTTTAACTGATGCCATACAGTGGCATACGTTCACCATAATCTTCCATTGTTAAAAAAAAATACTTGTTATCGTATACATTTTTCTTTACTGGACTCTGCAGGATAGAAAAGCGTGGAGTGTCACGCATTTGTATCCCCCCCCAACGTATATGTTAAATGGATGGCAAAAACGTAATGTGAACCCACATTTAATCAGAGCCCCGGCCCTCCAGGGGATCCTCTGGTACTCTGGTGGACCAATCTGACCCTGAATGTGTACTGTACATGTGTGTTAGGACATTCTTAGAATATGTAGTGCCCCGGGAGGAGCAGGAGCAGACGATGGGAGTAGTAATGGCCTTGGCTGTAACAGTCAATTACAGTGGCTTTCCTCACAATGTTGCTTCATAGTGCTTTGCAGTGAAAGGAGGGAACACCCTTTCTTCCCCAGGTCACACTCTGATATTAAGGTTCCTGCCTGATGGTAGTGAAGGTCCCTGTGATGTAGACTTTTTATATGGGTGCAATCCAGATGCAATGCAGATCATGCAGAGATAAGTGAGTCTCTGTAGCTTTTTGGGCCTAAGAAGAGGCAACACAAGTCATAGCTTACTCTCTCTTCCAAACTCTCCCTATCACTGACTACAGCTAGGGGTGGAGCCAGTACACACCTAACCTCCTACAGATCGGGGAACCTGTTATATGACTGAAATAGCCCAAAGCCTCAAGCAGGCTTTGGAGCTTATTTTAGGACTATACCAATACAGGCCACTAAGTGGCAGCATTGTATTGGTATAGTGCAAATGAAGTCTTCAATGATGGCTATTTAGCCATCAATGAACACAATGGGCAATGTAATGATTGGCAGTTATAGTCACCAAAGGTGACTTAAAAAAAGTAAAAAAAGTTTATACAAATATAAAAAAAATCAAAAACTTAAAAGTTCAAATCACCCCCTTTCCTTAAAAAATAAAAATAGTTACCATATTTTTCGCTCTATAAGGCTACTTTCACACTTGCGGCAGAGTGACCCGGCAAGCAGTTCCGTTGCATGCGCAGACCAGAATGACGGATCCGGCATTGCAGTATTTTTAATGCCGGATCCGGCTCTAAGGCCTCTTTCACCGCATGCTGCGGTATTTCCTCCGTCCAAAATGCCGTTCAGTGACTGAACTGAAGACATCCTGATGCATCCTGAACGGATTTCTTTCCATTCAGAATGCATGGGGATAAAACTGATCAGTTGTTTTCCGCTTTTTTCCATTAGGGTCCATTCAGACGTCCGTAGTGCATTGCGGATCCGGAAATTGCGGATCCGCAATATACCCAGCCGGCACCCCCATAGAACTGCCTATTCTAGCAATTGCGGACAAGAATAGGACATGTTCTATTTTTTGGAACCGCGGACCGGAAAATCGTGGGCACGCTGCGGAAATGCGAATGCGGAGAGCACATAGTTCTATTCCGTCCCCATAGAGAATGAATAGGTCCGCACCTGTTCCGCAATTTACGGAACGGATGCAGACCCATTATACGGACGTGTGAATGGAGCCTACACCTTAGGTCAGACCATCAATCAGACCCCCAATGTTAATCAGACCTCAGCTTACTGTCCCAATCAGAACCCTATGTCAATCACACCCTAGATTAGACCCCTAATGCCTCAGATTAACCCCCCAACCTTCAGCCATCTATCAGCCCTCATGTCAGCCATCTATCAGCCCTCATATCAGCCATCAGCACTTATGTCAGCCCCCAGCCATATGTCAGCCCCCAGCCATCAGCGCAAATAAAAAAAAAATATAAATACCTCTCCTGCTCCTGGACGCCACCGGTCCTCACCATTGCAATCCTCTTCATCCTGCTGTTGGCTGTGCTCTGTGAACCTGCGCGCACAGCGTGAGGTCACAGAGCGCCCCTCACACTGTGCGCAGCCCTGCACAGCTGACAGCCGAGGACCAGGAAGCAGTGAGTACAGATCCTTCACCGCCTACCGGTCCTCCGGTATTAATGAGCGCATCCATAATGGAAGTGCTTCATTGGTATTCGCCCCATAGGACACTTTGGGGGAAAAATGTGCGTCTTATGGGGCGAAAAATACGGTACATGGTTACATAGTTAATACAGTTGAAAAAAGACATAAGTCCATCAAGTTCAACCAAGGGATAGATGGGGAAGCGAATCCCAGAATCCCAGAAATACTTAAGCAATAAAAAAAATAAACATCATGGGCATCGTTTCATACGAAAATGCCCATACAATTTAAATAGAACAATATTAGGCCTCTTTCACACGACAGTTTTTTTCCTGTTCACGGGCCGTTTTTTGCGTTCCGTATACGGAACGATTAATTTCAATGGTTCAGCAAAAAAACGGAATGTACTCTGTATGCATTCCGTTTTCATATTTCCATTTTTCCGGAAGTGTGGTATCGTTGCAACCGTACTGACCTGTAGAATGAAGATAACAGGTAAATTTTACCGCATAGTGTACAGTGTAAAAAAACAAACAAAAAAAAAACCTTTATTATTTTTTTTTTCTACTACATGGTATGCAACCGTCAATGGTGCCATTAATAAGGACAACTTGTGTAAAGTTATGACTATAGGAAGGCGGGGAGTGAAAAACGAAAACGCAAAAATTGAAAATCTCAAGGTTCTTAAGGGGTTAAAGGATTATCTTATTTTATGCATATAAAATGCACATTTAGACAAGACGTTTTACAGTTCATGGACTACTCTGCTCAATTAATTTAGTCCATGGAAGCTACTCAGTAATAAAAGTGCAAGGTCTGTCCTCTCTTTATTGGCCATTCTCAGACATTGCAGGTTTAAGTTGCCACAGCAGCAGTCAAGTAGTCTCTTTATGATCTGAGCCACGTGTCTGATTTAGGCCTCTTTCACACAACCGTTTTTTTTCCATTTACGGGCCGTTTTTTTGCGTTCCGTATACGGAACCATTCATTTCAATGGTTCTGCAAAAAAACGGAATGTACTCCGTTTGCATTCTTTTTCTGTATTTTCGTTCCGTTGAAAGATAGAACAAGTCCTATTGTTGCCCACAAATCACGTTCCGTGGCTCCATTGACTTCAATGGAGCCACGTTCCGTGGCTCCATTAAAGTCAATGGGTCCACCCAAAAAACATATACGTCCACCCAAAAAACATATACGTAAATGCATCCGTATGTCTTCCGTATCCGTTCTGTTTTTGCGGAACCATCTATTGAAAATTTTATTCCCAGCCCAAGTTTTTTCTATGTAATTACTGTATATGCCATACGGAAAAAAGGAACAGAAACAGAAACAAAAAACGGAACAACGGATCCGTGAAAAATGGACTGCAAAACACTGAAAAAGCCATACGGTTGTGTGAAAGAGGCCTTAGGCCTCATTCACACGGCCGTTGTGCGGCCGCTCCGTGCATTGGGGACCGCAATTGCGGTCCCCAATGCACGGGCAACATCCCTGCAGCGGGCCAGACCCATTCAACTTGAATGGGTCCGTGGTCTGTCCGCACGAACCCATTATGACATGTCATATTTATTTGCGGTGCGGAACAACGGAAAGAAACACCAAAGAAGCGCTGCCTAGTGCTTCCGGTGTTCCGTTCCATGCCTCCGTTCCGCATCTCCAGAATTGCGGACCCTTTCCAGTAAATGGGTGCACATGGCCGTGTGCATGAGGCCTTAACCAGTGAAGACAAGATTTATCTAGTACGCGTGTACACTCTAGTTTTAGGATGATGTTACCTGTTACAGCATCACTATCCTGATATAACATTTAATGACATAATTACCAGAGAGCGCCAAAGAAACTCATTGATATTTGCATAAATAATTACAAGTGAAAAATAAATGAAATGCAGGTGATATGAAGTAACCCTCAACCTCTGGCAAGTGGTGTTCTCGTATCTGCCTAGGAAGGATAGCTATTGCTCAATGGATTATTGCGTATGATTTATAGGGTACCAACAGGTTCTGTAGGGAAATCGTGTCACTCCCTCCCATTATTGCAATCTATCGTAATTATCATTTTCTATCTTTGTATGACATCTGGCACCTATTCAAAAAAATAATATTTGACCTAAGGATGTGTTTTTACAGATCTTAATGAAGTCATAGTATCAGAAAAGCCAAAGCATGGTGAAACTATCCTAACATGTGCTTTTCTATTTTCCATTTACAGACTCAGACTTTTGACATGATTTTTAGGTGAGAGTCAGGCAGCTCCAAACTGCATCCATCATTTGTAGAGGATTTAGGACTTTTTTTTGTAGAGGACTTTGTCTAAAATAACGGATCTCTAATGGAACTGATAAAATGGGTGCAAAATGAGCGCAATGGATGCTCAAAATTAAGGATCTGTTTTTTAAATTTTTTAAATTTTTCTGTACTTCTGATGGATTAAAAGAATGGAAAACTAAAACGGTGATGTGAATGTGGCCTCAAAGAGATGTCATCATATCATACATGGTGTGATCAGCAGCTTATGTAGGAAGAGGAGCTGAGTAGATTGATATATATTGTAGTTTTGTGGGGAAAACTTGTATTTCCTTAGTTTAGATCCCTGCTCTTTATGTGCTTAGGAGTCCAGTAGGTGGTCCTGTTTATATCTCTATATTCACAGTCAATTACTAGGACCACCTTCTGGACTCATAATCAAAGAAAGTGCAGATATTTAAAGGCTATGGACATCTTTGGGGGCATTTTTATTATTGCATTGTACTCATTTTGAGCTTTTCAATTGGTCCTTATTAAAGGGGTTCTCCGGCCTCTACTTGAAAATTGTCCATCTTCATAACCTGTGAAGGGAAGGTTACTACACCAATACTTACCCTCCACAGCGCAGCCCTTCCTATGATACGCTTCACGGTCACGTGACCGCTCCTGAAGCGTTTTGTAGTCTTCTGGTCCAGCTCGGTCCTTTTCTTTTCCTGCCGGAGGCAGGAGACGGACTTTCATCACTGACGTCACTGCCTCCGGCCAGCCTTCTTCGGGCCCGTCGCTTGCACACTACTGCGCATGCGCCGGGATCGCCAGCCGTCTTCTGAGTGTACAGGCTTCTATGTGAAGCCTGTACTGACTCATGTACAGTGCGATGTAAGCGCTGTACATGAGTGACAGCATAGCGATCAGCCACAGAGGCTGAATGCTATGCTATGGACGTCATTAGGGGAGCTGTGCTTGGCACATGGAATACACTTTGGATGGCGCATGGGTGCCCTAGTGGGCACTGTGGATGGCACATGGGGGCACTGTGGCTGGCACATGGGGGCACTGTGACTGGCACTGTGGATAGCACATGGGGGCACTGTAGATAACATCTAGAGTGACCCCATGACAGTGATATCCACTGTAGATAACATCTAGAGTGACCCCATGACAGTGATATCCATATTGCTCCCATAACAGTGACACTGTTATGGGTGCGCTGTGGATGTCATTGTTACGGGGGCCCTGTGGATGTCACTGTTATGCGGGTGCTCTAAATGTCACTGTTATGGGGCACTGTGGATGTTACCTTTATGGGGAACTGTGGATGTCTCTGTTATGGGGGCACAGTGGATGTTACCTTTATGGGGAACTGTGGATGTCTCTGTTATGGGGGCAAAGTGGATGTCTCTGTTATGGGGGCACAGTGGATGTCTCTGTTATGGGGGCACAGTGGATGTCTCTGTTATGGGGGCACAGTGGATGTCTCTGTTATGGGGGCACAGTGGATGTCTCTGTTATGGGGGCACAGTGGATGTCTCTGTTATGGGGCACTGTGAATGTCTCTGTTATGGGGGCACTGTGGATGTCACTCTTATGGGGGCACTGTGGATGTCACTGTTATGGGAGCACTGTGGACGACACTGTTATGGGGGATCTGTGGATGACACTGTTATGGGGGATCTGTGGACGTCACTGTTATGGGGGCACTGTGGACGACACTGTTATGGGGGCACTGTGGATGTCACTGTTATGGGGACACTGTGGATGTAACTGTTATGGGGCACTGTGGATGTCACTCTTATGGGGGCACTGTGGATGTCACTGTTATGGGAGCACTGTGGACGACACTGTTATGGGGGATCTGTGGATGACACTGTTATGGGGGATCTGTGGACGTCACTGTTATGGGGGCACTGTGGACGACACTGTTATGGGGGCACTGTGGATGTCACTGTTATGGGGACACTGTGGATGTAACTGTTATGGGGCACTGTGGATGTCACTGTTATGGGGGTGCTCTGGATGTCACTGTTATGGGGGAGCTGTGGATGACACTGTTATGTGGGATCTGTGGATGTCACTGTTATAGGGGCGCTGTGGATGTCACTGTTATGGGAGCACTGTGGACGACACTGTTATGGGGGATCTGTGGATGACACTGTTATGGGGGATCTGTGGACGTCACTGTTATGGGGGCACTGTGGACGACACTGTTATGGGGGCACTGTGGATGTCACTGTTATGGGGACACTGTGGATGTAACTGTTATGGGGCACTGTGGATGTCACTCTTATGGGGGCACTGTGGATGTCACTGTTATGGGAGCACTGTGGACGACACTGTTATGGGGGATCTGTGGATGACACTGTTATGGGGGATCTGTGGACGTCACTGTTATGGGGGCACTGTGGACGACACTGTTATGGGGGCACTGTGGATGTCACTGTTATGGGGACACTGTGGATGTAACTGTTATGGGGCACTGTGGATGTCACTGTTATGGGGGTGCTCTGGATGTCACTGTTATGGGGGAGCTGTGGATGACACTGTTATGTGGGATCTGTGGATGTCACTGTTATAGGGGCGCTGTGGATGTCACTGTTATGGGGCGCTGTGGATGTAACTGTTACGGGAGCACTGTGGATGTAATTGTTATAGGGACACTGTGGATGTCACTGTTATGGGGACACTGTGGATGTCACTGTTATGGGGACACTGTGGATGTCACTGTTATGGGGACACTGTGGATGACACTGTTATGGCAGCTCAGTATGAGTGATAGGGATCATGCAAACTACTGTGATTGGCCCAGGAATCCATGGCTCAGTCCATGTATCAGCCACAATTTCCAGGCCAACCTCGGCCCCCCTGACCAGATAAGAGGTCTTTATCATGCATTACTGTCATATCGTCAGTTCGGTCAGGAGAGTGCGGTAGGCCTGGGAGATGTGGCGACACACGGACTGTGTTTCCCAGGCTGATCATGGTATTATCTCACGTGTATTACACATGATGGCCCAAGATAATCCCAGCAATCAGGACCAAAAAAGATAGGATTAGGCCTCATGCACAGGACGGTATCCGTTCTGCTTTCTCTAAGTAGAAGATCTGCTAAATAAGGATACTGCCTGTGTGAGAGTGCATTTGGTTTCCAGAGCCGTTGAGTTCTATGGGTTTTAGATCTGCATTATGAGGACCAGAATAAGGGCTCTTTCACACTTGCGTTCTTTTCTTCCGGCATAGAGTTCAGTCGTCAGGGCTCTATGCCGGAAGAATCCTGATCACTTTTATCCTAATGCATTCTGAATGGAGAGAAATCCGTTCAGGATGCATCAGGATGTCTTCAGTTCAGGACCGGAACGTTTTTTGGCCGGAGAAAATACCGCAGCATGCTGCGCATTTTGGTCCGGCCAAAAATCCTGAACACTTGCCGCAAGGCCGGATCCGGAATTAATGCCCATTGAAAGGCATTGATCCGGATCCAGCCTTAAGCTAAATGTCGTTTCGGCGCATTGCCGGATGCGACGTTTAGCTTTTTCTGAATGGTTACCATGGCTGCCGGGACGCTAAAGTCCTGGCAGCCATGGTAAAGTGTAGTGGGGAGCGGGGGAGCAGTATACTTACCGTCCGTGCGGCTCCCGGGGTGCTCCAGAGTGACGTCAGGGCGCCCCACGCGCATGGATTATGTGATCGCATGGCACGTTATCCATGCGCATGGGGCGCTCTGACGTCATTCTGGAGCGCCCCGGGAGCCGCACAGACGGTAAGTATACCGCTCCCCACTACTACTATGGCAACCAGGACTTTAATAGCGTCCTGGCTGCCATAGTAACACTGAACGCATTTTGAAGACGGATCCGTCTTCAAATGCTTTCAGTTCACTTGCGTTTTTCCGGATCCGGCGTGTAATTCCGGCAAGTGGAGTACACGCCGGATCCGGACAACGCAAGTTTGAAAGAGGCCTAAGACATTTTTTGCTGTACTATTTTTTGGCTGCTGCAGGCAGAGCAGAGTGGGGGCGTGTCCAGCCTGTGACTCATCACTGTGCAGTGCGGCCAGGCTTGTGTATCAATAAAGTTATGTATTCAACAAAACAAGAAGGGGAGAAAGTAACCAGATCTGCCAGGATAGTCTGATGTCTTCCAGGGGGGGAAGAAAAGCTCAGACATGAAAAACAGGTATTGGGGGCATATGTATGCATGGTGAGGGGTGTTAGGAGCACATAAAAACGTTAAACTCTTATGGACATAGGGCATACAGGTACGCCCTGATGTCCTGGTGATTGGAACTGGGTGCCTGCTGAAATCAATCAGAAGGCACCCCGGGTCAATGCCGGGGGTGGGGGGTCTCGGAAGGTCGGGGACAGCAGAAGCTGCCCAGCTGAGATCCGGCGCATGCCCAATAGAAAGCTATGGGCATCGGACTCACTTTCAGCTTCTGCGCATGCACCCGGCATCCATAGCTTTCTATTGGGAATGCGCCGGATCTCGGAAGGTCGGGGACAGCAGAAGCCGCTCAGCTAAGTGAATATTGATGAGCTGGGCGGCGCTTCAAAATGGCAGTTGGGCTGATGCTGGCTGGGCGCAAGTGGAGCTGAAACCCCGCCCCTTGGGCAGAAAGAACAGCGATTGCTTTCAGGTTATAAAACGTGAGTTTACTGTATTCATAATGTGGACAGGGGTTATACTTATATGTTTTTAATGCACATTAGAAGACCTGTGCATGCATATGTACAGCTAATTATGGTTATTGGGCCTGTCAGTGTCCCTTTAAGGGGTTAAAGGGCATCTGTCAGATTTGTACCTATGAAACTGGCTGACCAGTTACTTGTGCACTTGGCAGCTAAAGACATTTGTGTTGGTCTCATGTTTAGATGTGATGCATTGCCAAGAAAAATTAAGTTTTAACATATGCAAATGAGCCTCTAAGAGCACCAGGGGTATTGTCGTTACACCTAGATGCTCTGCTCTCTCTGCATTTGCCATGCACTCTGCACATTGATTGACATGGCCAGGCAGTGTCCAGACATGGCCCTGTCAATCAATGTGCAGAGGAGCTGACAGTTGCAGAGAGATCAGAGCCTCTAGGTGTAACCACAAGTCCCATGTTGCTTCTATAAGCTTATTTGCACTTCTGCAAAATAATTTAAATATGTGAAAATGATCCGCTAGGAGCAACAGGGGTGTTGCCTTTACACTTAGAGGCTCTGCTCTCTCTGCAACTGCTGCGCCCTCTGCACTTTGATTGATAGGGCCAGGCAGTGTATATGTGATAACACTTGGCCCTGTAAATCAAAGTGGAGAGGGTGCGCAGCAGTTGCAGAGAGAGCTAAGCTTCTAGTTATAACACCAAGGTCCTTATTACGCCTAGAGGCTCATTTGCATATATTAGTTACATAGTACATAAGGCCAAAAAAAGACATTTGTCCATCCAGTTCGGCCTGTCATCCTGCAAGTTGATCCAGAGAAAGGCAAAAAAAAAAAAAAAAACTGTGAGGTAGAAGCCAATTTTCCCCACTTTAGGGGAATAAAAAAATCCTTCCTGACTCCAATCAGGCAATCAGAATAACTCCCTGAATCAACGACCCCTCTCTAGTAGCTATAGACTGAAATATTATTACATCCAGGCCCCTCTTGAGCTTTTTTAGAAAACTCGCCATCACCACCTCCTCGGGCAGAGAGTTCCATAGTCTCACTGCTCTTACCGTAAAGAATCCTCTTCTATGTTTGTGTACAAACCTTCTTTCCTCCAGACGCAGAGGATGTCCCCTCGTCACAGTCACAGTCCTGGGAATAAATAGATGATGGGAGAGATCTCTGTACTGACCCCTGATATATTTATACATAGTAATTAGATCTCCCCTCAGTCGTCTTTTTTCTAAAGTGAATAACCCTAATGTTGATAATCTTTCAGGATACTGTAGTTGCCCCATTCCAGTTATTACTTTAGTTGACCACCTCTGGACCCTCTCCAGCTCTGCTATGTCTGCCTTGTTTACAGGAGCCCAGAACTGTACACAGTACTCCATGTGTGGTCTGACTAATGATTTGTAAAGTGGTAGGACTATGTTCTTATCACGGGCATCTATGCCCCTTTTAATGCAACCCATTATCTTATTGGCCTTGGCAGCAGCTGCCTGACACTGTTTTTTGCAGCTTAGTTTGCTGTTTATTAAAATTCCTAGATCCTTTTCCATGTCAGTGTTACCCAGTGTTTTACCATTTAGTATGTACGGGTGACTTGCAATATTCCTTCTCATGTGCATAACCTTAGATTTGTCAGTGTTAAACCTCATCTTCCACTTCTCTGCCCAAGCCTCCAATCTATCCAGATCCCTCTGTAGTAGTATACTGTCCTCTTCAGTGTTAATTACTTTACACAGTTTAGTGTCATCTGCGAAAAATTGATACTTTACTATGCAAGCCTTCTACAAGACCATTAATAAATATATTGAAGAGAATAGGGCCCAATACTGACCCCTGAGGTACTCCACTAGTGACAGGGACCCAATCTGAGTGTGTACCGTAAATAACCACCCTCTGTTTTCTATCATTGAGCCAGTTACTTACCCACATACAGACATTTTCTCTCAGTCCGAGCATTCTCATTTTATATAATAACCTTTTTTGTGGTACAGTGTCAAATGCTTTGGAGAAGTCCAGATATACAACATCCATTGATTTTCTCCTGTCAAGTCTAGAACTTACCTCCTCATAGAAACTGATTAAATAAGTTTGGCATGACCGATCCCTCATGAAGCCATGCTGATAGGGCGTTATTTGCTTATTTCCATTGAGATGCTCTAAGATAGCATCTCTTAGAAAACCTTCAAACAGTTTACCCACAACAGATGTTAAACTTACCGGCCTATAGTTTCCAGGCTCTGTTTTTGGACCCTTTTTGAATATTGGCACCACATTTGCTATGCACCAATCCTGTGGGACATTCCCTTTTAGTATAGAGTCCGCAAATATTAGAAATAAGGGTCTGGCTATGACATTACTTAATTCTCTTAGGATACGGGGGTGTATGCCATCCGGTCCTGGCGATTTGTCTATTTTAGTCTTTTTAAGTCACTGTTATACTTCATCCTGGGTCAGACAGGACACCTTTAATGGGGAATTTATTTTTACATTCTGCATGTCATCTGACAGTTTTTTTCCCTCAGTGAATACATTGGAGAAAAAAATATTTAACAGCTTTGCTTTCTCCTCGTCGCTCTCTGCGACTCCCCCCTCATTACTCTTTAAAGGGACGACACCTTCAGATTTATACTTTTTAACATTTATATAATTGAAGAACATTTTAGGGTTAGTTTTACTCTCTTTGTCAATTAATCTCTCGGTCTCTAGTTTGGCCGCTTCTATTTGTTTTTTACATGTTCTATTTTTTTCAGTGCTTCCGTGCCACCCTCCTGTTTTAGTGATTTATATGCTTTCTTTTTGTAATTTATTGCTTTCTTTACAGTTCTATTTATCCACATTGGTTTCTTTTTGTTCCTTAGCCTTTTATTCCCATATGGTATGTACCTCTCACAATGAGATTTTAGGATGCTTTTAAAGATATCCCATTTTGTGGCTGTATTTTAATTTTTGAGGACTTTGTCCCAGTTAGTTAGGCCTATGGCATCTCTTAGTTGGCTAAATATTGCTTTTTTGAAGTTTGGTATTTTTGTTCCTCCCTGTAGAAACGCTCTTTTGAATGATAATTGGAAGGTTATTACTTTATGGTCACTATTTCCCAGGTGTCCCCCAACCTGCACGTCTGTTGTTCTGTCCGGCCTATTGGTTAATACTAAGTCCAGTATTGCTGTCCCTCTAGTCAGGTCCTGAACCAGTTGGGAGAGGTAATTGTCTTTGGTTATTGCCAATAACCTGTTTCCTTTATGAGATATACAAGTTTCAGTTTCCCAGTCTATATCTGGGTAGTTGAAGTCCCCCATAATAACCACCTCATTATGATTTGCCGCCTTGTCTATCTTGTTTAGTAGTAGATTTTCTGTGGACTCTGGTATATGAGGTGGTTTATAGTAAACTCCTGTTAGTAATTTATAATTGTTTTTAGCTCCATGTATCTCTACCCACAGTAACTCCACATGTTTATGTCCCTCACTTATATCTTCACGGAGTGTGGGCTTTAGACAAGACTTTACATAAAGGCAAACCCCTCCCCCTCTCCGGCTTTGACGATCCTTTCTAAACAGACTGTAACCATGTACATTAACTGTCCAGTCATAGCTATCATCCAGCCATGTCATAGTTCTCCTCACAAATCACTAATTCCAGCTCCCCAGTTTTATTAGTCAGGCTTTTGGCATTAGTATACATACATTTGAGAGGTTTATGTATATTTTTTACCCTACACCTTTCCTTCTGAACTGTTCTAGTCCCTCCTTCCATTCCTCCCCCAGTCCCACTACTTTGCCCCCGGTCTCTATCTGCACTATCTTCCCCTCCTATGATGTAATTTCCCTCCCCCAGTCCCTAGTTTAAACACTCCTCCAACCTTCTAGCCATCTTTCTCCCCAACACAGCTGCCCCTTCCCCATTCAGGTGCAGCCCACCCCTACGATAGAGCCTGTAGCCGATAGAGAAGTCAGCCCAGTTCTCCAGGAACCCAAACCCCTCCTTCCTACACCAGTTCTTGAGCCACTTGTTAATCTCCCGCTGCCTTTCTTGTGTGGCCCGTGGTACAGGCAGTATTTCGGAAAATACTACCTTTGAGGTCCTTGCCCTAAGCTTTTGACCTAAATCCCTTAAAAAAAATTTAAGGACTCTCAACCTACCTCTAACTTTTTCTTTGGTTCCGATATGGACCATGACCGCTGGATCTTCTCCAGCCCCTCCCAGTAATCTGTCAACCCGATCAGCGATGTGTCGAACTCTAGCGCCAGGAAGACAGCAGTCTGTTCGGCGATCACGGTCTTTGTGACAGATTGCCCTATCTGTTCCCCTAATAATGGAATCTCCCACTACCAGCACCTGTCTGGCCTGCCCTGCTCTCCTGGTTCCCTGCTTACTGGAGCTGACATTCCCCTGACTGGCAGAGGAAGTCTCCGGTTGCAGCAGTGCTGTCCCTGGACATCCCCCTCATCTGCCAAAAATGCAAACTTGTTGGGGTGTGTCAGATCAGGGCTAGCCTCCCTGGCACTCTTCCCTCTACCCCGCTTTCTAACTGTTACCCAGCTAGCTACCTCACTTGCCTTAGCCTCCACTCTGTCACTCTCCCCCTCATCTACCCCAAAGAGTGCTTGCTCGGTGAGAAGCAAACTCTTTTGCAAATTGTCAATGCCTCTCAGTGTTGCAACTTGCCCGTTTGGAGACTCGATTTGCGATTCCAAACGGGTAATTTGCTCACATCTTGAACAAAAATAAACAACCTCGAACGTCTGTTTTAGGACTGCATACATCATGCAAGATGTGCACTAGACTGCAATGTGAATTGTCCAACACATACTAAATGGGGATTACACCACAAAAGCGAAAAATACAATATAATGTAGTAATAAGAAACTGGCTAATTGCAGTCCCCCACTGAAGTCCCTGAATCTAAAGTCACTTAATCTTAAGTCACACACTTAGACAACCACACACTTAATCAACCACACATCGTGGTCAAACTCGCGTTATATATCTGCTTATAATAATATAAATTAAGCTCACTACAACAGCCTGGTTTGTTTTCCCTCTAGATTTAAAAAAATAAATAAAAAAAATGCCATGGAGGCACATATGAACATAGGAGCAACACATGTACCGTCATCTGCCAAGCACACATGTAACAGGTCAGCCAGTTTCATAGGCACCAATCTGCTGACAGATGCCCTTTAAAATTTTCAGCCCATTTCTCTGTACAGCTTTGAGATTCTCTAGTACCAGGCTGTGTTTCCTGTAAGGCAGCTCAGCTGACAGCTCCTTATCTATGATCTCCTGACCTCATAAACACTCATAGCTCAGTTCTTATCTTGCTGATAAGAATATTGTTTAAAGACTATGTATACCTTTAGGGGATTTTTTTTTTTATAATTGCATTGTACTCCTTGTGAGCTAAAAAAAAAATTTTTAATTGGTGTTTATTACAAATATGGAGCTCTTTTTTCTGTACAGGACTGAGATGCTCTAATTCCTTCAAAAATTCTGTGCAAGTGTACCTGAGGTTGTTTTGAAGGCAAAGGGTGGTCACACCAAATACTGATTGGATTTAGATTTCTCTTTTCTTCATTCACTTTACATTTTGTTAATTGATAAAAATAAACTATTAACTCTTCTATTTTAAAAGCCTTCTTATTTTGCAGCATTGTTTCCATACCTGCTTAACACTTTTGTACTCTATATGAGGCCCAAAAGACTTTGTTTTCAATGTACGGAATGACTTATTTGCTTCTAACTTGTTAAGCAGCTGTAAAAAAGTTTGCATTGACAAATTCCAGTTGCTGATGTATTTCTTGATCTCGTTCCTGCCAAGTGTGTTTTTAAGGCAGCAAATATTTTTACACTGCAAGGCATATCATTCCTCTATGGCATTGCTCTGTGTCATTTAGTTTTTAGTCATTTACATATTTTTTATTATTATTACTGCAGCAATGCCATGTAGGAACCTGGTCAGCTTTATCAGACAGATGTTTGCATATTACATAGAATCCGATTGTATCAGCTTTTTATCTTGTGCTCAGTTTCCCTTTAATCCTGTTTTGGTGTAAATTGTCAGTCATTACATTTCTATATTACCAGCATATCTGTCACCGATGGTGCCGGTATGAACGATTCTACTGTCACGGGGCTGTGACAATATTTATGGCTGATGATTACAAAGCCTCCTCAGTGCCTTGATCTCTTCCTCTCCTACCTGTCTCGGTCTGTTAGTCTTTTTTTCACACTTTTCTCTACGAAGGGTGGTGGGTGACATATCATTTAGAGCCTGATATTTAGCAGCTGCTTTAAGCCATGTGATCCATTTAGCTTTGTGTAATAGTTTACTTGAAGGTCTCTGCACAGTTCAGACATGTCAGCTGAGTAACTTCAAGCGGTGCAAGGACTTGTAATTATTGGCCCCGGGCTGGTAGCTTTCTGAGAATGCTTTGTTTCCACTTTCTTGTCCAATCAGTTCTCTGCTTGCAGAGTGTAACTCCTAGAATGCCATTATGGGTGACCTCAAGTATGTGAAGAAATGAAAACAGGTATGAAATCAAGTCCAGACACAGACCCCTCCTTTAGTGACATGAAGGGTAGAGCACCTTGCTTCCTTGTCAGACCTACACCAGGTAACATTCCAATCCTTTCAACCTGCTGTTGCTCTCCCATAAGTATAACAGGGGAAACACTCTCAGGGTATGACCACGCGGACCAGTCATGATGCAGCATCTCATTTTCCAACAGAATTTAATGGGGAAATCGGTTTCTGAGTTAGACCTGGCACTTTCCAAGTTGTGATGACTGCACGTAAAACATGCCCACCTGATTGCGGCTGCTGACCGCATTGGCTATACAGTTGATCAACCTCTTGCGGTATATATTTAACATATTTTACCACATGCATATACGTCTGAGCTATTAAAATGTAAACATTTTCATTGTGCGCAGTGAATGTCATAAAAGGAAAAAAAAAATGTATCTGCCTTTTTTTTATCATCTCGCCCCCTCAAAAAAATGGAATAAAAAATGATCAAATAGTCGTATGTACCATAGAGTGGTATCTATAAATACTACAGGTCAGAGGTCCGCTTATTTAAAATTAGTAAAACCTAATAAAACCTACATACATTTTATTACTGTACTTGTACTGACCTGCAGAATAAGGTTGTCGTGTCAATCTTAGAGTGAACGCTGTAATAACAAAACCCCAAAAGTAATGGTGGAATTGCTTTTTTTCCCCAGTTTCACACTAGAAAACTCCCCCCCCCTGTCATGGAACCATGAACCAGACGTACAACAAGAGATAAGTGGAAAATAAGAAGGTTTTATTGAAGAGCAAGCCGTAGCAAAGTCCGAACGGATGGCTAAACCGAAGCAGGGTCTTGCGGAGACAGAGGTCAGGAACCAGAAGGGTAGTCAGACGAAGCCAGGAACAGGAACCAACGGGGTAGTCAGACGAAGCCGGAATCAGGAACCAACGGGGTAGTCAGACGAAGCCGGAATCAGGAACCAACGGGGTAGTCAGACGAGGCCAGGATCAGGAACCAGAAGCAGCAGCAGTCTTGGAAGCATGTGAACACAGGAGGACCAAGCAAGGAACTGAAGCCACAGACCTCCTATATATATGAGCTAGGCATCCAGCTCCTCCCAGTGGGAAGGAGGAGCCGCAGGGTAGGAGGCTACAAGAAAACCCAGAAACCAAGATGGCCGCCAGCACATGTCAAACGAAGGGAACAGCAAGGAGGTAAGACCATGACAGTACCTCCCCCTCAAGGGCCCCTCCTCCGCGGAGTAAGGAACGGTTTCTGAGGGAAGCGTGCGTGGAAGGCTCGGAGCAAGACAGGAGCATGGACATCTGCGGAGGGAACCCAGGAACGCTCCTCTGGACCATAACCACGCCAATGGACCAAAAACTGCACCCGGCCGCGGACCAGGCGTGAGTCCAGGATATTGCTCACCTCATACTCCTCACGATTGCCCACTTGGACCGGACGAGGCCGAGGAATCGAGGAAGTGAAACGATTACACACCAGTGGCTTCAACAGGGAGACATGAAACACGTTGGAGATCCGCATGCCAGGAGGAAGCGCAAGGGCATAGGCTACCGGGTTTACCCTGCGAAGCACTCGGAAGGGACCAACAAAGCGAGGCGCCAGCTTGGGAGTGGACACTCGAAGGTTGAGGTTGCGGGTGGACAACCATACGCGGTCTCCGACCTGGTAGGAAGGAGCGGGCGCTCATCTGCGATCAGCCTGGAGTTTCTGGCGCTGCGCAGAGACCTCAAGGGACCTCTGGATCTGTACCCAAGAAGCACGTAGGACGGAAAGGTGATCCTCCACAGCCGGAATATCCTGGGGAGAGAATACCTCCGGTAACACGGCAGGTTGGAACCCATAATTGGCCATGAAGGGAGACGTCCCAGAGGAAGAGTTCACCGCCGTGTTCCTGGCAAACTCAGCCCAAGGCAGGAGGTCAACCCAATCGTCTTGGTGATCGGAGACATAGCAACGAAGGAATTGCTCCAAGGCCTGATTGGATCGTTCTGCGGCCCCATTGGACTGAGGGTGGTAGGCCGAGGAGAAAGAGAGATGAATCCCCAACTGGGAGCAAAAGGCGCGCCAGAACCTGGACACAAACTGACTCCCCCGATCCGACACAATCTCCTTGGGCAAACCGTGCAACCGGAAGACCTCCCTGGCAAAAATCGAGGCCAACTCTTGTGCAGAGGGTAACTTCTTGAGAGGAACACAGTGGCACATTTTGGAAAACCGATCCACAATCATGAGAATGACCGTATGGCCTCGGGATGCAGGGAGGTCCACAATGAAATCCATCCCCAGGTGTGACCATGGACGCTCCCCGGTGGCTATGGGTTGCAACAGGCCCAACGGAAGGTGCCGAGGGGACTTACTCTGGGCACAAACGGAGCATGCCGCTACATATGCGGCGATGTCGGAACGTAGAGAAGGCCACCAGAACAGACGTGAAACCGCCCAGGACAGCTGATTCTTTCCAGGGTGCCCCGCGGCCTTGGAGTTATGGTAGGTTCGCAACAACCGAGTGCGCAACTCCTCAGGCACAAAACATCTGCCGTTGGGTCTCCCAGAGGGAGCACCAGATTGAGCCGCCAAAATCTGCTCACCCAGAGGAGAAGTCAGGCTGGTGCGAATAGCGGCCAGGATCTGATTCGGGGGTATGACCGTAGTCGGAATCGACTCCTCCCCGGACAGCTCGGAGTACTGCCGTGATAAGGCATCCGCTCTGATGTTCTTGGAGCCGGGTAGGTAGGAGACCACGTAATTAAAACGTGACAAGAACAGAGCCCATCTGGCCTGACGTGGTGTCAATCTCTTGGCCTCAGAGAGGTAGGTCGGATTCTTGAGGTCCGTCAGGATGAGAACCGGAACCACCGAGCCCTCGAGCAAGTGCCTCCATTCTTTAAGGGCCTGCACGATGGCCAATAACTCCCTGTCACCAATCTGATAGTTGCACTCCGCGGAAGACAGTTTCCGGGAGTAAAACCCACAAGGAAGCAGAGGACCCTCTGGTGTTCTACGCTGAGGCAGGAGGGCGCCTACTCCCGTCTCAGACGCGTCCACCTCGAGGACAAAAGGCAACCCAGGGTTGGGATGCGACAGAATCGGAGCCGACACAAAGGCGGACTTTAGAGCCTCAAAAGCTCGGATGGCCTCGAGCGGCCAGACCTGAGGATTACTGCCCTTCCTGGTCAGATCCGTGAGAGGCTTGGCTAGCATGGAAAAGTCCCTGATGAACTTCCGATAATAATTGGCGAAGCCCAAAAAGCGCTGCAGGGCACGAAGCCCACTGGGCTGGGGCCACTGTAAGACAGCCGAAACCTTCTCAGGATCCATGGAGAACCCCTCAGCGGAAATGATGTAACCTAAGAAGGTTACCTGGGATCGGTGAAATTCGCATTTCTCAAGCTTACCGAACAGCTTGTTCTCTCGTAAGCGTTGCAACACTCGTCTGACATCCAGAATGTGGGCCTCCATGGATGCAGAATATACCAAGATGTCATCCAAATAGACCACCACACACTGCTGCAACAGGTCACGGAAAACATCGTTGATGAATTCCTGGAAGACTGCGGGCGCATTGCACAACCCAAAGGGCATAACCAAGGATTCATAATGACCGGTCCTGGTGTTAAATGCGGTCTTCCACTCATCGCCCGCCTTGATCCTTACCAGGTTATATGCCGCCCTCAGGTCGAGTTTGGTAAAGACCGTGGCCCCTTTGAGGCGATCGAACAGCTCGGAAATCAAGGGTATCGGGTAAGCGTTCTTGATCGTGATGCGATTGAGACCCCTGTAATCGATGCAAGGCCTCAACTCGCCGCCCTTCTTTTTCACAAAGAAAAATCCAGCCCCTGCCGGGGACGAGGATTTGCGAATGTGTCCGCGTGAAAGCGCCTCCCTCACGTACTCCTCCATGGCCTCATTCTCCGCTACCGACAGTGGATAGACTTTGCCACGAGGAGGAACGGCACCGGATTGTAACTCTATGGCACAATCGTATGGGCGGTGCGGAGGTAGGGCAACCGCGCGCACCTTATCGAATACATCCCGGTACTCTTCGTATTCAGGAGGCAACAGAGAGTCCGAGGAAGTACACAGCAACTTGACAGGCCCATGGATGCAACTAGCCCCACACTGCGGTGACCACGAGAGGATCTCGGCCGATCTCCAATCGAAAGTCGGATTATGCTTCTGGAGCCAGGGGTACCCCAAGACCACCGAGTAGTGTGGAGACAAAATAACCTGGAGACAGACCGACTCTCTGTGAACGGCACCAATGGCCATCCCCACTGGAAGGGTCTCATGAGTCACGTGTGGCGGCAGAAGGGGTCTGCCGTCTATCGCCTCAAGAGCCAGTGGGGAACCTCGAGGCTGCAGAGGAATGGAATTGGCGGCAACGAACACTCTATCAATGAACAAACCACCAGCACCAGAGTCCACCAACGCCTGGGTCGTCACCGAGCCCCCGACCCAGGAGAGGACAACCGTGATCAGTGGTTTGTCAACACGGGAAACCGGGGACGAGGAGACTCCACCCAAGATCTGCCCCCGACAGGACCTCAGGTGCGAGCGTTCTCCCGGACGGTTCGGACATGCCAACCGAAAATGCCCACCGAGACCACAGTACATGCATCGGCCCTCGCGTCTCCGGAGTACCCTCTCCCCCTCAGACAGGCGAGCAAACCCCCGCTGCATGGGTTCACCCCCAGACAAGTCATCCCCAGGAGGCGTGGGAGGAGAGGGAGGCACGGGTGGGACAGCAAACGTAGGCGCCAATCTGTTAGGAGACCTCCGCAGGCTCTCCTTAAAGGAAGGTCTCTCCCTGAGTCTGGTGTCAATCAAAATCAGGAAAGAAATAAGAGACTCGAGCTCCACTGGTAGGTCCTTAGCTGCAACCTCATCCTTCAAGGCATCCGAGAGACCATGAGAGAAAGCAGCGACCAGAGCCTCATTATTCCAGCCCACCTCTGCTGCCAGGGTACGAAACTCAATGGCGTATTCAGCTACGGATCGTGAACCCTGTCTGATGGACATAAGGAGCTTCGCAGCAGAGGCAGCACGAGCCGGCACATCGAATACCTTCCGAAGAGAAGCAACAAAACCGGAAAACTCGGCAACCACCGGATTGTTGTTCTCCCATAAAGGGCTGGCCCAGGCCAAGGCCTTGTCCGAGAGCAGCGAGATCAAGAAGCCCACCCTTGATCTCTCAGTAGGAAAGGCATGTGGCAGCAACTCGAAGTAAATGCCCACCTGGTTAAGGAAACCTCGGCACTGAGTTGGCTCTCCCCCAAAGCGCTGTGGAAGGGGGGCAGAACCGGTCATACCCTGAAACACCACAGGCGCAGCAACAGGTGTCAGGGTAGACTCTGGCGCAACAACCGGAGCGGCAGTAGGAGCGGGCCCAGGAGCGACAACCGACCCATCGGCAACGGAAGCTAAATGAGCCGTGCGTTCAAGCAGGGTTTGCAACGCCACAGCGAACCGACCCAACAGGTGATCCTGCTGATCAAGTCTGGCAACCAGCGTAGGTAGCGAGGGTGGCCCTGTACCGTCAGAATTCATGGCTTGGTCCTAATGTCATGGAACCATGAACCAGACGTACAACAAGAGATAAGTGGAAAATAAGAAGGTTTTATTGAAGAGCAAGCCGTAGCAAAGTCCGAACGGATGGCTAAACCGAAGCAGGGTCTTGCGGAGACAGAGGTCAGGAACCAGAAGGGTAGTCAGACGAAGCCAGGAACAGGAACCAACGGGGTAGTCAGACGAAGCCGGAATCAGGAACCAACGGGGTAGTCAGACGAAGCCGGAATCAGGAACCAACGGGGTAGTCAGACGAGGCCAGGATCAGGAACCAGAAGCAGCAGCAGTCTTGGAAGCATGTGAACACAGGAGGACCAAGCAAGGAACTGAAGCCACAGACCTCCTATATATATGAGCTAGGCATCCAGCTCCTCCCAGTGGGAAGGAGGAGCCGCAGGGTGGGAGGCTACAAGAAAACCCAGAAACCAAGATGGCCGCCAGCAAATGTCAAACGAAGGGAACAGCAAGGAGGTAAGACCATGACACCCCCCTCCCATTTGTCAATACATGATATGGCAAGTTAAATGGTACCATTAACAAATACAGCTTTTTCCCTAAAAAACAATCCCTCATTTGGCTATGTGAGCAGTTCTAAAGGAATGGCTCTCGGAATATGTAGGAAAAAAATGATTATTATTTTTTTTTAAATGAACTGGGTCCTGTAAGGGTTAACATTAGAATATGTTATAGTGCTATCTATAATCTGATATATATATATATATATTGTAAGGGATCGCTCTCTCTCAGGGGGTAGCAGTCTCAGACTTTTTCTCAGACAACAGGATTTAATGTCCAAACTGGTGCTTTATTGTGGCACTTCAGCACCCACACAAACATAAGCATCAAAATGAAACAAACACCTGCCCGTATGGGCTCTAATACACAATAGTTTCCCTGACTCACCTCTAAGCACAGGGTGCCAAGACTTAGCAGGTCTGCTCATCAGACACAAGTCCACATAGGAAGAGATCAGGCTTCACATAGCCTCGTGGCCCCTTAACCACATACAGTTCAGCAGCCTCCAGCACCCTTAGGGGGAGATGGTTCAGAAGTCATCCCGACTCTGACCATGCAATCCTTTTTCCGTAGGCGTCGCTGGGCCCCCCCCCCCCCCCCCAAACTTCAGGCTTTACAAAGCCTCGTAGTCCCTCAGCCCTCTTGGCTGAGACCACACAGAGCCTCTCAGGCTCCCCTCTCTCTCACAGGCTTTCTCCCCTCAAGTCATACACAGAGGTTTGTTTTATCCCTCCTTGATTACAGCAGCAGGCCTCAACTGCAATCACCTCCGGCAAAAGATAATACATGTAGTGGAAGGATGTGGACTGGCAGATCCCACTACCAAACCTATCCTCCAGTCCACATGAAATCCAGCCCAGAACAACATCTAGACAAAGCTGTCCCAGCAAACTACACTTTGCTGGAACCACTGCAGCTTTCTGGATTTCAGTTATCTCACCCAGCTGAGGTATCTGGGTGGGATGTATACGCCTCCAAGCACTTATACTATGCACATCACTACAAAATATGTATATATATATATATATATATATATATAAATGTTGTAGGAAGGTGCAAGGGGCTGTCATTGACTGAAGGTATGTGTCACTGCGGTTCCTGGCCTCGGTGAGGTAATAGGCAGTAATTTCAAGGGTCAGCGACAGCTAGTGATTGACATTGTTTGCTATTAGTATGGCTGTAAAGCCGATCCGGACCGGCTCTTACTGGGAGTAGCCAAAGTGCTGGGTGGGTGGCTGCTACCCACGTTCCAGGCTGGGTCCTTACTGGCCTATATCAAACCCGGCCAGCATTCTCAGCTGGGTTTGGATTACTCCTCTCTGACAGCGGAGCGCTGTCAGTCTCTGTGTGTTTGGGACTGAGAGACGCCTGCTGGGAAACAGGCCCTAAAGCCTGCTGTGGACTGCGGGTGGAAAAACTGCTGACCAGGTGAAGGCTTTTGTTTTGTGGACTTTTCTTGGTGTGAACAAACACCAAGATTGCAAACCGTTACTTTTTAGTTTTTCCTTATGTGTGAATAAAACACTGAACTGTTAAGATAAAGACTTTGTGGTTGCCTCTGTGCTGCGTCCGCTAGTCTGTCTACCAGAGCAAATCCCCACAATTGGTGGAGGATGCGAGCAAACACAGTGATGAAGGCCGAAAAGTTTTTTGTTTTCCCGGGCACAAGCGCATGTCCTATATTAATCCGATGTGAAAACGAAGGGGAGCAGTAACAATATTGAAACTTAACTTTTACTAGGTACATTCCCCCAATTGGGGAGTAAGAGACCCCTTACAAACACAAATAACAAAAAGACAGACAAGACCCCTGTAGAGGGGGTTTATATGGCGGTATCGTGCAACATAGGTGATGCTGCACACCTAGATAGGTCTCGTCCCCTCCCAAAGAAGCCTGTAGAGATTGTCACACAGACCTGCGGTGGAGGGACTGAGTAATCCCAATTGTCTGCCTCCAAAATGGAAACAGACACAATAAAATGGAAAGTTCTTACCAATTTATTTTGGGTCTCGCTTAGCGCCCACATATACGTGGGTTAAGGCAGGAGGAGGTCACTTGTGGCAGGTAGGTCCTTCATCCGGTATTCAAGGTAAACGGAGAAGGGCGTCAGGGATATCCAATTGGTCCGGTATCAGAGTGGTATCAAGAAAGAGACTCACCCTAGTACCTCCCTGCTTGGCCTGACCTGGCCCTAGTGACCTAACACGGGGTCCGTGCCCCGCAAGGGGTGGCCCCGTCCGGAACCTTACCCTAGTAAACAAGCCCTAGATGACCCTAGCGAAGGGTGACTAGGGGAAAGGTTGTTTGACTCAAGGCAGGTGAACATAAATTATAATTGTCAAATATAAGGATACTGAGGACTGGGACGCACATATAACTGCACGTATCCAATGATATGTCTACGTGTCCCGACGCGTTTCCTTAATATAACATATCTAAATGTATCCACTGTTATAGTGAACTAAGACCCCAAAAAATCATCAGGGGACACGGGGCTTAGTAATGTGGCTCCTGTCAGTCAAATAGTTGCCACTGTAATAGATATCCCAGTGTATCAACAATGTGGGGGGTAATGGATTAAAAGATACCCTCCAAGGTAGAGACTGAGGACCAAGTGAGGCATATGGAAAACCTATAGGGACACATAGAGAGAGGTAGAGTAAATACAGACCCCCATCCAAGTGTCCCTGCTGCCCACCTCTTGTCAGCTTATCGCATGTACTTACATTACTGCTGGAGCGGTCTCACAAGTCTCCAGGGTAAGTGGCCCACAGGTTCAGTGTGCCGTCACATGAGGTGTATGCCTGGCTAGTGCGCCTTGGCGCGCTGTATTTGAGAGCGGAAGGGGGAGGGCGCTGGTCCGTGCGCATGCGCCGCATGACGTCAAATCCCCGTGACCTAGCCCGATCACGTGACGGGGTCAAACGGGGGTGTGCGGTGTCACTACACGGCGCATGCGCTATCGGACAGCGCGCTATCGGAGAGGACTCGGTGCAGGGGAGGAGGCTTTGCTGTAGGTGCCTGCCGGTCCGTCCGATGGGCGCCACTCAGTGGAGGGGGGATGAGTTACCAGACCGCCCCAATGAGGTGCGTCCCAGCAGTGTAAACTGCCGATGAAGGGGGGTGGAGCTACATAAGGGGAGTATATGTGCCAGCCCTTGTAGCTACAACACTTGTATCCCAGCAGTGTAAACTGCCAATGAAAGGGGGTGGAGCTGCATTAGGGGAGTATATGTCCCAGCCCTCGTAGCTACAACACTTGTATCCCTAAGGTGGGGAAAGATTAACCCCTTATTGGATGGACTGAGTGGGACATTTTGGTGGGTCAAGGAACTAACCAACCTAGAAGAGGGAGATAGGGAGAGGCAGACTTACTGTAAATAGGATAATAGAGAGAGTGATATAAGGCAGATATGATTGGGGGAGGACTTAATAGGTCACGGGGAGGATATTGTGCCAGTAGTTGAATAGGCTGCACAAGCAATGCTACCGATGGGGGGAGAGAATTCAAATATAGCAGCCAAAATGTAGTTGTTCATTTAGGCCGTGAGGGTGGGGCGTGTTCAATTTAAAGATCCACCAGCATTCTCGCTGGAGGATCCGCCTATCCCAATCACCTCCTCTGACTGGTTTGTTGATTCTTTCAATTCCCATGAATTTAATAGCTGATGTACGGCCGCCATGTGACGAGAGTACATGCCTGGCTATCGGCGTTTCCCTTCCATTGCGGATGTCCCCCAGATGTTCGCTCATCCGTTTGCGGAGTTCCCTCCGGGTTTTACCCACATAGCGTAAACCGCATTCGCAGCTAAGAAGGTATACCACCCCTACGCTGCGGCAGTTGATGAATTGTTTAATCGTGTGGGTTATGTCCGGTGGGTACCCCGTGAAGGACTTGCCTTTAATCAACCAGTTGCAAAAGCTACAATGGCCACACTTGTAACAACCTGCAGTGTCACTGTCCAGCCACGTCCTTTGGTTAACCGTGGGACTAAAATGGCTGTGTACTAATCTGTCCCTCAGGTTGGTGCCTCTTCTGAAGGTAACCGAGGGATCAGGGCTCAGGACTTCAGCTAGGTCGGGATCCATCAAAAGGGTCTCCCAGTTGCGGCCAAGAATCCTTTTTACTTGGGTTGTGGCAGAGTCGAAAGTACCTATTATCCTAATGGTTTTCTTATTGTCACAGTTAGACTGTTTGGTGGGACATAACAGGGTGGTCCTACTGTGTCCCAGTGCCTTCTGATATGCCTGTCTCAAAATCCTATCTGGGTAACCACGTTCACGGAACCTGGTTCTCATGATGGATGCCTGTTGTTTGAACTCGCTTAGTTCAGAACAATTGCGTCTGAGGCGAATATATTGTCCGAAGGGAATTCCCCGTTTGAGTGGGACAGGGTGACAACTATCCCATCTCAAGAGTGAGTTGGTGGCTGTGGGTTTACGGTAAATGGTAGTCCTCAACCCGCCCACATCGTTCCTTGAGATAGTTATATCTAGGAAGGGGAGATCGTCCCTCGTGATGGATGAAGTGAATTTGAGCCCGATAGGGTTGGTATTGAGCTCTTGGACAAACTCACTGAACTGCCCCTTGGTCCCACTCCACAAGATGAATATGTCATCTATGTAGCGGGACCAAAGGGCAACATGTTCTGTGAATTCACTCGGTGTGTCCCCAAGGACCAGTGTCTCCTCCCACCAGCCCAGGAGCAAATTAGCGTACGATGGCGCACAAGAACTGCCCATCGCCGTGCCCCTGAGCTGGTGGTACATCCGGCCATCAAATAGAAAGAAGTTCCTAGTGAGGATGAATTGCAGAAGTTCCAGGACAAAGTCACTGTGTGCCGTATATTGGCAACCTCTTGCTCTTAAGAAATGAGCGACTGCCCCCAATCCCTTATCATGGGGGATTGAGGAATACAGTGCCTCAACGTCAATTGACGCCAGGAACCACTCCGGTTCGATGCAGATGTGTTCGAGTTTAGTTAGTAAGTCCCCAGTGTCTCTTATATAAGAGGGCAGTGCTTGCACAAATGGGCTAAGGAGACGGTCGATGTAAATGCCCGCATTCTGTGACAAGCTGCCCACCCCTGACACAATGGGGCGTCCCCTCATGGGTATTGTGTCCTTATGGACTTTTGGGAGGCAGTAAAATGTAGCTGTCACAGGATGAGGGGGGTACAAGAACTCAAATTCATCCCCATTGATAAGTCCAGTGCTTTTCGCGCTGGCGAGTATTGCACATAGTTCTCCCTGATAGTTCAATGTGGGGTTGTTCTGCAAGGTTTCGTAGCCCTCCTATATTAATCCGGCAAGGTTACGACCCGTGTCCCCTGACAAAATGGAGGCGGTCGTGAATGCCCTCGTGGAAGCTAACTTGCAGCAGTGGGAGGCTAACAAGCAGCAGCAGAAAACTAACCAGCTGTTATTACAACTTGTGATGTCCACAATGCCCAGAAAGCTGTCCGTGCGGTGATCCCTAAGATGACCCCCTTGGATAACGTCGAGACCTATCTGGCGGTGTTCCTGTGAGGGAGAAGATGCCCCGAGACGAGTGGGCTGAGGTCGTCGCTCCGTTCCTGGCGTCTGGACCCCAGCAAGTGTTTTTCGATCTCCCCGATGATCAAGAGGCTGACTACCTGACCGTAAAAGGTGAGATCCTGGCGAGACTGGGGGTGAATGTATTGGTCCAGGCCCAGCAGGTGCAATTGTGGTCCGGCTGAACCAGCCAGACCACAATTTTAAGACCTGCTACAACGGTTGCAAAAATGGCTGCAGCCTGACATACTGACTCCCACTGCTATGCTGGGCCCTCTGTTGGCGGATGTGTTCTGGAGGGCTTTGCCGTACCCTCTCCAGCACTGGATCGGCCAGGTGTCTCCTGGTAATGGTTTAGAGATGGTTGACCTGGTGGAGCGCTACGAGGCCCCCAGAAATCTGCAGGGGGGTTCTTTTGGGAGGGAGCCAGTCAAACCCTGGAAATCTCCACCATAGACCCGGCGGCTGGTGCCAGCCAAACCCGCCCGGGATGTACCCCCTGCAGTCTCAGGGGGGTGTCACGAGGATGTACCACCTGTCAGTCTCAGGGGGTGTCGGTGTCACGAGCCTGGACACATAAGGGCCAACTGTCCCCATCGGGGTGAACCCATGAATGCCAACTATAATTACCGCCACTCATTGTATGCCAGGAAGCTATGTGCCCCTCAGGAACCTCCAAGACTATAGACAATAGCCGCCTGTGCCAGGTGGAAGTGGGGGACACTGTGATGGTGGCACTACTGGATTCAGGGAGCCTGGTGTCCCTGGTAAGAGCTGCCCTGGTGCAGCCCGCCGAGTATACAGGCAGAAAGGTTGGCGTTGTGTGCATTCATGGAGACTTAAAGGACTATCCCACCACCCTGGTCTCTCTATCAATGGTGGCTGGCAGGTGGACTCATGCCACAAAATTACAGTATGAATTAATAATAGGGAGAGACTTCCCCGGTTTGCCGGAACTATAGCCGGATACGAAAGTTACCGATACCCGTGAGACCGATGTAACCCTATCAGAGTGACCTGGCTCAGGGGGGGGGCAGAACTCTGGGAACCTGAGTCCAAAGGGCCAGCGGTAGGGGGGCCAGAGGTAGAAGAATATTGTAAGTCTTGCCCAACCTCCCAGATAACGAGCCCAGGGCACATTTTCGTAGTTCCCTGGACATACCTCCATTTTTACCCAGGCAGCCCCCCTGACATGAGCATCGGAGCAGTTCATGCTCCGATGCTCTCCTTTGCCCTGCGCTAAATTGCACAGGGCAAAGGCATTTTTCTGAGTTCCGGTGACGTATCGGGGCTCTCTATGGGGCTGACAGGAACCCCGGTGACGTCACCGGCACTGATGGGCGGGATTTGGCTCTGCCCTAGCCAGTAAAACGGCTAGGGCAGAGCTAAAGCCCGCCCCTTAGAGCCGGTGACGTCACCGAACACACCGCTGGGCGGAAGTTACCGCCCGGCAGTGTGTTATTGAAAACAAAAGAGCCCTTGCCCTGGAGGATATGGAGCATGTAGTAGGAGGAGGAGAAGAAGAGGCAGGCCTGCATGCAATCCTTGGCGGTAACACCAAATCCACACGGGAGCCACGGGTTACATGCTTGACAGCCATCAGAAGGGTCACTCAGTCGGCAGTAAAAGTTATGTACCTTCCCTGCCTGTGTTTGCAAGACCGCGTGTTTGTGGTCAGATGTATCTTGGCACCCACACTGTGTGCCAGAGATATAGTCTCTTGCTGCGGAACGTGGCCATATAGCTCTAGGATGCCCTCTGGGAGAAATATTTCCTTCCGGGGACCTTGCATTGCGGTGTGCCAATGGCCACAAATTTTCTAAAGGCCTCCGAGTCAACCAGATTATATGGCAATAGTTGGCGGGCTAGCTGTCACGAGGGTGTCAAGAGCCACGCCTGACTCCGTTGTACCCGGGGTCAGGAGGTCGCAGCGGTTGGCTGCACGCTCTATGTCAGATAGGGAAGTTTCCTTATTGTAGCTTTCTGGGTTTGCTTTACAAACCCTTTTGGCTCACTCAGGGATCCGTAGCTCCTTCTCTCAGCTATTCCTTGTCCAGCACTCCCAATCCTCCTTATATTCCCCTCTCACACTTCTCTGGTTGCCAGATATAGAGCTTCCTGCCTGGACATCTATTCTGACCCACTGGAGCTGTGTTGCTGCGTTCTCTGAGTGTTGCCTTAGAACGCTACCCTCCGGATCCCTGTTGGACCTTTGTGGACATTGTTGCCGTCCACCTGGGTGTTTGTGTTTGTCTGTGTTTGTCTGTCCTCTCCCTGGTGTTTCCCTCTTAGTGCAGTGGTGAGGACTAGCGATCCCACCGGCCCGTTCACTATCCAGGGCTCATTTCAGGGAAAGCCAGGGTTTAGGCACGTGATCGCCGCACGGGTGAGGAACCCGTCTAGGGACGTCAGGGCAGGCAGGTGCCAGCTGCAAGGTGAGTTAGGGGTCACCACCTTTCCCTCTCCCTTGGGCAGGGCTTTCCCTGTTTTCCTCCCTGTGCGTGTTGCCGGTCATTACATTATATCTGGCCCTTATTTTTGTGTAGGTTAAAAAAAAAAAAAAAAAAAAAAATTTTACCTACTTAGAATCCAGTATGGATCCAATTGCTGCTCTGTCCGAACAATATCATGGCCTGTCTTTGGAGGTGGCAGGATTGAAGGCGTCGGTCCTCCAGCAACAGCAGCAATTACAACAGACCGCAAGCCCAGCGGTTGCTACTGGTAACCAGGTTGTTGCGGAACCCAAGGTCCCTCTCCCTGACAGATTTTCTGGGGGAAGGGACAAGTTTTTGACGTTCCGTGAGGCCTGTAAACTATACTTTAAACTGCGTCCTTACTCCTCTGGTAATGAAGAACAGCGGGTGGGTGTTGTTATTTCCCTGCTGCAGGGGGACCCGCAGTCCTGGGCGTTCTCTTTACCTACTGATTCCCAGGCTCTTCGGTCAGTGGATGAGTTTTTCGGGGCCTTGGGTCTCATATATGACGACCCTGACCGAGTCGCACTGGCTGAATCAAAATTACGGAGACTCCTACAAGGAGAGCGGACGGTAGAGGAGTATTGCTCTGACTTCCGTAGGTGGGCTACGGATACCCAATGGAACGACCCGGCTCTCAGGAGTCAGTTCTGCTCTGGGTTATCCGAAAGGGTTAAGGATGCGCTTGCATTGTATGAGACCCCCTTTTCCCTTGATGCAGTTATGTCCCTTTCTATCCGTATAGATAGACGCCTTAGGGACAGGTTGAAAAAACCGGAGCCATTGGTAACCCCTCCCAAGCAGCAGTTAGTCTGTACGGACTTAGACGAGCCTATGCAGCTAGGAGGAACTACTCGTGAGGTCCGTCCTCCTGAGGTTCGCCGTAGGCGTGGGGCTTGTTTTTTTTGTGGGGAGAGGGGTCATTTCATTAACGTCTGTCCTTCTTTCCTCAGAAACAAAAAAACCGTCGGAAAACTACTAACCCCAGGCTGTGTGGAGGATGTCAGCCGGGGGGTATACGTTTCCTCCATACGTACATCGCAATTTGTGTTGCCAGCGGTTATTGTTTTTGGTGATAAGACAGAGACTGTTTCTTTCTTTCTAGACAGTGGAGCAGGGGTAAATTTGATAGATGCCCATTTTGCCCGCACTATGGGTTTGTCTCTCTGTACGTTACAGAGACCTATTGCCATATTTGCTATAGATTCTGCTCCTCTGTCTCAGAGAAACCTCACCCACATCGTTCATAATTTACACCTTCGGGTAGGGGACCACCATAACGAGATGCTCTCATGTTATGTTCTGGAGGGGCTTCCCACTCCGGTGGTGCTGGGCCTTCCCTGGTTGGTAGCGCACAATCCAGTGGTGGATTGGCAGGCCAGGGAGATATTGGAGTGGAGTGAGCATTGCAGAGAAAATTGCTTAAATAGCAATTGCTTAGTCGCCTCCATAACTACCCTACCTACATTTGTTTCGGACTTTGAGGACGTTTTTTCTGAAAAGGGTTGTCAGAAGTTACCACCTCATCGTCCTTATGATTGCCCGGTTAACCTTATTCCCGGCGCAAAATTACCCAAGACCAGGTTATATAATCTTTCAGGTCCAGAGAGACAAGCCATGAAGGATTATATCTCCGAGAGTTTGGCTAAGGGACACATCAGACCCTCTTCTTCACCCGTGGCTGCAGGGTTTTTCTTTGTTAAAAAGAAAGATGGGGGCCTGCGTCCTTGCCTAGATTTTCGTGAATTAAATCGGATAACCATCCGAGACCCATACCCTCTTCCTCTCATTCCTGACCTGTTTAACCAGATTGCGGGTGCTAGGTGGTTCTCCAAACTCGATCTTAGGGGGGCCTACAATCTGATTCGTATTAAAGAGGGGGATGAGTGGAAAACAGCTTTTAACACCCCTGAGGGGCATTATGAAAATCTAGTTATGCCTTTCGGCCTGACCAATGCTCCTGCCGTCTTTCAACATTTCGTTAATGACATTTTTAGTCATCTAATCGGCAGGTTTGTGGTAATATACCTAGATGATATCTTAATTTATTCGTCTGATCTGAGAACACATGAGGAGCATGTCAGACGAGTACTACAGGTCCTACGGACGAATGAATTATATGCTAAAATTGAAAAATGTGTTTTTTGCCGTTCAGGAGATACAATTCCTAGGTTATTATTTATCTGCGTCAGGTTTCCGTATGGATCCTAGGAAGGTCCAGGCAATTTTGGATTGGGATCTTCCTGAGAACCTCAAAGCACTACAACGGTTCTTGGGCTTCGCGAATTTCTATAGGAAATTCATTAAAAATTATTCGGTGATCGTAAAACCCCTTACTGACATGACTAGGAAGGGGACTGATTTTTCTAAATGGTCTGACGCCGCTAAAGCTGCTTTTTCCTCTCTAAAAGAGAGGTTTACCTCAGCACCTGTACTAGTCCAACCTGATGTCTCTCAGCCTTTTATTGTTGAAGTCGATGCATCAGAGGTGGGAGTGGGGGCTGTGCTGTCTCAGGGTCCGTCTCCTGGCAAATGGCGTCCTTGTGCTTTCTTTTCTAAAAAACTATCTGCAGCAGAACAGAACTACGATATTGGCAATAGGGAACTGTTAGCTATTAAACTTGCGTTTGAGGTGTGGCGTCACTTTTTAGAGGGGGCAGTCCACCCCGTCACTGTGTTTACGGACCACAAAAATCTGCTGTACCTCGAATCAGCTAAGCGTCTCACCCCTAGACAGGCTAGGTGGTCGCTATTTTTTACCAGGTTTAATTTTGTGATTACCTATCGTCCTGGGGTAAAGAATACCAAGGCTGATGCATTATCTCGTAGTTTCCCTGGAGGGGGTAATGTGAGTGATCCGGTGCCCATTCTACAAAGAGGAGTGGTTGTCTCTGCGGTACACTCTGCTTTGGAGGGGAAGGTGTTAGAGGCCCAGGGGGACGCCCCGGTCTCTTGCCCCTCAGAGAAATTGTTTGTACCGTTGAACCTACGTCTCGAATTATTAAAGGAACATCATAATTCGGCACTTGCTGGGCACCCGGGTAGTAAAGCAACCTTAGAGCTATTGTCTCGTCGTTTTTGGTGGCCAAGGTTGCGTCAGGATGTATTGGATTTTGTGTCTTCTTGTTCTACCTGTGCGCGCGCAAAAGTTTCACATACACGTCCTGCAGGGTCTCTATTACCACTCGTCATTCCCAATAGACCATGGACACATCTGTCTATGGATTTTATCACTGACTTACCTTTGTCTGCGGGTAAAACAGTGATTTTGGTAGTAGTGGACAGGTTTAGCAAAATGGCACACTTTATTGCGTTACCCGCACTACCTAATGCTAAAACTCTTGCTCAGGTATTCGTCAGTGAGATCGTGAAGCTTCACGGGGTCCCCTCCGATGTTGTTTCGGATCGGGGAACCCAGTTTATTTCTAAATTTTGGAAAGCTTTTTGTTCCCGTTTGGGGGTTCACTTGTCCTTTTCCTCAGCTTTCCATCCTCAGTCGAATGGACAGACTGAGCGTACCAACCAAAACCTGGAGACATATTTAAGATGTTTTGCGTCTGAAAACCAAGAGTTGTGGTCGTCATATTTACCGTTAGCTGAGTTTGCCATAAATAATCGCCGTCAGGAATCCACTGGCAAGTCACCTTTTCTTGGTGCATATGGTTTTCATCCCCAATTCTGTACTTTCAAAGAGGGGGGGTCTTCTGGGGTTCCCGAAGAGGAACGGTTTTCGTCATCTCTTTCATCAGTATGGCAGAAGGTGCAAGCTAACTTGAAAAATATGGGAGGTAAATACAAATGCATGGCTGATAAGAGACGGTCGCCAGGTCCGGACCTAGGAGTGAATGACTATGTGTGGTTGTCTACTAGGAATATCAAGTTGAAGGTTCCCTCTTGGAAACTGGGTCCTAGGTTTATTGGTCCTTACAAGATTGTAGCCATCATCAACCCTGTAGCTTTTCGCCTGGAGTTACCTCAGACTTTTAAAATCCATAATGTCTTTCATAAGTCGTTACTCAAAAAATATGTTCCACCTCTAGAACCGTCACCGCTGCCACCCCCTCCTGTTGTCGTGGATGGTAGTTTGGAATTTCAGATATCCAAAATTGTTAATTCTCGTCGGGTCCGCCGCTCTCTCCAATATCTGGTGCACTGGAGAGGTTACGGTCCCGAGGAAAGAATGTGGGTTCCTGCGTCTGAGGTAAACGCCGACAGGCTAGTCCGGATTTTTCATGCCTCTCATCCTGAGAGACCTGGTCCTGAGTGTCCGGAGGCCCCTCGTAGAGAGGGGGGTACTGTCACGAGGGTGTCAAGAGCCACGCCTGACTCCGTTGTACCCGGGGTCAGGAGGTCGCAGCGGTTGGCTGCACGCTCTATGTCAGATAGGGAAGTTTCCTTATTGTAGCTTTCTGGGTTTGCTTTACAAACCCTTTTGGCTCACTCAGGGATCCGTAGCTCCTTCTCTCAGCTATTCCTTGTCCAGCACTCCCAATCCTCCTTATATTCCCCTCTCACACTTCTCTGGTTGCCAGATATAGAGCTTCCTGCCTGGACATCTATTCTGACCCACTGGAGCTGTGTTGCTGCGTTCTCTGAGTGTTGCCTTAGAACGCTACCCTCCGGATCCCTGTTGGACCTTTGTGGACATTGTTGCCGTCCACCTGGGTGTTTGTGTTTGTCTGTGTTTGTCTGTCCTCTCCCTGGTGTTTCCCTCTTAGTGCAGTGGTGAGGACTAGCGATCCCACCGGCCCGTTCACTATCCAGGGCTCATTTCAGGGAAAGCCAGGGTTTAGGCACGTGATCGCCGCACGGGTGAGGAACCCGTCTAGGGACGTCAGGGCAGGCAGGTGCCAGCTGCAAGGTGAGTTAGGGGTCACCACCTTTCCCTCTCCCTTAGGCAGGGCTTTCCCTGTTTTCCTCCCTGTGCGTGTTGCCGGTCATTACACTAGCAGTTCTGACAAGCCAGCAGTCAGTCGTTAGGTAAGAGGGTTATCCGGCATCATCAACTTTTTACATTCAAACATTTGGGCAACGGAAGCCTGCCTTCTGCCGGATGAACGCGGTGGCACGGTGGAAGGTGGAGTGGAGGACAAATGGGAGGAGAGAGGAGAAGAGGCAGGATGTAGGGCGCCGGGAGTGTGGCTTTGTGGATTCTGACAGCGTTGCTCTCACTGGGCTTGGTGATAGGAGGCCAGGTGCCTTCTTAAGGCAATCACTCCTAGGTGAGTGTTGGGCTTACCGCGACTTATGCGTTGACAGCACAGACTGCAGATGGCAACACTATTTTCCGCAGCTGACACGTTAAAAAAAGCCAGAAGTGACCGTGGATGGGCTCGCTCCAGATACATTTGCAATCTGCTTTTTGCCTCCTGTGCCCTGCGTGCTGTGCCTGCTTCTCCTCCTTCTCCTTCCTCTCTGCTGCTCGATCTCTCCCTCTGAACTCCCCTCCTCTTCCTCCCTTGCAGCAACACGGCACAAGGAATAAATACACAACACCCGAGGTCCACATTACCACACAACACAAAAACTCGCTCATTCACAAACAATCACTATAAAAAACCAAACAATCAAGCTCAGCGGAAACCAGTCAGCATACAAACCACAAATAGGGATCCACGTTATACATACACCAATCCCACCTTGCCCACGACCACCACCAGGACGGCACCACATTTACCACCACCCCTAATACCAATACCTTTCCAAGGAATAGAAACCACGACCCAGCCCCCCAGCTGCCCCCCTGATCACACACGCAAGGATCCTGCTGAGCCTGCATCCCACTATCCCAAGACCAATACCCATAAAACACCCACCCCCTCCATGCCATCCGACACCACCGCCAATTCATCCCCTGATGAATTTCTAACGAAATTCAGAGCCCTGAGAACCAAATACCTAGATTTTAAATCCAAACACAATATACCATCCAGGACTCATCCTGATAATACAAGTGCACTTCCCATTCCAACCAACTCACGTGGAGAAACAAACAACACTCACAACAGCCCCAGCAACGACAAAAAACCACAAAACATTGACTCAGCTATAGAAGAAACCAATCTTCTATTAGATACCACAATTACCAACATAACGGTACATGAGACATCATCATACGATATCATGAGCACAGCCGGCCATACCATTATTGACAACACTATCCCGGGAGCCACTGCCCTGGTTCCTTTTTTAGGCTCTGCAAGAACTCTACTTCTCACACATACACTACCCAAACCACATACACTGAAAAAGCCCCCCCAAAAGATTACCCCATCCCTCATCACTCAGTACTACAAACCCAACCCAGGAAAAAGAAAATTAGAACACGAGGGTGTAGGGGAGGCAAACAAAAAAGGAAAGTCCTTCTAGACCCAACAGAACAAGACAAACCCTCCCCTGAAGAAAATGTCACACCCCAAAAACATCAAGCAACCGCAGTCAAAATATTCAACCTTTCATCACACACTCTCTCCGCACCTGAATACAGATTATTACAGAAAGGACTCTCTTTTTGCCCATACAATCCGGTCGACCCATTCGAACTTTATTTAGACATACAAAAATTCAGAAAAAAACTCACAATAAAAAGACATTTCGAATCCCAAAATACAAGGAACACAGAAACCCTGCTACAAAACCGTGAAATCTCCCACCCCCCGACCTATACACATCAGGAAGTACACCCAAAGTCCAACTTCTTCCCCCTACAAAGCCAGGGACATTTATACCAACCTTCTTTGACCTAGTATCAACAGATATAAAAAAGATAACGGCAAAAACAAAAAGATCTATGCATACAGAGAATCTAAATAGCAAAGAAAAAACTGCCCTGAAAAAATTAAAAGAAAACACTGAGATCATAATCCGTCCAGCCAACAAAGGAGGCGGCATTGTTTTACAAAACTATATAGATTATGAAAATGAGGCACAGAACATCCTAAGAGACCCAACCTATTATGAAACAGTCCAAGAAAACCCCTTCCCAGCCCTAAATAAGGAGCTGACCACCCGAATCAAAAGTGCCTATGAGCAACAGCTAATAAATAAGAAAGAAAAAAACTTTCTAAAACCAAAATCCCCATGTATACCATATTTCTATCACCTTCCAAAAATTCACAAAATACTGAAAAACCCCCAGGTAGACCAATTGTTTCCAACACCAAATCAGCCACCAGTAATCTGTCCCATTATTTAGATCTGTTCCTACAACCATATGTCCGTACACTCCCTAGTTATCTACATGATTCCTGTCAACTGATCCGAGAACTAAGCGACATTCCATATAAAGACACATACGCCCTGTTCACTATGGATGTCACTGCACTGTATTCCAATATACAACACAACCTAGGGATAAAATGTATAGAAAGAGTACTATCAAACGATAAGACATTAAAACCACCACAGATAACCTTCCTCTTACAAAGCCTAAAATTCATTTTAGAAAATAACTTTTTCATCTATAATCACATCACATATCACCAGTGCAGGGAAACCGCGATGGGGACGAAAGTGGCACCGTCTTTCGCAAATCTTTTTATGGGCGAATTCGAGAAGGAGTACATCTGGAACATCTCCAAACCCAATAAATACATCATCTACTATAGGAGATATATAGACGACCTGTTCATCATCTGGGATGGTAATGAAGAGCAAGCCCAAGACTTCTGCACCCAGCTAAACGCCACAGACTGGGGAATTTCTTTTACCCCAAGTTTCAATAAAACAAAGATAGACTTTCTGGACATCACAATCACCAGTGCGAACAATCATCTTACAACCAAAACATACTTCAAAACAGTAGACACAAACAGCTATATACATTTCACAAGCTTTCACCCTAAAAAATGGCTCAAAAATATCCCCTACAGTCAATACAAACGAATCAGAAGAAACTGCACAAAAAGGGAAGATTTTATCCTACAAGCAAAATTAATACAAAAAAGATTCAATGAAAAAGGGTACCCCAAAAAACTAATAAAGGATGCATGCGAAAAAACCACACAAATATCACAAAAAACCTGCCTAGAAAAAAGAACTAAGAATGAACAAAAATCAGATATGCACCTAAGCCTAATTACCCAATACAACACATCCAATAAAACCATCCGTTCAATTTTAGCCAAACACTGGCATATCTTACAACAAGATCCTTATCTCGATAAATATCTGTCATCACAACCAAGAATAATTCACAGAAGAGCCCCTACTATAAAAAATATGCTAGCCCCCAGCAAACCAAAACAACACACAAAAAAACGAAGTAACAGATAGGCCAGACCAGAAAGGCAGTTTTAAATGCGGAATAAAAACCTGCCTATTGTAAGGTTATTACACACAACCGCACACATTTTTCCTCAAATAAAAATGGATCCACGTTCACGATCAAACACCACATGACATGTCAAACTTGCTATGTGATATACTTAATCGAATGTAAATGTGGCCTCCAGTACGTGGGACGTACAACCCAGGCCCTACATAACCGTGTAAACCAACATAGATATAACATACGCAGACAATACCTTAAACACAGCCTTTCTAGACACTGTGCATCAACAATCGAAAAAGAAAAACACCCCCTAACCATCACACCAATCGAGTTTATACCAGAGAACCCCTTTAATAGATTTAATACCCTACAAAAGAGAGAAGTATACTGGATATACCAGCTGGACACCCTTGCACCATATGGGCTCAACGCAATCTCAGAAACCATATTATAAACACACGCCCTCAAATTCTTCTCCCAATGAAATATACTCCCTAATAAAATATATAGAGTTGTCCTCTATCCTCCCTTTTCCGTTATCCTTCCATCCCATGTCCTAAATACAATTTACAATAGACCCAACCCCTGTTACAAGTTATAAATATAGAAACACTGTTTGATAAAATGTTGCCACATCAAAACATATTGACAAAATACAATATCCTCCCCTTCCCGAGACAGTACTCTGCTAAAAAACAAAAGATAAATACAGCGATACTACCTATGGACGAGATGGCCACTGCCGGCCGGCGTCAGCCCGGAATCCCAGCAATAACGCAGTCTATATAAATAAACAAATAAATACTAATATAGACAAACATAACATTGTTCTATAAATATATAAAAATATAATCCCTAACTAAGAACAACCACCGCACTCCTATCTCACCTGGTCAAAAAAAAAAAAAGAAAAAGAAAAAAATTCAAAGGATATACCTTCCCACTGTAAGAAAATAAACACAGGGACCCTGCTTGTAGTCACACGCTCAAAAATACCGCTACTCGTGATGCACTTCCCTCGCCGCCTCTTAGTGCCATATCTCCTTACCCATATGAACATTGAAACCCAGCAGCAAACCACACCCCGCGCTTTATAGAAAAGCATAGCGCTAACATAGTCAGCCATCGGCTTTGATAGGCAACCCAGGACGGACCCCATTCCTCCCCCCCCCTCCCCTACCTACCATGCTGCCATCACAGCAAACCATAGCGCCACTGTAACCTGACACCTGCGGGCATTTGGAGCGCTGCCAAGCTACTTATCCCCCCTACTTTACAGTGCTGGCACCAGCCGAAAATCTACACAAAACACCAGATCAGGGTATCAAAATATGCCACATACCACCCTGACACGAAAAGACGGCCAGCGCATACTAAATGCTAATCTGAAGCCATGCATACCACAGAGTTAAGCAACCAGCCGCTATACAATAGCGATCATCATACCCTCAGTGTCAGTCGGATACTGATGGGCGTTTCTCCAGGTGACGTCACGAATGACGTCATGCACATCAGCTCTCCGCCCAGCAAACCACTGGCCTGCGCGCCCAAAAAACCACAACTTTTTATCTTCCTCCCTGGTGGGCACCCACTTGACTTCCATCGACACGTCATAATCGTCACCTTCACCCCCACTGACATTAGAGATATCGGAGTAAACAGCAGCTGGGACCTTCCTCCTTGGGCTTATCTCGGTACTGTCGTCAGACCACTGGGTGGCGGACTGTTGCTACCTCCTCTTCCTCATCCGATGTCAAGAATGACTGCGCATCGGTAAGATCTGGGAAGGGATAGGAAAATAATTCCTCTGACTCGAGTGGAAGGGCTATGGTGCTGGTAGTGGTGGTGTTTTTGGAGGTGCCCACAGCAGAGAGTGTGGAGGGTGCAGATACAGAGAATGAGGAGGGTGCAGAAGCGGAAGGTTGAGTGAGTCACTTAACCAACTTTGGTGTGCCCTTTGAATTAATCGCAAGCACCTTCTCCAAGTTCCCACTTAGGCTCCAGCCTGGTGAGCCTGCCCAACCCCTACCAACTCTGCGGAATGGCCTGCTAGAGATGGCCTTGCGGTTTGCCCGGCAGTCGTTTTCCGGCGAACTTTGCGTGTTTTGCCAGTGTAGGGAGAGGTTGCTGTGTGGAGCAGGGACAGGCTGTTAGGGACACAAAACGCTAGCTAATAGGACCGCAAAAGTCATTTTAAGGACTAGTATAGATGTGCTATCTATATGTGTAATACACAAATGGGTGCGATATACTAATAATATAATTTTATAATGAGTCAAAAACACATAGATCTATATAGTGATCACCTGGAAGTCAGGGACCTAGGGGCTTACTAGGGCCATTTTTATTTTGGGTAAGGTTCCGGATGGGGTCGCTCTTATGAGGACGGGTGGTCTGTGGTTAGGCTATCAGGGCCAGAATAGCACCCCCCTGTAGAGCAATATCAGGGAAAGTTCTTTGCCCACCCTGTCCTTCAATACCACATCATCGTCTAGCCCAGGGATAGATGTTTTTTGCTTTCCGTCCGGGATTCATCGATGTGCACTGGAACCCCCCGGATTGTGGTAGGACATAATGGTTTCTGATTTGGTGCCGCCGAGCACCTGATTTAGTGCCGCCGAGCACTTGTTATTGCATACCACATCTATGCTTTTTGCTTAATTTTAATAATTTATTTTCATTTTGAGGGATATCTTTTCCATTCACACCGAAAAATTCACGCCCGCAAAATGGGTCCGCATCCGTTCCGCAATTTAGATAGATATATCACACCAGTTTTTTTTTAGAGCAACAGGTATATCACGCCCATTGCAATCATTTGTTCTAATAGCATTTGTCCCTCTATATAGCTGCGGTATCGCAGAAGAACCGCACACAACTGCTGCACAGTACAAATGCACTATGATATACTTTCTATGTCAGAAAGTATAAGTATATCACACCCCTCAGTATATCACAACTATCGATAGCACACCTATGCCAGTCCTTAAAAGGACTTTTGTGGCCCTATTAGCTAGCATTTGGTGTCCCTAACATCCTGTCCCTGCTCCACAAAGCAACCTCTCCCTACACTGGCAAAACACAGAATGTAAAATGGCTGCCAGATCGGGTACTTTGATAGGGTGGGTGTTGTGTCCATGTGTTGAAATGTCTCAATTGGCTGTCCTGTCCCACCTGATGGATGTGTCATGGTTCAAAGTTTGGCGCAATGCAAAAGAATATGGCGCATGTGTAACACCCCAGAGTTGTGTTACTACACTCCTCTACCTCGCTACTATCTTCTAAGAGCCTTTATACTGTCATCTGATGTAATTTATATTATGTCCTCCACAAATGTGCATGTACATCCATGTTAAATGCAATTGTTCATGCAATTTGCCTGGCTGCCAGCAGGTGACAGCAACGCATTGGCAGGTACTAGTCACAGTTTAGTGTATCTGGGCTGGAATAAATTATTCCAGCTTAGCTCCCCCTCTGTGGAGAAAGTGGGCTGGTCCCACATCCTGCAGCATGGATGGAGAAGGAAGTTTAGTTAGTGTACCAGCCACCCCTGTTGGGGAAGGCTGTGTGATAGCATTCAGGAGAACCTCTTCTTAGGGAAGACAGCAAGGATCTAGTCTCGGCTGAGACTTGGCCATATACCCAGCTTAAGCACCTTCAGCTCAGCTGGATGAGAAAAAGCAGAAAACTACAGACAAACTCCAGAGTTCCTGGAAGAAAGCATCCCCTGAGAATCCATCTGTGAGATAAGTCCAGAGTACTAGGAGAAGCCAATTCCTCCTCAGCTAGTCTGTCCACATACAACAGAAGGTACCAGATAAGTGCAGAAGCTAACCCTGCCACAATTGCAGAGCTACCAATCAGACGTTTTTATCCTGCAAGCTTCACATTTAAAGTATTCATTCCTGCCATTGATTGCTGAAACCTGCTGGGACCCAGAGACCAAAGCTGTATACTGCTTGAATTAAAGTTATTTCAAGTAAAGAAATGTTTGAATTTATTCTAAAGGTGTGGACATCAATTATTCTGCCAAGTTGCTCTATTACTCCTAGTATCACTACACTCAAATTTATTGCAAGTGAGCCAGGAAGCCAGGAGTTCGGGTGTACCCAGGTAAGAGATACCGTGACACAACTAACATCAAGCTACAATGACATTATAGGCCATTACAGCACTCTGGCATTCCTAATCTGGGACGTGCGTTATAACACCTTAAAAGGGCCCTGGGATAGTACCCTGCGCACGCTGCAATTGGCGTCACGACAAATACAGGATATATTATCCACTTGACCCTGCCACTGCATTAAAGTGGGGTCAGCGAACCCGTTCCTGGTCACTGCATTAAGTGGTGTCACGAACAGGATCTAATTGTTTTCCAAACAGGAACGAACAGGATCGAATTGTGTGTCTAACCCTACTACAAGGCCTAGGAAATATTTTAAAACCCCTGAGAATTGACTTTTTTTTGCTTTTATTGCTTTTAAAGCGGTAAACAGTGTGCACCAGCACTCCAAGAGTTAATTTGCCATATTTCTGTAATGGCGCCGCTTCTTCATGTCACTGAAAAACAAAAGAATGCCCTCTCAGGAGCGCAAAAATGCTAACTACGCCCCTCTAGAAGCGAGAAACTTAAATCCTGCCCACCAAGAACTTTGCAATGTGAGCCAAGGAGCAAAGACCCCTCCCACCAGGATCCACCTCAACTTCCTGCATCCAGCCTGACTGATGAGCAAAAAATGATGGCGCTCCCCAAGCCAAAGTGGGACGAGATGACAATCAAAGGCGAACTGGTGTACGAAAAATACCCACCGGAGATCCAGGTCTCCCAATTTGTGAGCCGTGATCCCGGAGGCTGCGGATTCTTCTTCGGACGGTAAGACGGCCGCCACCCCTGACTCAAAGATGGCCGCCATTTTCGAGCCGACATCAGCCCAACAGTCCCAGATGACCTAATCTACCCCCGCGACCGACGTCTCAGCACAGCCGCGACCCCCGCAGAGTCTACGGAGATTCCAGAGGCCACTGTCGATCACCAGCAGGAGGCACAGGAACCGGCCACCCAGCCACAACTACAGGTCGTAGCTATCCCGCTCCCTGAGGCCTCAGTCCAACGCGTAGCTGCCCCTGCACTGCGCCCGGGGGGTCCTGAAACAGGTCACCAGACCCAGGGAGGTCCCCATAGTGATCCCTGAACTCCCTGCAGCCCCAACACTACAGGTGGAGCAAAATAATAACTCGGTACTGACTTTCAGTCCCAGAGTACAGGGATATGTCCTACTCTGGAAGCTCCCACAGGCACCCCCAGCTTGCCTTCCAGAACTCCTTCAACCAGAGGTTCTGCCTGCCTCTGCACAAGCAGGGAATCCAGGATTGCAGCAGGTTGCAGCAGCTTTTCCAGGCTAACTTCTCAGCCAATGCCAGGAAACCCTACAAGAGGTCAGTGGCGCACTACCACCGCCATAAGGCTTAGCTTACAAAGGCTTTAGTAGCTCCAGCACATACAAATATCGCCACATGTTCGCATGTTCGGTGAATTGCGAACGAGCAAAGTTCGCCGCAAAACGACTGCCAGGCAAACCGCAAGGCCATCTCTAAATGACAATTATGCCAGACAATTCGCTGAGACTCTTTCTATACGAAAATGGGTGGTAGAATGAAAATGTCTGGGTTATTGGCACGATATGCATTATGGCGCTGAATGTGCAAGTGGCAAATTAATTTCTCACAACAGATTTCCATAAACTGCCAACACCGTGCGTTATCCCAACTTTGTTAGAATTGTTTACCCTAACCTGCTTTAACATGATAGTGGCCGTGTGAAAGATATGTCAGCAAGAATAAAATTGATGTTTTGATTCTCATAAGAGACAAGGAAATCTTTCTATGCATTAACTAAACTTGTGAACTGATGCCAGATATTGTTCTCGTTCAGAAAACAACATTGTAATTACCCCAAACAAGTCAATCACACAACCGAAAAGCAAGAATGTTAGTTAGATGTGCACATATGCGGGTGGTGTCGCTGTAGTTATCGCTCGGATGAAAGTGGTAGGGATTTTTTCATCATTCTACGATCATATCATTTGAATTTTTAAACTTAAACAAGGTGCTCTAGATTCTTACTGTTTATTTCACTTTAAAGGGGGTTTCCAGGATTTGATCCCTTGTCAATTAAGCCCCCTAGCGTATACTACCTAATGAAAGAATCATTCTCACCTGCTCCCCGCTGTTCTGGTCCAGTGCCCTCGCTCAGTTCAATGAGTACATGTTACCACTGAGGCCAGTCACTGGCTCACGTGACCGCGTCCTTACCCCAACTACAAGTAAGCAAGCCTGGGACCGGAAGATCACTAAATGGAGTCAGGGCAGCGGACCAGAGAAGCAGGGTGCGGGAGAATGGCATTCTTTCATTAGGTACTACAAACTAGGGAGCTTGATTAACAAGGGATCAAATCCTGGAAAACCCCTTAATAAACAGTAAGAATTTAGAGCACCTTGTTCAGCAGGTGAGCATGATTCTTTCATTAGGTAGTATACGATAAATAAAGGAGCATTCCTAGAAAACCCTTTTAAGGGGAATGTGTTATAAAAAATGGCTTACTGTCTAAATCCAGCTTTTATGGTAACCTATTCAGGCACTGTGACGTACCCGTACATCACAGTGGCTGAGGGCTTGTATGGAGTGGGCTACTGTGGTGAGCGCCATATGCAGGGAATGGAGATTATGCTGAACCCTGTCATTTAACCCCTCAGATGTCGCATTCAACAATGATTGCAGCATCTGTGAGGTTAGGCAGAGGGATGCAGAGCCTCCACAGTAAAATCGCAAGGGTCCAATTGGTTACCATGATAGCCTGGCAGCTGCTGAAGCTTTCCAGGCCTGTCATGGTAAGCTTTCTGCTAAGCTGTGCACAAGGCACAGATCAGCAGGGAGTGCATCACAATGCTATTCACTCTAATTGATGTCTATTAGGGTGAATGGGACAAGGGATCAAAAGATCACAGGTTCCCACCCGCTAAGGGGGCTAAAAGTTACTGTTAAAAAGGTTAAAAAAATAAATAAATATTAAACGGTACATCAAACCAATTTTACATATAAAAATATATATTTAATAAAAAAAGACATAACAAGTATCGCTGCATCTGAAAATGTCATAACTATTATAATATAAAAATATTTTTCCTGCATAGCGTACACTGTAAAACTGAATAACAATGATCAAAGTTGTTTGCACCCCAGAAATGGTACCAATAAAAACGACAGTTCGTCCCGAAAAAAACAAACCCTCATATAGCTCTGTGGACAGAAATTTAAAAAAGTTATGGCTGTCAGAAAACGGCGATGCAAAGAAAAGTAGATTTTTGATCATATTGAGCTGCGGAATAAGGACGTCATATATTTTTTTGCGTGCAGTGAACGCCGTAATATCAAGACCCCAAAAACCATGGTAAAATTGTGAGTTTTTTACAATCTAACCACACAAGGAACTTTTTTTCCCCATTTTCCAAGGCAAGCCATGCTAAATTAAATGGTGCCATTAAAAAATACAACTCATCCCGCAAAAAAAAAAAAGCCCTCATATGCATATAAAATTAAAAAAGTGATCGCTATAGGAACATGAGGAAGAAAAAAAGAAAATGCAGAATCAAAAATGGGCCTGGTACTTAAGGGGTTAAACATATTTTTAACATTTTTGGTGATTTATTTTTTAAATTTTAAAAAATTTCTAGAATCTGCCAGTTTTTGGCACCACTTCCTGTTCTGTACAGGCCTTTTTTGAGCAGTTATCTCATTATCATCACAAACATGATTACAATCAAAGAAATTGAGTATCTTAAAAGTCTGTGAATGAACTTTATACAGTGGCAAACACAGTATCTATGGCGCCCATGTTATATAGGCATCTGCGAAGCATTGCTTCTAAGGGGAAATACTTGCTTAAAGAGGCTGTATCACTTCTGCAAATGGCATTTATCTTGTAGAGAAAGTTATTACAAGCCACTTACTAATGTATTGTGTTTGTCCATATTGCCTCCTTTGCTGGCTTGATTCTTTTTTCCATCACATTAAACTGTTTTCGTTTCCATTCTATATGACCACCCTGCAATCCAGCAGCAGTGGCCGTGCTTGCACACTATAGGAAAAAGCACCAGCCTCTCTGATGCTTTTTCTATAGTGTGCAAGCATGGCCACTGCTCGTGGATTTCAGGGTGGTCGTAACCCCTGGATATGAGCAGTGTATAATGTTATAGAAAAATGAATCCAGCCAGCAAGGGAGGCAATATGGACAATCACAATACATTAGTAAGTGCGTTGTATTAACTTCCTCTACTTAATAAATGCCACTTGCTGAAGTGAGACAACCCCTTTAATATGTTGCAACTTGGTTTATTCTTCTGTGAGGTGGTTAACATTGCAGACAAGGCTCTCTGATACCCAGGCAAAGCCAAATCTTAAAGTAGCATATGGACAGAAGAGAAATATTACATTTTCTAAACACTGACATCAATTTTGTAAATGTAGGTATATTACATATACAATATATATTATAACAGTGCTGCTCTTTTCCTATGGCCTGTTTCACATGGTCAGTATTCAGTTAGTATTTTGCATCAATTCAGTATCTGGCCAGTATTTGTAAACCAAAACCAGAAGTGGAACCTACAGAGAAAATGTATAATAGAAATATTTGTATTCTGTGTTTGGACCCACTCCTGGTTTTGCCTTACAAATACTGATACAAAAATACTGACCAAATACTGACCATGTGAAAGAGACAGGGGCGTTGCTAGGGTCTCAAAAGATCCGGGGCCCAAGCCCCTATGAATATTGTCCAATTCTTGAAGTCAACCAATCGCCACCCCCACCCTCCCCCCCGCAAACACTAGCACTGAAGATATTTTACTGTACTTGCTATACAGCAGCACGTACCTTTCACATCCAGTGCCTCCCAGGTGACGTCTCCTCTGATGTAGATCTTCTCTGTCATCATCTCCTCCATTCGGTCCAGACAACTTCTCTCAGCCGCCTCGTCTCTGCAGAGTGTAAAACACAGACATCTTAGCTTCCTCACTTTTCTGTACCCCCAAATACTATCCTGAAGAAAAATTAGTGCCCCCTATAGTATTAGTACTCCTCATAGTCCCACTAATAGTAATTTGCTTCTAGAATGCCCTCATTAGTAATAGTACCCCCTACAGTGCCCCCAACAGTGATAGTGCTCCCCAAGACTGCCCCATTAGTAGAAGAGCCCTTCAGTATTAATAATGTCCTTACAGAGCTCCTAGTAGAAATAATGCCCCCCTATTGTTATCCCAGTGGTAATAAAGCTCTCTACACACCCCTCAGTAGTAATAAGGCCCCCCATAATGCTCTTAATAGAAATAATGTGGATCTATAAGTCCCTTCTATAGAGCCCCCAGTAGTAATAAGAACGCCTAATGTCCCCTGGATTTAAAATGTCCCCACAGTGCCCCCAGTATTTATAATACCCCTACTGTTATAATGTTCATCCTGAAGTGCCCCCATATTTATATCGCCCCCTACTGTTATAATGCCCACACAGTGCCTCCAGTATTTATTTTTCCCCCTACTGTTATAATGCTTGCCTTGAAGCGCCCTCAGTATTTATAATGCCCCCTTCAGTGCCCCCTGTAGTTATATTCCTCAGTTTACTGTCCTCAGAAATTATAATTCCTCAGCCTCTCCATCATACAGTCCCATGTAAATAACATTATTTCCCTCCTCGCCATAGAGTCCCATGTAAAAACCATCACACCATCTCTCCAGCCCCCTCCAATATACAGTTCTGTGTAAATAACATCCCTCTCTATCTACAGCCCCCTCCAAAATACAGCCCCACGTAAATAACATCACCCCCTCCCCAGCCACCTTCAACATACAGCATCACTCTACCCCACTGTCCAACATACATAACTTCAGCCCTAACATACAGTCCCAGTTAAATAACTACAACTCCCAATATTTCTCTGCCTCTCACACTGAGTAATCTACCCCTTTACTTACAGCTCCTCATGTAGCAGACCTCACCACAGCTTCTTCCTAGGACTTCCCTTCACTGCTGAGCCATCCTCTCCTGCACTGGTCACATGATGGTGACATCATCCCAGGTCCCTTTCAGCTACTGCATGTCATCACAGGTCCTTCAGCTCTTGCAAGGCATTAGATTCAATTGTATTGCCGTCCTGAGAATGGCAAATTCAATACAGTTGGATCTATCTGGCAGTACATTTGGGCCTGGGACAAAACATCAGGGGCCCAGGCCCTGAATTTTTTTAACCTAGGAAAGAGGTCTTTAAATATTATTTAGTCATCAGTATTATTTATGTATATACACAGCAAAAGGGGGCATGCATAGAGGGAAGGGGACTCCCAGAGCAAAGAGAAGAATGTGTTGCCTCAACACGTCACCACACACCGCCATCCTTTGACATCCAGCATCCTCTTAAATGGTGCATCACTAAACAGCACAAAGAGTGGCAAATGTATAGTACAAAACAAATACAAGCACAATAGTCAATGTAAAAATAAAGCAATAAGCCTGCACTCCCAAATAGAATTTTTCCCTCATTCATGTATTTCATTTTCATTTGAAAATTACATGTTCTGATGAAATGTTAGGTAATCACGATTTTTGCCATTCACTAATATATTCTTCAACATCCAAAGATAAGTCCTCAAACTGTCAGCTTCGTCTTCTGGAATACTGACCCGAAAGACTATTAGTCATTTCTCACTTCCTATCGCTTTGTACAAATTTGTTCTTAAAAGTACATAGTACATTAGATGATATCACAAGACGCTGTGTGACTCATTGTGCCGTCAAATGCCATGTCTATAATCCATAACCACCATCACCTGGAGAAACATACCTAACCCACTGAATCACCATCTGAGACAAGTAGAGTGGATCATGTTCATACCAGAGGTTGTGTCATGGTCAATCAACCAGCCACTTAAGATCTGGAGCAGACACATTAGCATTTGATACCAGATATCATAACCAGTGCTATGCTGGATTCTCCTATGCAAGTGCATTGCAGGCATCTGTTGGATAAGCAAATGAATAATATATTTGAAAGCTAGAATTGTACGCTCCATGTGTGGCTCTAAAGATTAGATTTCTTTTTATTATTATTTTTTTAGTTCATGGTTTAAGAAATCTGGTGAAGCATATTAGAAGACAGAAGACATTCCGTTCTTGCCTGTAGCAGCATGTATTGGCTATATTCTGTACAGAGTACAGCGACAAGTTTCCTAAATGCTTAAGACTTCCTAGATGCGGGCAACGGGGAGATCAGTATCCTGTTGTCTGTGCGAGGCACTGAGCACAATCATACCTGTTATGGTGGTTATTCAGTCTTCTGATGACTTGACTTAACATGTGAATACATCTGTGGGGAATTCCAATGCTTGCTCCTTTCTTTGCGGTCATACATTGGACCTGTTATTATTGCATCAGGTACAATAAATGAGTTAAAACAGAGGCTCTATTGTAATAATGCTGTAGTCTCATTAAGTTTATAATGGCAGGTATCATAGCATTATAGTGTATAAAAAGTGTATTTGTGAAAGATTTAAAGAAATGATATGCAAAAAGAGAGAATACAGAGAAAACCGCCTTGGATCATCCCCTTCGATATCAAGAAACCCCCAAAATGAAGCTGATAACAGGGACTCCCACCGCTATACTCAAAAATTATGTTACATCCTAATAACTACAATGGTAAGAATATATAAAATAATCTATCTATTTATCTATCTATTATCTATCTATCCATCAATCTATCTAATATATACAGTACAGACCAAAAGTTTGGACATACCTTCTCATTCAAAGAGTTTTCTTTATTTTCATGACTATGAAAATTGTACATTCACACTGAAGGCATCAAAACTATGAATTAACACATGTGGAATTATATACATAGCAAAAAAGGTGTTAAACAACTGAAAATATCTCATATTCTAGGTTCTTCAAAGTAGCCACCTTTTGCTTTGATTACTGCTTTGCACACTCTTGGCATTTTCTTGATGAGCTTCAAGAGGTAGTCACCTGAAATGGTTTTCACTTCACAGGTGTGCCCTGTCAGGTTTAATAAGTGGGATTTCTTGCCTTATAAATGGGGTTGGGACCATCAGTTGCGTTGTGGAGAAGTCAGGTGGATACACAGCTGATAGTCCTACTGAATAGACTGTTAGAATTTGTATTATGGCAAGAAAAAAGAAGCTAAGTAAAGACAAATGAGTGGCCATCATTACTTTAAGAAATGAAGGTCAGTCAGTCCGAAAAATTGGGAAAACTTTGAAAGTGTCCCCAAGTGCAGTCACAAAAACCATCAAGCGCTACAAAGAAACTGGCTCACATGCGGACCGCCCCAGGAAATGAAGACCAAGAATCACCTCTGCTGCGGAGGATAAGTTCATCCGAGTCACCAGCCTCAGAAATCGCAGGTTAACAGCAGCTCAGATTAGAGACCAGGTCAATGCCACACAGAGTTCTAGCAGCAGACACATCTCTAGAACAACTGTTAAGAGGAGACTGTGTGAATCAGGTCTTCATGGTAGAATATCTGCTAGGAAACCACTGATAAGGACAGGCAACAAGCAGAAGAGACTTGTTTGGGCTAAAGAACACAAGGAATGGACATGAGACCAGTGGAAATCTGTGCTTTGGTCTGATGAGTCAAAATTTGAGATCTTTGGTTCCAACCACCGTGTCTTTGTGCGATGCAGAAAAGGTGAACAGATGGACTCTACAGTCGTGGCCAAAAGTTTTGAAAATTACATAAATATTGGAAATTGGAAAAGTTGCTGCTTAAGTTTTTATAATAGCAATTTGCATATACTTCAGAATGTTATGAAGAGTGATCAGATGAATTTCATAGTCCTTCTTTGCCATGAAAATTAACTTAATTCCAAAAAAACCTTTCCACTGCATTTCATTGCTGTCATTAAAGGACCTGCTGAGATCATTTCAGTAATCGTCTTGTTAACTCAGGTGAGAATGTTGACGAGCACAAGGCTGGAGATCATTATGTCAGGCTGATTGGGTTAAAATGGCAGACTTGACCTGTTAAGTGATATCATTGTTCTTCTATTGTTAACCATGGTGACCTGCAGAAGAAACGCGTGCAGCCATCATTGCGTTGCATAAAAATGGCTTCACAGGCAAGGATATTGTGGCTACTAAGATTGCACCTCAATCAACAATTTATAGAATCATCAAGAACTTCAAGGAAAGAGGTTCAATTCTTGTTAAGAAGGCTTCAGGGCGTCCAAGAAAGTCCAGCAAGCGCCAGGATCGTCTCCTAAAGAGGATTCAGCTGCGGGATCGGAGTGCCACCAGTGCAGAGCTTGCTCAGGAATGGCAGCAGGGAGGTGTGAGAGCATCTGCACGCACAGTGAGGCGAAGACTTTTGGAAGATGGCCTGGTGTCAAGAAGGGCAGCAAAGAAGCCACTTCTCTCCAAAAAAAACATCAAGAACAGATTGATCTTCTGCAGAAAATATGGTGAATGGACTGCTGAGGACTGGGGAAAAGTCATATTCTCCAATGAAGCCTCTTTCCGATTGTTTGAGGCATCAGGAAAAAGACTTGTCCGGAGAAGAAAAGGTGAGCGCTACCATCAGTCCTGTGTCATGCCAACAGTAAAGCATCCTGAGACTTTTTTGTGTGGGGTTGCTTCTCATCCAAGGGAGTGGGCTCACTCACAATTTTGCCCAAAAACACAGCCATGAATAAAGAATGGTACCAAAACACTCTCCAACAGCAACTTCTTCCAACAATCCAACAACAGTTTGGTGAAGAACAATGCATTTTCCAGCACGATGGAGCACCGTGCCATAAGGCAAAAGTGATAACTAAGTGGCTCAGGGACCAAAACGTTGATATTTTGGGTCCAAGGCCTGGAAACTTAGATCTTAATCCCATTGAGAACTTGTGGTCAATCCTCAAGAGGCGGGTGGCCAAACAAAACCCCACTAATTCTGACAAACTCCAAGAAGTGATTATGAAAGAATGGGTTGCTATCAGTCAGGAATTGGCCCAGAAGTTGATTGAGAGCATGCCCAGTCGAATTGCAGAGGTCCTGAAAAAGAAGGGCCAACACTGCAAATACTGACTCTTTGCATAAATGTCATGTAATTGTCGATAAAAGCCTTTGAAACATATGAAGTGCGTGTTATTATATTTCACTACATCACAGAAACAACTGGAACAAAGATCTAAAAGCAGTTTAGCAGCAAACTTAGCGAAAACTAATATTTGTGTCATTCTCAAAACTTTTGGCCACGACTGTACATGCCTGGTTCCCACCGTGAAGCATGGAGGAGGAGGTGTGATGGTGTGGGGGTGCTTTGCTGTTGACACTGTTGGGGATTTATTCAAAATTGAAGGCATACTGAACCAGCATGGCTACCACAGCATCTTGCAGCGGCATGCTATTCCATCCGGTTTGCGTTTAGTTGGACCATAATTTATTTTTTAACAGGACAATGACCCCAAACACACCTCCAGGCTGTGTAAGGGCTATTTGACCATGAAGGAGAGTGATGGGGTGCTGAGCCAGATGACCTGGACTCCACAGTCACCGGACCTGAACCCAATCGAGATGGTTTGGGGTGAGCTGGACCGCAGAGTGAAGGCAAAAGGGCTAACAAGTGATAAGCATCTCTGGGAACTCCTTCAAGACTGTTGGAAGACCATTTCAGGTGACTACCTCTTGAAGCTCATCAAGAGAATGCCAAGAGTATGCAAAGCAGTAATCAAAGCAAAAGGTGGCTACTTTGAAGAACCTAGAATATGACATATTTTCAGTTGTTTCACACTTTTTTGTTATGTATATAATTCCACATGTGTTAATTCATAGTTTTGATGCCTTCAGTGTGAATCTACAATTTTCATAGTCATGAAAATAAAGAAAACTCTTTGAATAAGAAGGTGTGTCCAAACTTTTGGTCTGTACTGTATATATATATATACTAATCTATCTATATCTATCTACTAAACTTGAGACCCATTTATTGTAAATAAGCTAGTAGACACCCCACGGCAGATTTACTTATCCTACCTAAGTTTTAGACAGTATAAACTTAGATTAGACAGTCTAAGGCCTCGTTCACGTCTGTTGAAAATCTGTCCATATTTCATCAGTGAAGATATCCGTGAAGAATCTGAGTGTGGGTTGTGTGTCCTTTTTTGCCCTCCATATGTGTCATCTATATTGTATGGACACTGCTCAGCTGAAAATTAATCTCCAGAGCACCTCCAGCCAAAGGTCCATGAAACACTGAAAGAACATGGATGCCATCCATGTTATGTCATTGGTTTTTCACAGACCCATAGACTTAATTGGGCATGCTTGATCTGTATCATGGACCAAAGTGGTCCATGTCTCATGACCCATAGTCAGTGGAAAACCACTGATGTGTGAACAAACATATTAAAATCTATGGGTATGTGTGCTGTCCATGGAGAACACGGACAGCACACATCAATGATTCCATGAAGTATGAATGAGGCCTAAAGATGTGCCATATTTATCACAGTGACTGATGCTGGATAATAAATTTGGTGCTTCTAGTCTAAGGTTATCCTGCCTATTATTTGGCTTACTGTCACGAACCAGTGTGTGTGAACCCACTGTGCCACATGTCCTACCTCCTCTAAGGGCGTTGTCTAAGTGAACCCCTGAATCTTCACAGTACCCCTGATGGTAGGGATAGACTTTCCCAAGGGGAACACCAGGTAGCTACGTCTAGAGGAGGATAGGCACATGAGACAGCTGGTCCAGGCGGACCAGGAGGCACCTGAGAAAGGTACCAGAGGTGCAGGACCGAAGGATGAGGCAGAGGCGCAGTCAGACAGCCAAAAGGTCAGGGCAGACGGCACAGGTACAGGTCAGGCAATCCGGATAAGCAACAGGAGAGTCAAGTAAAGCAGGGAGGTATATACAGTAACAGGTAGCAGAGTCCAGGAATACAGATACGAGTCAGGAACACAAGAACACAAGCTAAAAACAGGAAACTTAGCAGGACACTAGAACCTTGACACTGAGGCATCTGGGAAGAGGGCTTGGCCACTTATATATGCGCAGGAGGGCTAGGATAGGTCAGCGAGGTCACATGAGCTAACCCATAAAGCACTGGATGTGACGTGCGCCGGCCCTTAAGGAAGTGCTGCAGGAAACAAACAGCAAGCATGCTGTGGCCAGGGCTGAGAGCAAACTGTGGAGCGGATCCCAGAACAACAGCACCCACACAGACAGAGCCCAGGACTGCAGCGGTGAATGGGCAGCACCAGCCGCAGATCACCGCCCGGGACCGCGGTGGTAAGCAGGGGAACAGCGACACACAGAAGCCGCTGTTACAGTACCCCCCCTTACGCCCCCTCTTTTTGAGTCCACGACAAGACAGAAACTTTTTAATCAGGCTCGGAGCATTAATGTTCTCCTCTGGTTCCCAAGACCTCTCCTCAGAACCAAAGCCCTTCCAGTCCACAAGATAGTAGGTCTTCTTGCCACGCTTCATGATGGTCAGGATGTCTTTGACCTCAAATGTCTCGTCATAATCTTCAGATATCAGAGTTGGAGTAGAAGGAGCCATCAAGAAACGATTAAGGACTACTGGTTTTAGCAAGGACACATGGAAGGCATTAGAAATACACAGAGAGAGAGGCAGACGTAACTTATATGTTACTTCGTTGATCCTACTCAATAATTCAAAGAGTCCAAGGAACCTAGGAGCAAACTTGTAACTGGGAACCCTATAGCGGATGTGTTTAGAAGAGATTAGAAATCTCCAGATTAGAAATGAGGAGGTTTTCTTCTTCTCTTGTCTGCATTCGCTTTCATGCGGGTCACTGCTTTGTTGATGCAGTCCTTGGTGTCACGCCAAATCTTCAAAAAATCCCTACAAGAGGAATCCACAGCTGGTACCCCAGAAGATGTAGGAACAGGGAGAGGAGTACGAGGATGTTGTCCATAAACGACAAAGAATGGAGAGGATCCAGTAGACTCACTAGAGTGGTTGCTATAGGAGAATTCAGCCCAATGTAGCAATTGTACCCAGTTGTCGTGTTGGGCTGAAACAAAATGCTGGAGATAGTTCTCTAATATTTGATTGACCCGCTCTACTTGCCCGTTGGTCTAGGGATGATAACCGGAAGATAAGTCCAGCTCAATTTCGAGTAGCCAGCAAAAGGCTCTCCAGAGCTTAGAGGTAAACTGGAATCCGCGATCGGAAACAATATGCCAAGGTAGACCATGCAAGCAGAATACGTGTCTCACGAGCAGTTTAGCAAGTTGAGCAGCCGAGGGCAGTCCAGCCAAAGGAACGATGTGCGCCATCTTGGAGAAGCGGCCGATGACCACCCATATAGCTGTATATCCGGCAGATGAGGGCAGATCTGTAACAACGTCCATGGCAATGCGTTGTCATAGGACATCAGGAACAGGAAAGGGTAACAACAGCCCGCGTGGTTTGGTCCTGGAGACTTTATTCTGAGCACAGACGGTGCAGGCAGGCACATAATCACGCACATCCTTAGACAGTGTGGACCATCAGTAGTGGTAAGACAAAAATTCTGTGGTCTTGCAGATACCTGGATGACGAGCCAGTTTGGAGTTGTGCCCCCAAGCTAGAATACGTTTTCTCTTGGCAGATGGCACAAATGTCTTCCCAGGAGGAATGTCTTTTACCAGGACAGGAGCCACTGTGATCAAGCCAGCAGGATCTACAATATACTGGGGCTCCTCCTGCTTGTCAGAGAAATCAAATGACCGAGACAAAGCATCTGCCTTGATGTTCTTCTCGACCGGGCAAAAATTAAGCTCAAAATCGAAACGGGAGAAGAAGAGTGTCCATCTAGCTTGGCAAGGGTTCAGACGTTGGGCCGTCTGCAGATATGTAAGGTTCTTGAGGTCTGCGAAGATTATCACTGGAAGTTTGGGCCCCCTACAATAGATTACGCCACTCCTCCAAGCAAGTATTATAGCCAGAAGCTCTCTGTCTCCTATACAGTAATTCCTCTCAGCACGGGAGAAGAGCTTGGAGAAAAATCCACATGTAAACATCTTGCTCTTGGAACCCTTTTGTAGTGAAACAGCACCGGCTCCTATGGAGAAGGCGTCCACTTCTAAAAAGAATTGTCAGGAGACATCGGGATGACGTAGAACAGGTGCAGAAGCAAAGGACCTTTTTTATTGGATGAAGGCAGCCTCCGCCTCAGGAGTCCAGTCTCTGGTATTCACCCCCTTCATAGTAAGAGTGGATATCAGAGATGTAACAGATGAAAAATTTGGGATGAATTGACAATAGAAATTAGCAACTCCAAGGAAGCGTTGTATAGCACAAAGACCCTGTGGGCGGTGCCAGTCCATTACTACATTAAATTTTTCAGGATCCATCTGCAACACAGCATCTGAGAATATGTATCTGAGGAACGGTACGGTAGATTTTTCAAAGATGCATTTCTCGAGTTTGGCATAAAGTCGATTCTATCTCAACCGCTGTAAACCCAAACATACATGCTTCCGGTGAGTGGTCAAATCTGGAGAATAGATCAGTATATCATCTAGGTACACTATCACGTAGACATAGAGCAGGTCCCGGAAGATATCATTTACTAAATCCTGGAATACTGTGGGAGCATTGCACAGACCGAAGGGCATGACAAGATACTTGTAGTGTCCATCACTGTTGAAAGCAGTCTTCCACTCATCACCCTTTCGAATGCGGATAAGGTTGTATGCGCCATCAGGTCGAATTGTGAAGACCTTGGCTCCCCAGATCCTGTCAAAGAGTTCGGAGATTAGCGGAAGAGGGTATCGGTATTCTTGACTGTGACCTTATTCAGACCTTGATAGTCGATACAGGGCCGTAAGGATCCATCTTTCTCTGCACAAATAAGAACCCGGCACCGGCTGGTGAAGCAGATTTCCGGATAAACCCCCTCTTGAGATTATCCTTGATGTAGTCAGACATTGCTTGGGTCTCAGGAAGTGAGAGTGGGTAGACTTGACCACAAGGAGGAGTGGCAGCAGGCAGAAGGTCAATCGGACAATCATAAGGACGATGAGGAAGCAGGGTCTCGCCCTCTTTCTTTTTGAAGACATCTGCAAAACTGGCATACTGTTGCGGAAGTCCAGGAAGGTTGACAGGTACAGTAGGCGAGGAAGCAGGTCAAAGCAGGTGAAGTGTGCTGATGCAGCCAGGGAAGACCAAGGATAACCGGATTCACAGACGCTGGGAGCACATAGAAGGAGATCATCTCTGAATACAGAACCCCTATTTGCAACTTAAGGGGCATAGTAACAGAAAGCATAGGTTTGGGAAGTATCAGTCCATTTACGGAAGCCACTGACAGAGGCCTTTCTAGACGGATGGTAGGAAGCCGGTACTGATGGACCAGAGCTTGCTGAATTAAGTTACCGGCTGACCCAGAGTCCAAGAATGAAGGCACAGACAGTGTGACTCCCTTGTGAGAGAGAGTCACCGGAACTGAAAGTTTCGGAGAGGACTTCTCCTTGTCTGGCTTCTTTGGACAATTACGCACAAAGCTGGTGCATGCGACCTCTTTAGAATGTTTTGTGAAACACATATCTATCCTTGTGGCCAAGGTGATCAGGTCATTCAGAGTAGACGGATGGTCGCGACCAGCTAATTCATCCTTAATCCAGTCAGAAAGAACTTCCAAAACACTGCTAGCTGAGCCTCATTTTTCCATGCAAGTTCAGCAGCCAGGGTACAAAACTGTATGGCGTACTGACCCACAGACTAGGATCCCTATCGTAGACGCAGCAGAGCTGATGCAGCGGAGGATGTGCGGCTGGGCTCTTGAAAGACCACCCTTAAGGTAGCCAGTAGAGACTGCAGAATAGTGGTCACGGAACCTCCATGTTCCCAAATAGGATTTTCCCAAGCAAGGGCCTCATCAGACAGCAGGGACACAATGAAGGCAACCTTGGACCGCTCAGTGGGAAACTTCTGACCATGCAACTCAAAGTGTATCAGACACTGGTTCAGGAATCCACAACAGGTTTTTGGATCTCTACCATAGCGTGATGGCAGAGGGAGTTGCACACTATCGGCACACAAATATGGATTCACCGGTGTGGGAATTGCAGGAGTAGCAGCAACTGGCGACCCTCCAGTAGCTGGAGAAGAGATGGCATCCAGACGAGCAGCAACATTTTGCATGAACTGCATCATGACATCCTGACGTTCGCTCTGATGCCTCACTACATGTAACAATTCCTGAACTACAGGCTTGGGGTGACCAGCGGGGTCCATGGCCTCAGCGTACTGTAACGAACCAGCGGGTGTGAACCCACTGTGCCACGTGTCCTACCTCCTCTAAGGGCATTGTCTAAGTGAACAATGGATCTTCACAGTACCCCTGATGGTGGCGATAGACTTTCCCGAGGAGAACACCAGGTTGCTACCTCTTGAGAAGGATAGGCACATGAGGCAGCTGGTCCAGGCGAACTAGGAGGTACCTGAGAAATGTACCACAGGTGCAGGACCAAAGGATGAGGCAGAGGAGTAGTCAGCGAGGCAAAAGGTCAGGGCAGGCAGCATAGGTACAGGTCAGGCAATCTGGATCAGCAACAGGAGAGTCAAGGCAAGCAGGTAGGGATATAACAGGTAGACGAGTCTAGGAATACAGATACGAGTCAGGAACACAAGCTAAAAACAGGAACCTTAGCAGGGCACAAGGACCTTGACACTGAGGCATCTGGGAAGGGGGGTGAGCCACTTATATATGCGGAGGGGGGCTAGGATAGGTCAACGAGGTCACATAACCTAACCCATAAAGCCCAGGAAGTGACTTTAAGGAAATGCTGCAGGAAACAAACAGCAAGCATACTGTGGCCAGGGCTGAGAGCAAACTGCGGCGCGGATCCCAGAACAACAGCACCTACACAAACAAAGCCCAAGGCTGCAGCGGTGAATGGGAAGCACTGGCCGCAGATCATCGCTGAACACGGCACCTGGGACCGCACCGGAACAGCGGCGCACAGCTGGTGTGCCTGGCACATATACTAGCTTTTTGCAATCTCTCCCACTGCGTACAGGAGGGACTTTAAATGCAATTTATCATCAGAACATGGTTTCCACTGTGAGACCGTCATATGGTCGCTGCAACCTTCCCCACCCGGGGAGATGACCAATAGCCACAAAAATTGAAGGTAATACCTCAGTTAACTTGCAAATTGATGCACCTATTGGCTGACACAGGTGGGTGAGGTTGGTAGAGCTGCATGGTGCCAGGTCTATGGAGACCAAGCCTATTTCAGTAGCTGTCGGTCAATCGTTCAGCCAACAGATATATATTCATTTCAGCTGATCCTTCTCTTCCTCGACATCATCTGTCAGGGGGAAGTTGGAAGCTCCCAACACACATTAGACTGTTGACCAAACCAGCAGGTTCACCCAACAATGTGCACGAGGAGCCTTGAATGAAATGTGTATGAGTGACAGATAATAGTATGAATGTAATTAAGGGGGAAAAAAAAGTTCTTGGGTCGCTTTGCACCTACACTGAAATAGATTCTGACATAGACCAGTGCCCTATGTGGAGGTTAAATGACAGTATATCAGTGCAATGAGCAGATGTAGCATGCTATCACACGAGGACATTTCTATTACACTGCTGCTGTAATTGCTAATGTTTCTCAGACATTCATCTAGCAAAATAATGCGCCCGCACGTTTTCATGTGCACAGCTAAAATAGCTCCCATTATATCATAATTTCAGAGCGGCTGTGTTTTCAGTTAATTACTTGGATAAATGTTTAAAATGGATGAGTAAAGTTTCCATAAACAGGTGTCAGCACAGTAAAATTTACATGGTGATAAACCTTTTATCTCCTCGAAACAAAACAGCATTTCTTTACTTAAAGGGTTTTTTCTGGTAATTAAGATATTTAAGCAAGTGCACGCAGCCTGCCCTGTGATTTATACTTACCTGCTTCATACCACTCGGGTCCTCCGCTCTCTCTGCATCTTCCAGTCACTGCACAATTTATACTCAGCTGGCCATGGGCATTGTCACATACTTAGCCCCAGCCAATCAATGGCTTCAACGGTGATGTGCTGCTTGTGGTCACTAAAGCCAGTCACTGGCTGGAGAGGAGCACGTGACCATGTCCATGTACCGCTCTTGAGATCTCAACTCGCCGACTGAACTTTCTAGGGTGCATAAGCAAGATTTCAGGTCCAAAATGAATAATTGGAATTCTAATGTATTGTGATTGTCCATATTGCTTCTTTTGCTGGTATGATTCACTGGGGGGAATTTATCATATCCCCTGAGCTGTTGAAGGATGAACCTAATTTATGGTGAGGTGCAGACCTCATCACAAATTAGGCAAATCCTCTAGCAGTCCGTGTTCCTAGATTTAAATCTATAGCAGCTTAAAGCTGTGTCTCAATATTTACATGGCATATCTTGAAGCTCCTTGGCCCCCAAGTCTCATGTATAATTTATAGTACAGGTGTAATCATATGTGGCATAAGGAGCTTTTGGGCCTTTTTAAACCTCTAGTGTGACAAGAACCTCTATACCCCTAAAGTTACATTATCTAGGAAGACAAAAGCTGCCTCTCCAGAGCCATCTATTGGATAGCTACCCTAGAAATCACTGTCTGACCTTAGAAGAAGAAATTAGGATATAAGCCAAAGCCAGAATCGTTTTCATATGAAAAAGACACTCATCTGCCCACAGCTGTTTTAGGGTTTTTGCCCCTCATCAGTACAGAGCAGGACACCGTTTTGCCTGGATGATGTGGGTCTGGGAAATGCTTTCACAAGAGATGACCATCTGAGCGGTTGATTTTAAAAAGATAGCACCATAATTTTTATACATTTGGAATTTATTTACTGAATTGCGTCATGTTTTCAGGCATTGACAGATTGAATGAATGCCAAATGTTGACTCGAAAAGTTGTTTTGGGGTCAAATTATAACCTACTTTCACTATTTATAACCCTAAATAAAGTATTGGATAGGATACAAAGTGCTGAATGTGCATCTGTATTTAAAAGCCATTTATAAATATGTATTGGAAGTCAGAAGTCATGGCTTGACTTGGTTGCTGAGAGACGTCTTGGACAACACTTGACCCAGACTTGACTCAGCTGCTATTTGCTTACACTTCTTCCATGCAATGTCTCTTATTTTCATTTACCTTACACCTTGTCAAAGCTTTTCCACGATATACTGCATCATGTCTGTCTGCTTTTTAGATTATGAAATCCTCTTAGCATTATATCTTTTGGACAGGCCGAAGAACGAAGATCTGTTTTTACATAATTAACTTTTTTTCCCTATTTTTGCCAGTAATGTTTGACATTGTTTTAATCTGTTATGTGAATAAAGAAATTTCACCAATGGAAAAAGAAACACTGAAGAAAATGATTAATTAAATATTGCCAATTTAATGGAGTGTCCGTAAGCGGTGTGTCCCAGCTTAAGGATCCACATTCGGGTTATCGCTAATTGCCAGGCACTACTTGTACTTGCCATTTGAAGTTTAGGCACACCCTGGCAAGTATAGATGTGACCAAGCAATTAGTGGTATGCTGAATGCAAATCATCTGCCCAGACTGCACAATAATCCAGATCTGACCTATTTAAGAGCTCCATAATATGGAGACCAGTCTACTTAAAGGGGTTGTCCGGGTTCAGAGCTGAACCCGGACATACCCTTATTTTCACCCCGGCAGCCCCCCTGAGCCTAGCATCGGAGCATCTCATGCTCCGATGCGCTCCCGTGCCCTGCGCTAAACCGCGCAGGGCACGGGCTCTTGTGTTTTCAATAACACACTGCCGGGCGGTAACTTCCGCCCAGCAGTGTGTTCGGTGACGGCACCGGCTCTGAGGGGCGGGCTTTAGCTCTGCCCTAGCCGTTTTACTGGCTAGGGCAGAGCTAAATCCCACCCATCAGTGCCGTTGACGTCACCGGGGTTCCTGTCAGCCCCATGGAGAGCCCCGGTACGTCACCGGAACTCCTAAAAATGCCTTTGCCCTGCGCGATTTAGCGCAGGGCAAAGGAGAGCATCGGAGCATGAACTGCTCCGATGCTCATGTCAGGGGGGCTGCCTGGGTGAAAATGGAGGGATGTCCGGGTTCAGCTCTGAACCTGGACAACCCCTTTAACTGTTAGGCGATGTGGCACAAAGTGCTATTTGGCTAATAGAGGCACACATTACAAGTCTATTTGATTCATGAGAGGTGCACTCCCTCCAACTCTCCCTAAGCCCTCTTACCAGTGACTGAAAATGGCAGTGGTACAAATGGCTGTCAATTACTTGTTAGAGGGATGGATGGAAATGAGAATTATTAGCAAAACAGTGTTATGTATATACAATATCTCACAAAATGAGTACACCCCTCACATTTTTGTAAATATTGTATTATATTTTTTATGGGACAACACTGAAGATATGACACTTTGATACAATGTAGTCAGTGTACAGCATGTATAACAGTGTAAATTTGGTGTGCCCTCAAAAATCTCAACACACAGCCATTAATGTCTAAACCGCTGGCAACAAAAGTGAAAATAGCCAAATTATTCCCAAAGTGTCAATATTTTTTCTGGCCACCATTTTTTTCATGAAGTTCACTAGAGCTTCACAGGTTACCACTGGAATCCTCTTCCACCCCTCTATGATGACATCATGATGCTGGTGAATGTTAGAAACCTTGTGCACCACCACCTTCCATTTGGGGATGCCCCACAAATAGGGTTTAGGTCTGGAGACATGTTTGGCCAGTCTAGCACCTTTACCCTCATTTTCTTAAGCTAGGCAGTGGTCATCTTGCAGGTGTGTTTGGGGTCATTATCGTTTTGGAATACTGCCCTGCGGCCAAGTTTCAAAGTGAGGGGATCATGATCTGCTTCAGTATTCACTGTACATGTTGGCATTCATTGTTCCCTCAATGAACTGTAGCTCCCCACAGCCGGCAGCACTCATGCAGCCCCAAACCATGACACTTCCACCACCATGTTTGACTGTAAGACACATTTGTGTTTGTACTCCTGGCCTGGTTGCCGCCACATACACTTGACACCATCTGAACCAAATAAGTTTATCCAGTAATCCATGTCCTTAGTCTGCTTGTCTTCAGAAAACTGAAGACTTTCTTGTTGGACAACAGCCATGCAGACCAATTTGATGCAGTGTGCAGCGTAGGGTCTGAGCACTGACAGGCTGAACCCTCACCCCTTTAACTTGTACAGAAATGCTGGCAGCACTCATCCGTCTATTTTGAAAAGATAACCTCTGGAAATGACACTGATCACGTGCACTCAACTTCTTTCGACCATGGCGAGGCCTGCTCTGAGTGGAACCTGTCCTGATAAACCGTTGTATTGTCTTTGCCACCGTGCTGCAGCTCAGTTTCAGGTTGTTGGCAATCTTCTTATAGCCTTGGCCATCTTTATGTAGAGAAACAATTCTTTTTTCAGATCCTCAGAGAGTTATTTGCCATGAGGTGCCTTGAACTTCCAGTGACCAGTATGAGAGAGTGTGAGAGCGATAACACCAAATTTATCACACCTGATCCCCATTCACTCCTGAGACTTGTAACAGTAACGAGTCACATGACACCGGGGAGGGAAAATGGCTAATTGGGCACAATTTGTCAATTTTCACTTAGGGGTGTACTCACTTTTGCTGCCAGCGGTTTAGACATTAAAGGGGTTGTCCAAGTTATTTTTTTGTTCTTTCTATGTTCCTAACTAGGCAAATATAACAACTTTACAATTAACTTACTTTATCTGCAGTGCCTGGTTTATCAGATTTGACTGAGGGTCACATGACCTGTGATGTCAGCTTCTCTCCCTGCTCTTATAAAGTTTGTTTACAAGCCGGCAAACAAGACGGGCTGTCTGATCTCTCCTAGTATTCTTAACCCCTTCAGCTGCACAGACTGGGTAGCTGCAGGCAGTGACAATTCTGGGCACAGGAGCTGACAGACTAGAGAGAGCATTGCACAAGAAGGTAGGTGGAAGATGCTGTGTGTATTAGCAGTGTCATTATACAGCTGGGAAATAGTAGTTCTACACATACAAGTTACTGTCGATTCTCCCAGCACTCAGGGCAGCTCTTGTATCCATTCCCTTAGCAGTGTCATTATACAGCTGAGACTTGTAGTCCTACACATACAACATGCTGCTGAGTCTCCCAGCAGGCAGACATGTCACTCACGGCAGCTCTTGTAGCCACTCCCTTAGCAGAGCAGGGGGGGGGGGGGCAGAGGTTGTTTTTATTGCATGTAAACAAATGGCCAGAAAAGAACCAGGGAAATGAGGAAATATATATATTTTTTGCATAAAACTTAGTTATATATTGCTGCCTATCAGCTTTTCAGTGCTATATATATTTTTTTCATAACTTGAACAACCCCTTTAATGGCTATGTGTTGAGTTATTTTGAGGGCCAAATTTACACTGTTATACAAGCTGTACACTGACTACTTTACATTGTATCAAAGTATCATATCTTCAGTGTTATCCCCTGAAAAGATATAATAAAATATTTACAATGTGAGGGGTGTACTCACTTATGTGAGATACTGTATATATATATATATACATATATATATATATATATATATATATATATATATATATATAATTGAAGTCCAGACAGCACTCAAAAATACGGGTCATTTTATTGTTCCAAAGGCTATGTTAAATCTCTATGTGAGCTGTTCTCAGGGATGCTCAAGGATGTATATAAATATATATATTTTTGGCGTTTATCTATTAAGTGCAATGGACCTGTTTCCATAATATTCTGCCTTTAACCAGTTCTAAACCGCTAGACCACTTTTTGACATTCCTGCCTTCTCCATCTCTGTATACAGATCAGGAAGTGGCCATGATGCTTTCTTCTCTCACCTCAGCAATCAGGAAATTACCGGGTAACCGCAGAAGCTGCTGGGTCTTAGCAGTGACAGTCCGATATAACATGTTGACCACATTTACAGGAGAAATCAGCAGTAAAAACACATTGTAATATTAAAATGCCCCCCTTTCATAGGTCTTGCTTGACCTTATAGGGGTATAATATGTTATATAAATCACAGAAAAAAAATGCACCAAACGGATATGCCACTGACTATACTAGCTAGTCATACAAGCAGATATTAAAAGCTGAGACTTTTGCCAATATATTCCTGTCAGGAACACATCGGAGCCCATCATGCATCACGTCGCGGTCTCTCAGCATGGCAAGGGTCCTACCACTACGCTAACTATGGTGTGAACACGGTCTGAAGGTGATGAAATCCAGCTCACAGCCAAGCTTCCACACAACCGCATAGCAGGACAACTAATGCAATGTGAACAAAGCCAGACTGTAAGCCACACCCATATCAGACCGTGTGATGGAGGCTACCAGGTGCAAAAAAATGTTTAATGCCAGGTGAAGGCACTTTCAATACATATGGAACAAAATCACAGAAATAGGGTGGCTGTGAGCTGGATTTCATCACCCTCAGACCGTGTTCACACCATAGTTAGTGTAGTGGTAGGACCCTTGCCATAACGGGAGAACGGAGCGGCGCCCGGAGATAATAGTAGGTGCAGTGAGATCCCCAGTCGCCGCTCTACATGTCTGTATACTTAGTTCACATTGTTTTTACAAGTGAAGGTCCTCTTTAAGGCCAATGCACAGACAGTGATCAGGAATCTCATCGTTGAGCAGAGATGATAGCTGCATTTACATACAGCAATCATCTCCTTTGTATGGGCATGCAATCATTCGTCCTCATACATATCCATTGTTTGCCAGCAGCACATCCCCTTTCATACAGAACGATCTGCTGCCGGCAGGCAATGATTTATGTGCCACATACAAAATGTGATCACCGATAAACAAACGCTTCACTCGTTTGTTGGTTGGCACATTTACACGAGGCAATTATCAGGAACAAGCATACGGACAAACACTCGATCCCAATAATTGCCTGATCTTTGAAAAAAGGGCTTTTAGAGGAAGGTTAGGTGCAATGCGCATTAAATGTGGGGCAATGGATGCATGCCAGTCATTAGGTGCAAAGCAAGAATTCTGGAACATTTAGCTTAGTAAATGCCCCAATTGTGTGGAAATTACGGGTCGATAAAAGTTATTTTAAAATTCTGGAAAATCATGTCATCCCAAGCTACAATATACTGTATATTTTTTAAAGATAAAACAAACAATAAGAATGATGCACGTGTTCAACTTCAACAAGTAAAGCGAACAATAAGTCACCTCCATATACTAATACATGTTTCTTGTCTGTATAGGTTTTCTTTAGACCGCATTGAAAAAGGAAAAAGAAATAAAGTCAACACATGTTTCTTTCACTTCAAATCTAAATCATTTTGACACATTTACCTCACTAGTTAGCTGTACATACAAATGCCTTTTACATGCCGATGAAAGGAACACCTTTCTTTTAAAGCTTAACATGTAAAGCAATGAGACTGGAAGGAAGAATTTGCTAATTACCGATGCACTGTTAGATGCCTTCAGGCTAAAGAGCCCTCCTGCTGCCACCTAACAATAGCATGAAATGTAATTGTATGTGTTCCTATACAAAAATACAATGTACACAAGTTTTGTAAACTTGTAGTCTTTTTAAGTTATTCTTATTATCCTTGTTATTCATACAGGAGCAAGGAAAATATATTAATTTACTTAATATCGCTGTATCTTTATTAACATATCAATTATTATTATAATTATTATTATCATTAGTAGTAGTAATAGCAGTAAAAGTAATAAAATCAAAAGTGGTTTCCACCTTTGCAAGAGAAAATAAAATTGGCGCAAAATATTAAAGTTTTGAAAATGGTCTTGATTAAAAATATATGAAAGAAGATCCACACAATCCTTTATTGAAATTGTGCAAGCAGGTTTAAGCGGGAAGGAGACAGGAATTCTGACTACATTATGACTACAAGCAAACCCTGTGTTGACGGAACCTAAATTCATACTTCCTTTTAGCAGCCTCTGATTTCATACCTACATCTGGTAGGTTACCAAGATGTAAGGGTCAGCTGGCAGGGAAAGTGACCAGGTGTTGCTGTCGGCACTGGGTATCTGGGGTGCAAGCCCCAGACGGGACACCCTTACACAGACATCTATTAACATCATTTGGTGCAGGCTTGTGCAATGACATCACTACATGGTGTACAGGGATCCTATCCCAACATATTATAGGTTACAGGCCTGAAGAGACTGAGTGGCTCTGTTTTTCATGTGAATATGACTAAAGGAGTATTAGTCTTATTATTTATTGGGCCTTTATAATGTTATATCGAAAGTAGTGCCATTACGGAGTGAGGGCAAAAAATGGGGCACCAATACTGAGTAGGGGCACAAAACACACTAAGCAGGGGGTACTAAGGGGTTACCATTACTAAGCTGTGTGGCAGTAAGGGGCACCATTACTGAGTTGGGGACACTAATGGGGCACCATTACTAAGGGGGCGCAGTGAGTAGGAGAACTTTTACTGTATGGCTGAACTATTCATGGTAGGAAATTTAAGGGGGTGCTTAGGAAGCAACATGACTGTGTAGTGGGCATGCAAGTGGCAGATATATTGTGTGAAACATGAACTTCAAGGAAACTATGCCCCACACAAAATATTGTCTTTTTAGTGTATACTGGGGATTTCCCCTGATGTATAAACCAACATGCCACTAGATTCTAACTGGGAAAACCTATTCTACAAGGGTAGCATCTAATCATGCTATAGGTCAGGAATTGTATGGAGCCCACAGCCCAGACTTTACTAAAAGCACTACACTTTCCAATATTACTAGTTATTTCAAACGTTCCCGCAAAACGTAAGCATGTAGAGCAGTGCGAATTTAGTAAAAGAGTAGAGTATTTAAGAGGTTGACAGAACAGAAATCATGATTAGTGTTTTTTTGCCTCTTTTTGTCATTCTTCTTTTCTCTGTTGCTCATTCCTTTTCTTTAGATACGGTAGATTAAGTAGCCAGCACAAGATGGAGACATGGGTGTTATGTGGACAAAAACAACATGTCTGATTGTAAGGGGTGCACATTATTGAAGTGAAACAGCTGTTTCCTGGAGAAATCATGGGGCCATTGAACAATGAACTGGAAAACCACAGAGGCCACGTGCCACCAAGGATATCTAGTCCCAAAAGTCAATTAAATGATGTCCCAAAAGCCAATTAAGGTTTCCATGTTATTGTCCCAAAAGTCAATTAAGGTTTCCATGTTATTGTGTCTGTAAATTCTTACTTTATTGATGCAATAACTGATCTTACTAAGGCCTGGAGACTTTAAACCACCATGGAATAGCTTACAGTCTTTCTCTTGCCTTCTCTTTGCAGTTGTGCTCTGCTCTCTATGTCACCCTGACCATAGACCACACTACCCTATGGGTTTTCTCCCTGTTTCCCTTCTCTGCTTACTGTTTGCCTGCGTCCTCCTCTTCCAGAAAGTACCCGCTGTTATACCAGCCCTCAATGTTGTGACCGTAGACTCTACAGTAACACCTGGTTGCAGCATTTTTGATAAAAGAAAAATTAAAATGCAGTTGAAAAGTGCCACTGAAAATGTGTCAAAGCACTGTGTGTGACTCCATCCTAAAGCTGGAATCATTCATGTGGTTTTTGATGCCATCTTTGAGCCAAACATGACAGTGAATAGAAAAGCGAGGAGCGGTATCACTCTTTTCTTTATACTTTCCTTCTTTTTAGATCCACTCCAGGGTTTGACTCAAAAAATTGCCACAAAAATTTCATGTCAGGATCCAGCCTAATAATCCTGCAAAATTGACTACAAAAAACAGTTAAGAACTAAACAGTAAAAAAAAAACTAAAAAAACAACCACAGTTCTCACTTTCTAACATTCCTGTCGAGTTTAGCAGGAAAAGGGTTACAGAAAAGGACATTAACACACTTCATTTACTTGCTCTCATGTAACATTATCCTATTTGTTACATTGCTTAGTCTCCCTGCCATGTTCCTATCCTTAGTCATGCTTCATTATTTAATCCATTTCTCCCTACCTTGTTTCTTTCACGTTATCATGGACTGGACTCACGAGGCTACAGTTTCCTACCAGTATCTAGTTATTGTACTTTAATATTGAATGCTGAGCTACTATAGGGAAAGTACAGTATTTGGTACTATAGTTTGCTTTATTTTTCATTTTGAATTCCTCTATACCAGGGGTGCACAACCCTCGGCCCATGGGCCACAACCATGGTTTGTGGCCTGTCCTGCCGGACAGAAACACAGATCCTCGCCTGTCTGTGTAATCTAGTTGTGTTTCTAACTGCAGTGCCGTACGGCTCAGGATTGCAGGAGCAGATTGGGTCACCCAAGGAGAAGACAGAGGTAGTGTATTACCACTTCTGCCGTCTCCTTTTCTTTGTACAGTAAACAGAGGAAGTGGTGGTCATGTGATCTCAGGGTGTCTCAGGGCAGAGAAGAGGCACAGGATCTAAGCAGGCCCTGATCAGCTCTTCCTGTGTACAATGGCCCCACAGGGAGCTGCTTTCCCGATAACTGAGGGTCCTTTAGGTGTCCCAGTGGAGAAAGCATAAAATACAAACAAAAATAAAGTTCAGTGTCCACCAGAATCTTTTTAATGACCTCTTGGAAACATATTAAAAACATATTAAACATATAATATATTAAACATAAAATACAAATATAATGTAATAAAATGCAAATAAAATTTTTTATAAAAAAAATGCCCACACCAGCCGAAACCATCACCATTATCATCCCATTCACGTTCATCAAGAAGGTCACTTTTCTGCATAAGAAATGTCCATACACAGAATGTCCATATACGTCTAGCTAGAGTTTGCTCCACCATGTAATACAGGATCACCTAATTCTTCAAATGGATTTCTAGTAATGCATTTCCATTGCGCAGTCATTTTAGGGAAACGAGAGCTGATATCGCCAAGGGTTTGAGTACCTGAATCCACTGTTATCAATTGATTACTGCGGCAACTTCCTTCTGAAGGGTGGTCTAATCAGGACAACCCCAACTCCTTCCATGACTGTAGACTTGAGATCAATTTTGACATTTTGATTTCCGGGTTATCAACCATTAATTGGTCATTGCCTTTCATAATAACTGGTAAACTTCAACATTTTGATCTACCACAAAATATTTTTTTCAACTGGTAGTCAGTCATGCTATTGGCCAGCTGGAAACCTGAGATGTCATGTATGTGACAGGCAGATTCATTTTCATGATAAAGCTCAGTGTGCCAGCTATGAATTTCAAATAAATTCATGCTGGCGGACATTTGTAATAAACCGGGTAATAAAATAACTGAGAGCTTTTTATATAAAAGATGACATCTCTTTTTTACACTGTACAAAATAAGTGACTCTTTAATTAAAAATTTCACTGTGAAAAAAACTGTGTCTGATAGCCATGGCAAGTAATGTAGGACTACGAAATTCAACTTGGGTTAAATTGTTTGGTATGAATTTTCACTCTGATATACAGGTGTTGGTGAGGGGAAAGGAAACACCTGGGTAAATACAGAGCAGTTAATAAAGGCCTCCAGCTGATTGTTATTATACAGCGAATTATATACATATATGTATTTGTTCTGCACAGTTCTGAAGTATACACTTCCACCACTTACACACATTGGTCATTGAAGGTCCTTCAAACATGCCCCAACAGAGTCATTTGAGTTATTGAAGTTTCTTACATTCACCAAAAACAAGATAAAGGAAAGCTTTAAAAAAAGTTCTTCTTCATTGATTCTTCTAGGTTTGTATCAACCCAGTTCGTTTTGCCTCTTGAACATGGACATTTGATTCTCTCATCTCTTTTTATCAGCACTTGTATATGTGCTTTTATCTTCTCTAAAATGGTTTGATGGCTTTAACCTTGAGCATTGATTGTGTGGAGTACTAAATGTTAAACAGTAATAAAACTTCTGCATTTTATAGAGACATGTCAGAAGTTCTGATCACTCTGGATCCTGGTGCCGAGACATTTTTCTGATCACTGAATTGAAGGTGCAGAATTGCTGAGCTACTGTAAGTGCTGTTCTTCTCTGACTCTTCTCAACAGTTCATAGGTTCATAGAACTCTCTCAGCCCACCTACAGGTTCAGAGGAGAGCCGATCACAGACAAAGGAGCAGAGCACTCAGCTGAACACTGTTACCCCCAGGGGCGGACTGGCCATAGACCCTACAGGGAAATTTCCAATGGGCAAATGCCTCGTCTGAGCCCTCCTCATGGCCACCAGCTGAATACATAATGATCTCCTGCTCTCAGTAGTAATTATTGCTAAAAGCATCAAGTACCTATGCACTTGGCCAGCAGGTGCCCTTTTGAATTTGGCAGAAAGAATATAGACAATATTTGGTGTAAAAATTTGGGACAAAAGCAGCGGTGCCCTTAATGGAGTAGGTTGAAACGCCTAAACGACAAAGTTAAACAATAGGTGCGGGAACCGCGCTATATGTTGGTGATCTATGTCAGTCGTTCAAGTGGAATCCTCTAAGGATGGGGTACTGAAGTCTCATCCAGCTTTCAGAAGAAACAGTCACCGGTACGTATCTCTCATACAAGTAAACTGTTATACACCTCCTGCTGGTCCTCAGATCCCGTAGTGAGCCACCAACCGCTGATCCCAACACCGGGTCAAGATACCTTCACAAAGAAACAAGAAGGATGGTGCAATACCCTCGATATCCAAAAGGTAAAAGGATTTTATTGTACTCACAAAGTTAAGATGGTAAGCATGCACATAAAATTGCCTGACCCGGGTTTCGCAGTTAGCTTCTTCAGGGGCTGCGGTACAAACACCGCCGTAGTCCACGAGTAAAGAATAGCTTCTACCCCGGAACTAATACGGACTTCCATTGTCCGTTGGCATGTCAATCAAACGGTCAGTATTAGGTGCCGAAAACATATACAAAATAAATATGCAATGCAGACAATTACATAAAATGGTAAATAGTTCATAAATAGATAATAACATATAAACTGCTAAAAATAAAAATAATAATAATATACATAAAATCAATGGTATCAAACGGATCAAACCATACAAACTGCTTTTATGTCCCATTCAATATTATGTCCTTGCGGCTGCAACGTATCCATATCAAAGATCCATTGCGCTTCTTTCTTATTAATTTGTGTAGCAGGGTTACCCCCTCACCAGTGACGTTTAACCAATTCAATGCCACAGAATTTTAATCCAGTGGGGTCCTTCTGGTGAAATCTCTTGAAATGTGCTGAGACACTATGTGTATCCAGCCCTTTTTTAATATTCCTAATATGTTCAGCCACTCGAACTTTCAACTTCCTTAATGTCCTACCAATATACTGAAGCCCACATGGGCACTCAAGCATCTAAATAACCCCCATGAATTCACATGAAATATTGCCTTTTATTTTTAATGTTGTTAATTTGGAGGTAGACACAACTTCTACTACTTTAGATTTTTTCTTTTCATCTCTGGAGAAACCAGGTGAAAACATTGCGGGGTTTAGATGGATTTGAGTCATCTTTCACATAACTATGCACAATGCGATTCCTAACAGTGGGGGCTCTTTTGAAAATGAACAGGGTTTTTTGGGGAATGAGGTCTCCAATAACACGGTCATTTTTTAAAACATTCCAGTTTTGGTAAATAATTTTCTTGATTTGGGGGCAATTAGTAGAGTATGAGGTGGAGAAGGCGAATTGATATTTATCCCTAATCTGTTTTGTATCTTTGCTAGGGTCCTTGTTTTTACTATTGCGATTTTCTCGTTTTACTTCCTCCCTCTGTTTGTATAGCGCTTCTTTTTCATATCCTTTTTCAATGAACCGGTCTATAATAATATTACTTTGTTTTTCATAGTCCTCTATATTAGTACAGTTCCTTTTAATACGCTGCAACTGTCCCTTTGGTACATTGCAGATCCAGGGCTTATAGTGGCAACTACTTCTCTCTATATACCCGTTACGGTCAGTCGGTTTAAAGTAGGTCTTAGTTATAATTCTCCCCTGTTCTACCCTAATTTCCAGGTCTAAAAAATGAATGGTGTTTTTGCTGACATCTTCGGTGAAGTTTATGTTCCACGTGTTGGAATTAATATGGGAAATAAAATCCATTAACCCTTTCTCGGTACCATACCAGACCCCAATGCAGTCATCGATATATCTTTTCCAAAATTGTAGACTGCCACTTTCGGTATTTCTCTTTAGGACGGGGGAGATATGAAAATGCTCCCAATACGCCATAAAAAGGTTGGCGAAACAGGGTGTGAATTTCGCACCCATCGCCACACCGGAGACTTGTAAAAAATAATTGTCATCGTACCAGAAATAATTATGCCCTAGGCAGTATTGTATACAGTCTAGGATGAATTTAACTGTATTACCATCCTCAGGACTGTGATACAGTTGAATACTGCAGTGGGGCCACCAGTATTTTGTGTTGCATTGTGGTAGTTGGTTCTTCTGGGGCGGTATTTTGGGCTGCACTATGATATTGCTAATCCCATCTACTTGTGTTGTCCCCCTTTCAGTCAATTTGGACCCAGTAACAGCATGGGGCCTCCTTTAGGTTTTTCCAAGGCCACTTTAAATTCCCATATTTTTATTATTTCATTGATGGATGGAGATCTCACAACCTGCAACCCTACCTGAATACCTCTGACATGTCACTATGACATAGTGTGGGCACTAGTGTAAATACTCCTGTATAAAAACTTGGAAACAGATACATATTTGTGAAACCAGTGGCTCTGATAAAGTAGCTATGATCTGCTGATCACTGAATAAGTCAGGTCACATTACAGAAAGTGGAACCATCGCATTCTGTAGTATGCATACTGTATATATTAACTGGAAAACACCTGGGCTTACAAGTAAGGCTAGTGGCACACTGGCGCCTGTTTCGACAGGCTGTTCTGACATCAGAACAGCCTGGCAGAGTTCACCGTATCTGGCATAGCCTGGTACTACCTTTCCCTGCTGGAGACAACTTACAGTAATGGGACCTGGCATGAATCAGACCTGTTTCCCGTATTAGTGCTTATAGCGCTATTTGTCCAGCTGAATCTCAGCACTGATGCCCCGCTGGGTCGCATTATAGTCAATGTGGCCTGGCGGTGCTGCAGCAGGCTTTGCCGGATGCAATGAACTCTGGCAGGCTGTTCCTCTACTGGAGAGCTAGTGTCAAATTAGCCTTAGATAAGCAACAGCACTCCATGTCAAGTAGCAGCTGCAAAAGCAAATAGGATTTCAAGGTATAAAAGGGAACAATAATCTGACATTCATATGCAATGTTGCCCCTTCCAGAAAAACTCTCGGAAGACACAAAAAAGCTGAAGAGGTTTCAAAGGAGGACAATGAGATTAACAAAGGATATGGGTGACCTCTCTTTATAATGGGAGACTGGAAAATGGTATTTTTAAGCTTGGAAAAAAGATACATGTAAACTTATTAAAAATATTTCAATATTGATAGTTTCTACTCCCGCCACCACCAACGATCAGCTGTTTGGAGAGTTTGTGATGCTCTGGGGAGTGCTGTGGCCTCTTCCTAGGCCAGTGAAGTCAAGTTCATCAGTCACATGGTCTAGATGCAGCTTTGTCCCATTCAAGTGAATGAGGCTGAGCAGGGCCGGCCTTAGGTGTTCAGGCGCCCTGTGCGAGCTAACCTTGTGGCGCCCCCCCCCCCCCCCCTCAAAAAATAAAATAAAAAATATTGTGTGGCACAGTGTATGCTATATGTGTATAACAAACATATTTCACATGAAAACTTACAGTTACTTGGCTTGGCCCTTGGGGGTCTCGGTCGCCACTTCCACACTTTGGCCGGGGGCTCGGTGGAGCTGATGAGGTGTTTTATCCTAATGAGAAAGATTTCATAATAAGGATTTGGAGAAGGGGCAGAGGGATAGCAGAGCAGGGAGAGGCTGGTGCTGCTACTAGGGGGTCATACCATGGGGGAGTAATAAAGCCCACCATAATGCCCCCCCCAGTAGTAATAATTCTCCTTATAATGTGACAGTGCAAAAAATACCCCCTTGTAATGCCCCCATTTGAGCTAATGTCCTCATAGTGCCCCCATAATGTGCCAGTATAAAATACCCCTATATAGTGCCCCTAGTAAATGACCCCATAGTGCTCCACACCCTCCTTCCTCCTAGTGCCCCCCATAATGTACCAGTATAAACTGCTCCAGTAGATGCCCTTAGTGTCCCCCATAATTTGCAAGTATAAAATACCCCTTCTTAGTGCCCCCCGTAGATGACCCCATAGTACTCCTCTCCCCCCTTCCCCATAGTACCCACCATGTGTCCCAGTATAAAATTGTACTGTACAGAGAGCCCATATAAAATACCCCTTCTTTGTGGCCTCATTAGATGCCCCTATAGTGCCCCCAATCATGTGCCAGTATTAACAGCCCCCCCCCCCTGTGCCAGTAATAACAGCCCCAGTAATAAGAGCCCCTCTGTGTCAGTAATAACAGCCCCCAGTAATAACAGCCCCTCTGTGCCAGTAATAACAGCCCCCAGTAATAACAGCCCCTCTGTGCCAGTAATAACAGCCCCCAGTAATAACAGCCCCTCTGTGCCAGTAATAACAGGCCCCAGTAATAAAAGCCCCTCTGTGCCAGTAATAACAGCCCCCAGTAATAAGAGCCCCTCTGTGCCAGTAATAACAGCCCCCAGTAATAAGAGCCCCTCTGTGCCAGTAATAACAGCCACCAGTAATAACAGCCCCTCTGTGTCAGTAATAACAGCCCCCAGTAATAAGAGCCCCTCTGTGCCAGTAATAACAGCCCCCGCCAGTAATAACAGCCCTCGCCAGTAATAACAGCCCCCCCTTTGCCAGTAATAACAGCCCCCCCTTTGCCAGTAATAACAGCCCCCCTTTGCCAGTAATAACAGCCCCCGCCAGTAATAACAGCCCCCCCTTTGCCAGTAATAACAAACAGCCCCCCCTTTGCCAGTAATAACAGCCCCCACCAGTAAAAGTATTGTACATAATAAAAAATAATAAAAAAAACACATACTTACCTCCATGTCAGCGATGCGATGCAGGCCTCTTCTGGCCTGTGTCCCACGCTGTATGGCTCAGGCGGCGCGATGACGTCATCGCGCCGCCTGCGCCGGCCTCTGATAGGCAGCCTATCAGAGGAAGGGAAAGGGACACGCCTCTCCCTCTCCTACCGCAGCACAGGCATCTGTATCGCTGTCCTGAGGACGGCAATACAGATGACTGGAGATGAGCGCTTCCACAATGGAAGCGCTCATCTCCCTGTGCCCAGCCGCCGCCATTACACTGCGAGCTGTCGGTCGCCCGGCTCCCCTGTTGCTATGGCGCCCTGTGCGGCCGCACAGCCCGCACACCCCAAAGGCCGGCCCTGAGGCTGAGCTGCAATACCAAGCACAGCCGCTATACAATGTATAACTCTGTGCTTGGTATGCTGTGAGGGGGCAGTTGCTTAACCTGGAGCGTCACAACCCATTTAAACAACTAATAAATGGGGGGTTTGGGAGTCCGAACCCCCTGGACATTTTTACAGTGTTCTTTACAGTTGCAGTTTTAAAATTATAGAATACCTACCCTGAAGGTAGCTACAGCAGGTACAATAAAGACATTAGAAGAAGGGCTAGATTATTGTCTAATGACAAATTGCATTGAGGGTTGTAACTGAGCTAAGGATGATGTACAGTATAATTCATCTGTGAAAAGTTGAACTTCTTGGACACTTGTCTATTTCCAACCCAAAAAAAAAGATGTAACTACAGTGAGGAACAGAAGTATTTGAACACCCTGCGATTTTGAAAGTTCTCCCACTTAGAAATCATGGAGGGGTCTGAAATTCACATTGTAGATGCATTCCCACTCTGCGAGACAGCATAAAAAAAAAAATTATAATCAGGAAATAACATTGTGTGATTTTTAAAGAGTGTATTTGTCCTGCACTGCTGAACATAAGTATTTGAACAGCTGAGAATATCAGTGTTAATATTTGGTACAGAAGCCTTTGTTTGCAATTACAGAGGTCAAACGTTTCCTGTAGTTCTTGACCAGGATTGCACACACTGCAACAGGGATTTTGGCCCACTCCTCCACACAGATCTCCTCTAGATCTGTCAGGTTTCGGACCTGTCGCTAAGCAACACAGAGTTTCAGCTCCCTCCAAAGATGTTCTATTGGATTTAGATCTGGAGGTGCTTGATATGCTTCTTACGGAGCCTCTTCTTGGTTATCCTGGCTATGTGGTTCGGGTCGTTGTCATGTTGGAAGACCCAGCCACGACCCATCTTCAATGTTCTGACTGAGGGAAGGAGGTTGTTGCTCAAAATCTCACAATAAATGGCCCCATTCACCCTCTCCTTAATACAGTGCAGTCCTTCTGTCCCCATTCGCAGAAAAGCACCCCCAAAGCATGATGTCACCACCCCCATACTTCACAGTAGGGATGGTGTTCTTGGGATGCAACTTATCCTTCTTTTTGCTCCAAACACGATGAGTGAAGTTTAGACCAAAAAGTTCTACTTTGGTGTCATCTAACCAGGGATACCGGAAAATTTCCCAGTAGGCCGCAAGCCAGGGGCGCGGTCCTGCCGCAAGTTTTTTTTTAAGTACAGCGGCGGGCCCTCCCCCGCGCTACCCGGGCTGGCGCGTCTATGATTGTGCACAGCCCGGGAGCAGCCTGAAGAGAGGTACTGACAGGAGGGAAACGCCTCTAGTGTTTAGTGGCCGAGCTCTGTTCGGTCCGCGGTACAGGAGCTTTTGCTTCATGTACCCGGCCGGACTGACAGTAAGTGCTCACTTAGTGTGCACTTCCTTTCAGTCCGGCTGGGTACAGGAAACAAATGCTCCTGTACCGTGGACCAGACAGAACTCTGCCATGCTACACTAGAGGTGGGGGGAATGAGAGTGACAAGGGGGCGTGAGAGTGACAAGGGAGGGGGGGAATGAGAGTGACAAGGGAGGGGGAAATGAGAGTGACAAGGGGGGAATGAGAGTGACAAAGGAGGGGAGATGAGAGTGACAAGGGAGGGGGGAATGAGAGTGACAAGGGAGGGGGGAATGAAAGTGACAAGAAGGGGGAGAGAGTGACAACGGGGGGTGAGAAAGAGAGTGACAAGGGAGGGGGGCAATGAGAGTGACAAGGGAGGGGGAAATGAGAGTGACAAGGGGGGAATGAGAGTGACAAAGGAGGGGAGATGAGAGTGACAAGGGAGGGGGGAATGAGAGTGACAAGGGAGGGGGGAATGAAAGTGACAAGAAGGGGGAGAGAGTGACAACGGGGGGTGAGAAAGAGAGTGACAAGGGAGGGGGGATGAGAGTGACAAAGGAGGGAGGGGGGATGATAGTGACAAGGGAGGGAGGGGGGAGAAGAGAGTGACAAGGGAGGGAGGGGGGAGAAGAGAGTGACAAGGGAGGGGGGAAGAGAGTAACAAGGGAGGGAGGGGGGAGAAGAGAGAGACAAGGGGGGAATGAGAGTGACAAGGGATGGGGGGAATGAGAGTGACAAGAAGGGGGAGAGAAAGAGAGTGACAAGGGAGGGGGGATGAGAGTGACAAGGGAGGGAGGGGGAGAAGAGAGTGACAAGGGAGGGAGGGGGAGAAGAGAGTGACAAGGGAGGGAGGGGGGAGAAGAGAGTGACAAGGGAGGGAGGGGGAGAAGAGAGTGACAAGGGAGGGGGGAGAAGAGAGTGATAAGGGGGGGAGAAGAGAGTAATAAGGGGGGGAGGGGGGAGAAGAGAGTGACAAGAGAGGAAGGGGGGGAGAAGAGAGTGACGAGGGAGGGGAGAAGAGAGTGACAAGGGAGGGAGGGAGAAGAGAGTGACAAGGGAGGGGAAAGATTGACATCCATCACAATGCACTCCTTACACACAATGCATCTCTTACACACACTTAATGCACCTCTTACAGACACACACACTGCATCCCTTACATACACAGAAACACACCTTGCAGCCCTTACACATACAAACACAGATTCACACACATTCAGAAACACACAATACATACCTTATGCACAAACACAAACTTCTTTCTATCCCTTACACGAAAACACACTGCATCATCTACACAAACTGGTATCCCTATAAGCACACACATTAGATTCTCTACAGTAACACATAATACATCCCCTACACACTTCACCCACTGTGAACAAACTCATGGGTGGAACATGTAGGTGGACTTATGGGTGGGCCTTATGGGCATACTCACCATCAGGCCCTGGGGCCCAAACCTTGAGCTGTGTAAAGGGCCCCAAAAAATGGAGCTGCTTCCCGTTCTCCCAGAACATTGATTTTTGTGACCACAGTTGCAAACAGCCTCCAGAGAGCCCTTTCCTACACAAGACCAGTGGAGCCAGACTGCAGCTAGAGCCCATCATCATCCTCATCTGGTTGTAAGGAGGCAATCTAGTATATTATTCGTGGCACTAATCTCTAATTTACCTCACATTAAAGGGACACTATAGTTTCCAGAACCATTGCAGCTTAATGTAGTGCTCTGGTCTTTATAGCCTGTCCCTGCAGGCTTTTTAATGTAAACACGGCGGCACTGCAGCACTGGCGTTAGTTAATATGGCAGATCATATGGGTGGGGCATTGTGATGTCACATTGGGGGCGGCAAACTTTTCTTTTGCCTAGGGCGGCAAAAATCCTTGCACCAGCCCTGGGGCACATATCTGGCATAACTACTGTGGGGGAGGCACATATCTGGCATATCTACTGTAAGGGGGCACATATCTGGGCATAACTACTGTGAGGGAGGTACATATCTGGCATATCTACTGTGAGGGGGCACATATCTGGCATAAATACTGAGTACAGGCCCCAAAAATTAGGCATTCACCTGATAGAAAAGAACAAGTGATTATGTGACTGGAGATACATTAGGCGGTCACTAAATAACAATTTTACTGTAGGCCAGTGGAGTACAGGCTCCCAAAATTAGGCATTTACCTGACAGAAAAGAACAAGTGATTATGTGGCTGGAAGTATATTAGACGGCCACTGGATAACTATTTAATGTAGGCCAGTACAGGCCCAAAAAATTGGGCATTCACCTGACAGAAAATAACAAATGATTATGTGGCTGGAGGTTCATTAGGCGATCACTGGATAACAATTTTACTGTAGGCCAGTACAGGCCCAGAAAATTAGACATTCACCTGACAGAAAAGAACAAGTGATTATGTGGCTGTAAGTATATTAGGCGGTCACTTAATAGAAATTTTACTGTAGGCCAGTGGAGTATGGGCCCCAAAAATTAAGCATTCACCTGACAGAAAATAACAAATGACTATGTGGCTGGAGGTACATTAGGCAGTCACTGGATAACAATTTTACTGTAGGTCATTACAGGCCTCAAAAATTAGGCATTCACCTAACAGAAAAGAACAAGTGATTATGTGGCTAGAGGTACATTAGGCGGTCGCTGAATAGCAATTTTACTGTAGGCCAGTGGAGTACAGGCCCCAAAAATTAGGCATATACCTGACAGAAAACAACAAATGATTATGAGGCTGGAGGTACATTAGGCAGTCACTGGATAACAATTTTACTGTAGGCCAGTACAGGCCCCAAAAATTCGGCATTTACCTGACAGAAAAGAACAAGTCATTATGTGACTGGAGATACATTAGGCGGACACTAAATAACAATTTTACTGTAGGCCAGTGGAGTACAGGCCCCAAAAATTAGGCATTCATCTGGCAGAAAATAACAAATGATTATGTGGCTGGAGGTACATTAGGCGGTCACTGGATACCTATTTAATGTAGGCCAGTACAGGCCCCAAAAATTAGGAATTCACCTGACAGAAAAAAAAAAAGAAGTGATTATTAGTGTTGATCACGAATATTCAAATTGCAAATTTTAATTGCAAATATAGGCACTTCGAGAATTCGCGAATATTTAGAATATCGCTAAATATATTCGTAATTGCGAATATTCGATTTTTTTGAAAATACCAGTTCATGCGAATTTTTATGCTAAAATTTGTATAAGAATTTTAGGCGAATTTTCGCAATCAAGAAAATAATGCCTGCAGATTATGAATTCGCGAATATATGGCGAATATTCGCCCAAATATTCGCAAAATATCGCGAATTCGAATATTGCCCCTGCCGCTCATCACTAGTGATTATGTGGCTGGAGGTATATTAGGCGGTCACTGAATAGCAATTTTACTGTAGGCCAGTGGAGTACAGGCCCCAGAAATTAGGCATTCACCTGACAGAAAAAAAAAAAATGATTATGTGCCTGGGGGTACATTAGGCGGTCACTGGATAACAATTTTACTGTAGGCCAGTACAGGCCCCAAAAATTAGGCATTCACCTAACAGAAAAGAACAAGTGATTATGTGGCTGGAGGTACATTAGGCGGTCACTGAATAGCAATTTTACTGTAGGCCAGTGGAGTACAGGCCCCAAAAATTAGGCATTCACCTGACAGAAAATAACAAATGATTATGTGGCTGGAGGTACATTAGGCGGTCACTAGATACCTATTTAATGTAGGCCAGTACAGGCCCCAAAAATTAGGAATTCACCTGACAGAAAAAAAAAAAGTGATTATGTGGCTGGAGGTATATTAGGCGGTCACTGAATAGCAATTTTACTGTAGGCCAGTAGAGTACAGGCCCCAGAAATTAGGCATTCACCTGACAAAAAAAAACTAATGATTATGTGGCTGGAGGTACATTAGGCGGTCACTGGATAACAATTTTACTGTAGGCCAGTACAGGCCCCAAAAATGAGGCATTCACCTAACAGAAAAGAACAAGTGATTATGTGGCTGGAGGTACATTAGGCGGTCACTGAATAGAAATTTTACTGTAGGCCAGTGGAGTACAGGCCCCCAAAAATTAGGAATTCACCTGACAGAAAAGAACAAATGATTATGTGGCTGGAGGTACATTAGGTGGTCACTGGATAACAATTTTACTGTAGGCCAGTACAGGCCCCAAAAATTAGGCATTCACCTAACAGAAAAGAACAAGTGATTATGTGGCTGGAGGTACATTAGGCGGTCACTGAATAACAATTTTACTGTAGGCCAGTGGAGTACAGGCCCCAAAAATTAGGCATTTCACCTGACAGAAAAAAAACAAATGATTATGGGGCTGGAGGTACATTAGATGGTCACTGGATAACTATTTAATGTAGGCCAGTACAGGCCCCAAAAATTAGGCATTCACCTAACATAAAAGATCTTTTATGTAGCTGTGTATACATAAGACAAGGACCATTCTTTGTTCTGGGTGGTGGCGCATATGTGTGGGTTGTGTGGCAATCTGAACATTGAGGCGAGCAGTAAAGTCACAGGTAAGCAGGATAAAAGGGGTGTTGCGTGCACCGGGAGCGTGTCACCAAGGGGCCTGGCCTTGGTGGAGTAAAAATCCTAGTTCAGGTGTCCACTAAAGTAGTTGGGGGACACCATATAAATAGTGTAGCTGGTTCAGCTATTTCAGGGCGGGCTTTTACTGGGAACAGGCAATGTGTTGGGTGGGTGCCTGTTCCCCATGCTCCAGTCCGGGACTTAGGGCATGCTCATGTCCAGGGATCCTATTTAATCCTGCTACTGGATCTTGGGTGTGGCTCACTCTGGAGTGTTTGGTGAAGCAGAGTCCTGGTGAGGCTCTGTGTGAGTGGTCTAAGCCGGGTGGGCTGAGGGGCCAAGAGGCTAGGCGATAGCCTGAACTTTGGTGGAGTGTGTTGCCTGTGGACAGAGGCCTGGAGGCTCTGTGTGGTCCAAGCCAATAGGGCTGAGAGACCACTATTCCCCAAGAGACACTGGACTGGAGACAGTGGGCGTACTGTGCTCTGTACAGCCAGGAGGCTATGGGACATTGGCTATGACAGCTGCATGTGTTCACAGGGTGTGAACAGGGACTTAGGTGAGTCAGGAATATTATGTTCAGTTAGAGCCTGGACTGGCGAGTGTTTATTATTTTTGAGATTTTTAATTGTGCTGGTGTATCACAATAAATGCACTGTTTGGAACTGAAACCTGGTGTCCTGAAGTCGTATCGGTGTGAATGACCCCGGAGAAGAGCTAACCCCTCACAGTTGGCATGATGAAATTTAATTACACATGGTCGTCACAGGTGTTGAATTCCTCCGAGATTCATGCCTCATTCATTTTTAGAAATGTAAGGCAATCCACACTGTCGTGAGCTAGGCGAATGCGCTTATCGTTCATGATCTCCCTTCCCTGCTGCGCTGAACGTCCTTTCGGACAGGACACTCGACGAGGGGCAAGCCAAGAGTTCCATGGCAAATTGTGGCAGCTCTGGCCACAGGTCAAGCCTGCACACCCAGTAGTCTATGGGTATCTTGCTTCTCAGAGCGTCCACATCGGCCGTTAACCCAATGTAGTCGGACACCTGGGCGTTCCCTGAGGCTGGATCTGGAGGGCGGCTGTCGATGGGTTGACTGAAAGAATGATCTCATATTTGAAGTGACCAACACATCTTCAAACCGCCCTCTTTTTGCAGGCGATGTAGGATTGGTACCCGCGCCTGTTTCGCTGTGGGTGGAAATTCCTCTGCCAGCACCCGCAACAGCAGAATGCAGCATCTCTTGCAGCAAGGCCTGGAGATGCAGCTGTCACCGCCAGCACTGGGAGAGATCTTATAAGTTCAAATAGACGGAAGACTCAGGAGTCTATTTGACAGATCTCTTGTTTTCATTGTTGCTGACAGGTTCCACCCCTTCGCAGATGCTGCTCATTATCAGTCAGGTGGCTCTTTATATGTTCCGCCTCTCATTTGTTTCCTTGCGGCTGATAGCTCTTCTGTAGAGTGCTCTGCTTGTGTGGTGATTCTCCGGTTCCAGTTACATCTCAAGCTAAGTCCTTTCCCTTTTCTTGGTGTGTCTGTCCTGACTAGGCCTCAGGGAGACACTAGCTCCTTAAGTTTGGATGGAGCGGTTGCCTCTTTCTCTGTTCCCTAAGCTGAGGGTTTGGTGCAGTGTTTCAGCAGTCTCAGGTTCCTGTGCATGTGCATTTCTACCATTGAGATTTGTACATGTTGTTAGCAGCTTAGGGAGAGTATCAAGGAATGCTAGGAGGTAACCTCTTTATACCCTAGGTTTGGGGCCTAGTCTGTCGTTGTTTAGTTGTGGTTCCCTTTGGTTGTCTTTCCTTCCCGTACTTCCCGTGACAGCTGCATTCTGACAGCCATCTGTGATGCTGGTAACATGTCTGCCATTTTGTGTTTGTACCGGGGGTCTAAGTACGTTGCCACCCATTACTGGTCCTTGCCATTTATGCTTTTTATATGGGGTCCCTCTTCAAACACTGGAGCATGAAGACCCCCAGTTGCTCCTGCTCATCACCCAAGAGACTTCGGTCTCCTTCCTCCATCCATGGACAACACCAGGGATTCACGAAAAGTTTAAAGTCCCCCTCAAAGCCTGCTCTTCTTGCTCCTCCTCCCCCAAGCCACCATCCTCCTCTGACTCCTCTTCAGACTCCTGCTGACTTATCTCAGATGGTGTAGCCCCCCCTGGGAATTCATTCAGCATTGCGACTTATTCATCTTCCAGCTCCTGCTCCTCGTTGGCTTGATCAATGACACAACGCAATGCACACTCCAGAAAGAAGGTGTAAGGTATGGTGTCACTGATGGTGCCCTGGCTGTGACTGACCAGTTTAGTGATCTCATCTAATGGCCGCAAAAGTCTGCAAGTGTCGCGCATGAGCAGCCACTGGCACGGTGAAAAGAAACCAAGCTCCCCAGAACCTGTCCTACTGCAGAGTTCGTACAGTTAGTCATTAACGGCACATTGCTGCTGGAGCAGCCTATCAAGCATTTACAAGGTGTAGTTCCAGCGCGTCGGGCTGTCACAAATCAGACATCTGACGGGCAGGTGGTGTCGCCGCTGAACATGAGCAAGGCGAGCCATGGCCGTGTAAGATCTTCTAAAATGGCCAGAGATTTTCCTGGCCTGTCGCAAGACGTCCTGGACCCCGGGGTATTTGGCAACGAATCGCTGCACAACTAAGTTGAGGACATGTGCTATGCACGGCACGTGTGTCATTTTGCCCTGTTTCAGCACACTCAGCAGATTGTTACCGTTGTCGCATACCACTTTACCAACTGTAAAATTGAGCAGGGTTAGCCACTGATCGGCTTGTGACCGCAGAGCTGAAAGCAGTGCAGGACCGGTGTGGCTCTTGGCTTCCAGGCACAACAGCCGCAGCACAGCATGGCAACGTCTCACCTGGCACGTCGAATAGGTTCTGGGAAGCTTGGGGGGGTGCAGTGAAAAAGAGGCGGCAGCAGTGGAAAAATAAGGAGTCAGCCGAGGAGGAGATGGAGGATGGAGTAGGAGAAGGAGAAGAAGAGGCAGGACTGCATGCAATCCGTGGCAGTAACACCAAATCCACACGGGTGCCACAGGTTACATGCTTGGCGGCCGTCAGAAGGTTCACCCTTATCTCCAGAACAAGCCTTCCTCTCTGTGACCAACTCATATCTCCATAACAGGTCCCCTCTCTGGGACACACTTCTATCTCTATAGCAGGTCCCCTCTCTGGGACCCACTCCTAACTTCAGAACAGGTCCCCTTTCTGGGACCTACTCCTATATCCAAAACAGATCCCTTCTTTGGGTCCCACTCCTATCTCTATAACAGGCCCCATCTCTGGGAACCACGCCTATCTTCAGAATGAGCCCCCTATGGTGAAGGGAGAGCAGTTGTGCATGCACGGCTACCCTCCATTCACCGCTATGGGAGTTCAGAGAATAGCTTAGCACTTTTTGGCTATTTTCAAAACAGTCCTCCTCCTATAGCAATGAGTGGAGAGCGCGCACTACATGCTCAGCGCACTTTCCTTTACTTTGGGTTTCCAAAGGTGGGAATCGCACCAATCTGACATTGATGGGATATCCTAGTGATACCATATCAATGTCTGAAATGGCAATACCCCTTAAGTAATTAATTCTGTAATGTTGCATATTTCCATTCACTAACAAAACTGTCCTGGGTAAACCCAGCTTATTACTGACCTAGGAGTTAGGTGCTGTATTACCATTTCAGTTATTACGTTTAGATTTTGTCATAAACAGCTACAATTCATTAAAAATTACATTTTCTATTGGGTAATATTGGCTACTTCTGTGCCTGTAAAATAACAAAAGTAATCCCTTAGGCAAAAATGTGACGGATATTGATTGTTGCAGCAAAGTGGAGCATTTGTCTTCATTGCTCAAAGCACTGCTGTACCTGGAACACTAAAAACTTCATTACTGGAGGACCACCTATAGGCAGTAAGCCTACAGCTATTTCACTGTGACTAAGTAACTGTATGAGATTAATTGAAAAACAGGGTGCGTGTCTCTAAGCCAGGACTAGTCTTGAAACAATCAGTAAATATAATTGTCACTTCTTATTGGATGTAGACATAGTCTTCTACCCCCGCAGATGGCAGTAACTTTTCATTATAAGTGCCATGAAAGGCTTCCTTCTCACACAATTTTTTGTGCAGTCGTTTTTAGGCTTGTAAAAAAACACCATGAATATTCATGTTATTTTTTTTACAAGTGAGTTTTTTTTTATTCACTCATTTCTTAAATTGAAAAATGGTACACCTAGAGCTGCTGCGTTTTGGGGAAAAAACACCATGGACCCAATAAAAGGTTCCAAAAGTGAGTAAAAGTGGCACAAAAAAGCTCAGCTGCTAGTGCATTTTATATTTGCCTGTTGACTTACAGCTAACACCTGGCTGCAGCAATTTGGGGGGAAAAAAACACAAGAAGATAAATGGCTGCAAAAAACATAGCGGTACATGCAGTGGCGTACATAGAGAAGTAAGGTCCCCATAGCAAGGATCAAACCAGGCCCCCCATACAGGACAGAAGGGTTTCTGTCTAAGCCCTTTCCAATGACCCTTGGGCCATTTTTCACCTCCAGTAGAAGAGGAAATGATCCCAACAAAGAATGGTCCCCTCTTGCCCTGAGCCCCATAGCAGTCACATGGTCTGCCGCTATGGTAGTTACGCCCCTGGGTACATGGTTTAATTAGCCTCAGGGATGATATGAATATAATATAAAATAAAATAATAATAAACTTATAAGTTTATAAGAAGTAGAAAATGTTTGCAATGACTTTCTTATGGGTCAGGTAGTATTATTTGTCATGAAGAGAAAGCATACAGTATATTAGTAGCATTGTCCATTGAAAAGCCACACTCAGTAGTAACTTAAGCGGAACACACTGTATACTCTTCTATATTCATTATATTGACTAGAGATCAGTGAATCAAATCCAACGAAGTGGAATTTGATCCAAGTTTCAGGATAAGGGCTCGTTCACATGACCGTTGCCCCTCCTTTGCCATATTGCGGCCCGCATACGGTGGGTCCACAGTACTCATGGCACCGGCTGTGTGAATTCTGCATCATGGATGCGGACCCATTGTCTTGAATGGGTCCACAAATCTGGAGATGTGGTGCGGAACAGAAGCACGAAACGGAACCCCATGGAAGCACTATGGTGTGCTTCCTGGGGCTCCGTTCCATGCCTCCGCACCGCAAAAAGATATAACTTGCTCTATCTTTTTGCGGAACGGACGGATCGTGGACCCATTCAAGTGAATGGGTCTGCGATCCGCATGCGGCTAGCCCACGGTCGGTGCCCGTGCATTGAGGACTGCAATTTGCAGTCCACAGCACGGGCAAGGAGGGGCAATGGTCGTGTAAACGAGCCCTTAATTCAATTTGCCATGTGAAGCCGAATTTCCTTGTGCTTTGTGGTAGCGAATCAATTTAAACTGAAATAGTGTGAAAAAAAAAAATAAATCTTATCTGATCCGTTTGCTCGTGACAGGCTGGCCGCCATCGTGCTTGAAGATCTCGGCCAAAATCCCATGCGTGGTGACGTATGACGTCATCTCGGGCCGTGCAAGATTTCACGCAAGATCTTCAAGCAATATGGCAGGAGCTGGCCCGTCGCCAGCAAATGGAGGCAGTAAGTATGAGAATTTTTTTCTGTTAATTTGAAACTGTATCACAGCCTCTTGTCATTGCACCCACTACTTGCAAAAAAATGCACTTTGTGACAAAGTAATTCGTCACAAAGCAAATTTTTTGGGTAGAATTTAGCGAAGCAGCCGAATCGAATTTTCCAAAACTTCGCTCTTCTCTAATATTAACATAGAAACCTATAAGGCAATCATGCTGTAAAGACAAATCACATCACAGTTTCTTTTTTTGCGTTCTTCTGAAAGAAAAAAATATATAGGATCCTGTAAATAATGGATGCTGTTGCATCTGTTATGCACATTTTGCATTTGTTTTAGCTATTTCCAGTTGAGATCCGCTTATTTAGACGGAAAAAAAAGTCCTGCATGCAGGACTTTTTTTCTGTAAATAAAAACCTGGATCTCAGTAGATTTTTTTTACATGCGGGGTGGTGGTGATGTATGGTGGCTCAGCACTGCTTTCCTTTGATACGATGGCATGAATTCATATACACCCCCAGGAAAATATATTGTATGCCCATTTGCTAAGTGACATTATTGTTTCATTCTAATGAGACTATATTACCTTAAGGGCCCATTCACAGGACCGTATTTTTCTATCCACATCCGATCCGCAATTTTGCAAATCAGATGCATACCCATTTATTTCAGTAGGCCAGCAAAAGATGTGGACAGCTCACCGTGTGCTGTCGGCATCCGGACTTCTGTTCCGCGGCCCCACAAAAAAGATAGAATATATCCTATTCTTGTAGGTGCTTCTATCATGAAGAAAGAAGTTCTGATCTACAAAATATGGAACACACAAGGTCGGTATCTATGTTTTGTGTATCCGCAAAAATGCATATGTGAATAGACCCTTAGAGTTGTGCCTAATATATCTCGCTATATGAAAAATGTGCTAATTTATCAGTTATATAGTATAACACAATCCAGCATAGTCATAGTTAAACTTTTCTTTATCTGAGGCACAAATTCAGATTGTTACCCTAAACCTATCAAAATAGTCTTGCCAAGGTAAAGTGGTTTATGGTGCCCCCACTGGCACCCAGAACCCAAGGCATATTGTTGGCATTGTTGGCCTGCCACCCCACCACTAGCTATCCCTCAGTAAGTCAAATTATAATCTGTAACACAATACAGTAACTCTTAAGTAGTCCATACACATTCAATAGCTGTCAGACGAACAATCAGCTTGACTCCACATAGACATACAAATTTAACTCAGCCAAAAATGTTATATATTCAGTGGGGAGGGAGGAGAAAACCACTGCCAGACAGTTCTGGATGTGGCTTATCTCCTGTAGGAACAAAAGAATCTGATGAAAATAATCATTCAGATGACGTTGGGGGAGACTCAGGAGATCCCCACACATTAGAGTGCTGGCTGAACCTGCCATTCTTGGTGGGTTTGGCCAAGAAAAGACTTGTGTGTGTGTGTGGCCAGCTTTAGTCCGAAAGATAGAGTGGTTGGCTGGTTGCTAAAACAATTCAAGGGATTGTCCCAATTTTAAACCTGTCCCCTACCTAAAGGATAAGGGATAAGTGTCTGAATGGTGGAGTTTTTACCGCTGGGACCCTTTCTGATCACAAGAATGGGAGCGTTGAGTCCCACTTTATGAGTGTAGTGGTGGTCAAGCATGTGCACTTCTACTCCATTTATGCTCTATGGGACAGCTACAGCTACCTCCAGCTTCCCTATAGAGATGAAAGGAGCAGCGGAAGCATGCATGATTGACTGCCACTCCATTCATATGGTGGAGGAACAGGACCTCCCTTCTTGTGATTTTGGTGGTCTTAGCAGTCAGACCCTTCAGGGATCACCAACTACTCTGTCGTGGTATGACTGCAATTACTGCACCTAAAATTTGCAGCATCATCATATGTAATAAAATGTATTTCAGTTTTGTTATTCTCTCTATAAAACAAATTCTATAAAAATCCATACTTACACATTACTTGTAAAAGATTTATTACTTAAAATATTTGAACTGGATTATTAGTGTAAACATATTTAGTTGCCTACACATTGCACTTGTACTTTATGCTTATGCAATATAATTGCTGTACTTTTGCTTTTTGTTGCCTTAATCCATTGAAATGAAGTCACGGTCCTTTCCTCCACCTTGTTATGTAACTTTTTGCATGAAGTAGACCATTTTTTATTTTTTGGGGGAGGGGGGTAATAGAGATTTTGTAAGTACAAGCAGAGGTGAAGTAATCTGTAAATCTAGCACATTGTGAGTGGCATTAGTTTTATAAGGATATAATTGATAATATGTAAAAGAAAAATGGCTGCTGATGGAGGGACAAGACATCCCTAAAAAGGGAGCATGGCTTATGAAATATAGCAAATGGCACAAAATATCAACAAAGGCTATACTAGTAAGTGCCATATAGTCATCTTACCTACACATTGGTCATAAGTAGCCAGAAAGCAGGGGCGGACTGGGAACTTTAAGTGGCCCCGGAAAAAAAAAAAAAAAAAAAGTGTTGTAGGCTGGTCCAAATTGACAGAAGGGGACAACAGAAGTAGATGGGGCCGGCAACACCGTAGTGCAGAACAAAATATCACCCCAGCAGAACCAGATACCACAGCGCAGCAAAATATACTGCCGCTTGTGCCACAGTATGAAACTGAATCATTGTCCCAAGGACAGCAATATAGTTGAATTCAGGAGGGTACCTGCGGCTGCTGCCCAGGCAATAAGTGCCTGATGTTCCTACTAATTAATGCTGAGAGCATCAGATCTTTGTGTACCTGGCAGGAGGCCAAGAGGAGGGCTTGAGCTGCCCTCTGGGCATCGGTCCACCTGGAAATTTCCCTGTAGGGTCTATGTCCAGCCCGTTCATGCCAGAAAGTGTACTTTCCCTTTAATCTGGCCATACACATTAGATAAATGTTGGCTGAGTCTACTGATTGGCTGACCATTTAATATGTATGGAGTCCTACTAACTCTCATTGATGTCATATGTCAAGGAAAATAAAGGTTGGGCAATCAGATTTTATTGCCAATCCTTTTTGCGATAATGCAGATTTCCTTTTCGTCCTCCCTCATTCAGGACATAAGAGCATATTTACAGGGATGTCAGGTGAGATAGCGAGTGTTTGTTTGACAGCCAACGATTATGGCCAGCCTTACCCATCACCCCATTCCTAAAACGCCTTTCCTGCAACTTCTGAATCCATCTGTACTCTAGAACAGTAGAATGTATAGTTCATTAACTCTATAGAGAAATTTCCTGGCTACAATATGGACCATGTACTCCTCTGTACATACTTGGAATATGACAGTATATTGTTCATTAAACAATGTGAGCAACACTGACCATATTCTAACAAGAGGAGGAATGAGATCACCCTGTAAGCTGGTTATGTTTCTAAGTCAACTGAATCTAAAGCTGAACAGCTTGCCTTTCGAGGTAGCAGACGATTCTTCTTAAGTACTTTGCTCCTGTTTAGTATTACTCACAAAATCAGCTTTGTTAGTGGAACACTTGAGTTTTGGACCTGATTTATAAAGATATGGTTGAGGAGATGAGACATGAATTTGAGCAACTGTAAACATGGACTGTTTTTCTAAACTTTGGAGGACTGACGGGCTTAATTTGTTTCCATACACTGCTATCTGTACTACGAAATTAATGGATCCAAATAAAACAAGAACTGTAAATAGTGGACAGATGTTTTATGGAATTTTAACCTTCGTACATTTCTTCGTTGAGTTTCTAAAATCGGTTTGTTTTGTATGGAGTTGAATAGTCAGCTTTCTTTTCAAGGTTTGCCTGTTTTATGGCAAAACAACATATGATTATGATGTCATTCTACCCTTGAAAATTTGTACGATTATAGTCAGCATTGCTCTATCACATGAGTGTCAAGCTATTCCATTTCTAAGAGAACATTCATTTGTTTGTGCAACGAGAACCAGCTTCATTTAGGCAGCCCTAGAACAGCTTGTCTTACAAAATGCATGTCTAATTGACAAACAGATTTCTGCAAAATTTAGACATTGACATAATGGACTCACTGATTATTTTTATAGTCATATTAAATTATTGATGTGACACATGACTGGTTATTGGTTTACGACATAGATTTGGAACAATTACAACGAATACAGCGATATTTATGCTAAAATCTTGCTGTAGCACAAGGTTCCTGGGTGAACATCATCTAAAATAGTGATATATATTGTTATTGGATGAGGTCCAAAAATGCTTCCTGAGTGGTCAAACATTAAGATCCCCCATACTGTTGGCTGGCCCTGCTACTTTCAGTGGTATTATCCAACCATCTAATAGGTATTGTATATATAGCCAGGCCCAATATCCTTCCATAGACAGTTGTTTCGAAGGTATTTGCCCCTCATAAGTATAAAGTAGGATTCTGGCTGGCTCATTGCAATGCCTTGGAAGCTTTCAGAAAGGCTCCATACAGGACTAGTCTCTTTAAGGAGATTCGGCACCCCACCTGAGCTGCTTCCAAGGTATCGCACTGAGCAAGCCAAAATTCTACTCCGTACTGAAGAGGGGAAAGCAGCCTGAAACAGCTGTCTATCCGTGAATATCTGGCTTGGCTATAATCCCAAGACTAGTTGAAAAGTTGGCTCTTGACTTATAGGGAGCCCTATTCAAAAGATGGCATTGGTGAGATGGTTCTCTTTCTTGAGAGATACGTCTTTGCATATTAATTTCCCATGAAGCATTGCCAAACGGTTCTGCTGGGAGATAAGCCTCCACCAGTGGTGTCCGCCAGCGGTTTTCTCCTCTCTCGCGGTTTACAACACATACATGTTTAGTCAAACCAAGCATGAATGCGTATGGGAGAGTCAGGAGAAATATCTTGTTGGCTGACAGCTATTGAAGGTCTTTGGACACCTTTAGAAAAGCTAACAATTGCCCTATTCTCCCCAAGACTCCAATTCCACACCAAATATGCTGGACAAGCTTTGACTGAACTGTTCTCATTCACAACTAATGGTCCCATGGATCTAGTTTATAAGTGGTGGGGATTCATCTCTTTGGAAATTCTTACCTGACAGAACACCATGCTGTTTGTACACTGCTACTGGTAGGAAGCGGAGCATTTTTTTGATTCATTCCTGTATATTGGCAACTTTGATATAGGACCACAGTTGAGCTTTTCATTAATCCATGGTTGTGTTATAACTGCAAAATCACATATCACCCCACAAAATAAAAATAGCTGATCTATTAAAATGCCTCAAAGGCCTGCATGGTTGTGCGGTTTTCTGCCAACCAACCACTGGGTGCCGCGTAGTAGTACAGGAATGGGGCAATGTTTGCCTCAGAGCCAATTCATAAATAATAATTACATAAATGTTTCACATAACCAACTGCTTTCTCTAAATTCTACTGTCATGGCAGACATTAGAACTAATACACAACTTAAAGCATCTCTGTCACCGGGATCAAGCCTATACAAGCAGGCATATGGCCTGTGAGGGTGGCTGACTATGATTAACCCTTTCATGACCAAGGGTCATTGATGCCCCAGTGTCCAGGTCAAAATTTACAAATCTGACATGCGTCACTTTATGTGGTAATAGCTTTGGAACACTTTTACTTATCCACGCCATTCTGAGATTGTTTTCTCGTGACACATTGTACTTCATGATAGTCATATATTTGAGTCAATATATTTCACCTTTTTTTATGAAAAAATCCAAAATTTACCACAAATTTGGAAAAATTCACAATTTTCCAAATTTCGATTTCTCTGCTTCTAAAACAGAAAGTCATACCTAATAAAATATTTATTACTTAACATTCCCCATATGTCTACTTTATGTTGGCATCATTTTGGAAATGTCATTTAATTTTTTTAGGACGTTAGAAGGCTTAGAAGTTTAGAAGCAATTCTTACAATTTTTAAGAAAATTTCCAAAACCCACTTTTTAAGGACCAGTTCAGGTCTGAAGTCACTTTGTGGGGCTTACATAGGGGAAACCCCCATAAATGACCCCATTGTAGAAACTACACCCCTCAAGTTACTCAAAACGGATTTTACAAACTTTGTTACCCCTTTAGGTGTTCCACAAGAATTAAAGGAAAATGGAGATGAAATTTCAAAATTTCACATTGTTGGCAGATTTTCCATTTTATAAAAAATGTTTCTTTAACACATTGAGGGTTAACAGCCAAACAAAACTCAATATTTATTACCCTGATTCCGCTGTTGACATAAACACCCCACATGTGGTCGTAAACTTCTGTACGGCACACGGCAGGGCGCAGAAGGAAAGAAATGCCATATGGTTTTTGGAAGGCAGATTGTGCTGGATTGGTTTTCTGAACGCCATATGTTTTTTATTTTTCTGCCGATCGTCTTGTGCAGAGGCTCATTTTTTGCAGAAAGTGTTGAGGTGTTTATTGGTACCATTTTTGGGTACATAGGATTTTTTGATCATTAATTATTATACTTTATGGGACAAGGTGACCCAAAAATTGGCTGTTTTGGAACAGTTTTCATTTATTTATTTTTACAGCGTTCATCTGAGGAATTAGGTCATGTGATAGTTTTATAGAGAAGATCGTTACGGACTTGGCAATACCTAATATGTATACTTTTTCTTATTTATTTAAGTTTTACACAATAATAGCATTTCTGAAACCAAAAAAATGATGTTTTAGTGTCTCTATAGTCTGAGAGCCATAGCTTTTTTATTTTTTGGGCGATTGTCTTAAATAGGGTATCATTTTTTGCGGGACGAGGTGACGGTTTGATTGGTACTATTTTGGGGGTCATTTTATTTTTTTATCGTGTTTATCGGGTGGGGTCTATCATGTGATATCTTTATAGAGACGGTCGTTACGGACGCGGTGATACCTAATATGTGTAGTTTTTTTTTTTTTTTCATTTTTTATAGGAAAAGGCAATGCTGGGAGTTGTAGTTTTGCCACAGCTGGAGGCACACTGGTTGGGAAACACTGCTCTAAGGTATCATGCACACAGCAGAGCTATGCACGTTAGGCTGTATGAGATATACAGTCTAAAGTTCATACTGACCAACATATACATTCTCCAAAAATGAGACTTTTAAGCCCTGCCCAGGTATGTGACTCACTTTTGAGGCAATTTTGCATAAATCCCACCCCCAGTTTAAAAAATCAGGACTGTTGGCATGTATTAGAGTCCTATGCAAGTGAGTCACAGAATTCCAATTTTAATGCAATAAAATAGTTGCTCTCTTTTATGAAATGATTGGACTCAATACTTCATTTAGCTGAGCACCACCGCAAGTACCGCATGAGAAGTCATATGGGTGTGAATCCTGCTGGATACAAAAACCACACTGTGTTGTGCCGACTGTGTTTCTCTATCTCTGAACAATAAAATAGTTTTTTCAAATTCCAGCAGAGAAGCCTATGAAAACATGCAAGAAAAACACCATTCCTACAGGATACTTCATTTTGAAAAAAAAAAATCCACAGAGCCCAAATTGCCACACGCCAAAAACTGTATATAGACTTTTCAATGACTTGCTAAAGACTTCAAATTAATATTTGGTTGTAGCATTTTTGATGTAAAAAAACAGCATAAAAAAGGCTGCAAAACACTGGGTTAATCTATTCTAATATGAAAAGTTTGCTCGGAGTCACTAACAAGATGCAGCTTCTTTTCAATAACAATAGAAACAGTTGCTTTTTAAGTATCACATGTAAACCACAGGAGAGGAGTTCTCACTGATCAGCAAACAGGTTTATTGATTTACACAAATGTGATAATTCTTTTTGGGTAGGTGTAAAGCTAAATACACATTGCACATGCTGACTGAGCTGTGCCGTACAGGTGCACTGAGATCTTTGATTGAGTCTTTCATAGCTGCAATGTACTAAATGCCACAGGTAGAAGACAAATTCAGTGATTATCCCAAAATATCTTACTACACCTTCATTCAACACAAATAAGGTATGGCCACATGGATAGCGGGCAAGAGCTGCATGGGCATAGAAGCCACAGCAGCATCATATTAGCTAATCGGAACTGCATTGTCTACTCAGTCTTCATTGTTAATGGACACATGGTTTTGCGGATTACCGTGCTGCCATTAACAATAAAGACCTAATAAACACTGCAGTTCTGATTAATTTGATCCACTCTGTGTGCCCGCATCCTAAGTCATGATATGCAAGACCATACTCAGTCCAGGAAACTTGGCCCATGTGTCGGCCGCATCTGCTGGACCGATTGTGGCTCTCCTGTTCTGAACTTACTGCATAATGGTAATTTCTGATACAGTCAGTTCCTATCTGATCGTGGGTTCAATGTACAGTACTCACAGTATGATATGAGCACAGTACAATAGTCCCACAATTTACTGCATCAGAAACTACTATTATGTGGTCAGTTTGGGTCAGGAGAGCCAAGATCGGTCCAGGAGATGCGGCCAACACATGGAGACCCAGACTGATGACCCATTCAGTAGCTGTTGACTGAAAGACTGCTATCTTTCTCTATTCCCTCACAACACCCTCATACACATGCAGGCTCGACTCGGCCGAACTTGTATGTGTATAAATGTGGAAAGGTAAGAAAGACACTGCCATACAGTTCTGGTGGTGGCTTATCTCCTGGGAGAACAAAAAGATTGGGCATAAATATTAATTTGGCCTGATCCTTCTCTCCCCTGACATCTCAGGGGGTGGTGGGTGGACGGGGAGTCAGGAGCTGCCCATACACATTAGGCTGAGTTCACACGTCAGTTATTTTGATCATTATTGGTCGGTCATTATTGGTCAGTTATTTTGATTGTTATTGTGAGCCAAAACCAGGTGTGGGTCAAAAACACAGAATAGGTACAAATCAAATCATTACACCTGATCTTTTAGTAGTCTTCACTATTGGTTTTGGCACAATAACTGATTAAAATAACTGACCAAATAACTGACATGTGAACTCAGCCTTAAGCTGCCAGCCGAATCAGACGTTCTTGGTACTAATGTGAATAGGGGCCTTTAGTGTAGTCCTATCCTAATGATATAAATTGACCTTGCTGTGATAAGAACCTGTGAACTCATAAAACCTGCTAAGGCTACTTTCACACCTTGTGGCAGAGTGATCCGGCAAGCAGTTCCGTCGCTGGAACTGCCTGACGGATCCGGCAATCTGCATGAAAACTGACAGCATTTGTAGACGGATGCAGATCCGTCTTACAAATGCATTGTGAGAACGGATCCGTCTCTCCGGATGTCATCTGTAGAAACGGATCCATTATATATTATTTTCACATTTTAACCGGTCTGCGCATTGCGGTATTTTTAATGCCGGCACTTATACATTTCAATGTCTGGCATTCCGGCAACTGATCCGGAATTTTGGATGGAGATAATACCGCACCATGCTCCAATATTTTCCTCCAGTGACTGAACTGAAGACATCCTGATGCATCCTGAACGGATTTCTCTCCATTCAGAATGCATTAGGGATAAACTGATCAGTTCTTTTCCGGTATAGAGCCCCTAGGACGGAACTCAGTGCCGGAAAAGAAAAACGCTAGTGTGAAAGTACCCGAATGTCTCAGCTTCTTATTTCCCCATTCATTCTCTGTGATACAGGGTTTTCACGTTCAGGTTTTCTGATGCAGTTTTTAAAGCCAAAATTAGGGGTGGATTAAAAAAGAGGTGAGGTAGTATCTGTCCTATATACGTTCTCTCCCTTTATGATCCACACATGATTTTGGTTCCAAAAACTGCATCAAAGAACCAGACCTGGGAAATCCAGCCTAATAAAGATGCCCACCTTTCACTTTACGTACTGGCAGACACCTCTGGTGGCAGCTTATCTGCTGGGAGAACTAAAAAAGAAAATAAAATGTTGAGTTTGGGCAAGAAAACTGTAATGCACAAGTCTTCTGCTTCTGGTTTTGTAAAATTCCACATTATATTGCAGATTTGGGCTGGAAAAGAAGGGCAAGATTGCCCGACGTTCTGGATTATTGGTTGCCAAATTAAATACATTTCACTGTTTTACAGTGCCGTAAGACTTTTTGTGTGTGTTGAATTCAACTATTATTTGGAGGTCATCAATTTTAAGCATGTGAAAGGACAAAATACTCGTTTTCAGACTGGAACAAGAGCAGGATTTGAAGAAAAACCGAGCCATAAAATCTGGTCATCTGAAATGATGATGCAACATAAAGCACGAGATTTTCACTAAAAATAGCCAACAGATATGTGTTGTTCCCTGCTACACACTCGTTAGACAACAGAGAAGACCCAGAAAACAATTTATTTATTATCAGTAGGTCAGTATTCTAGGGCCTCATGGGATCATGCTGAAGGAGAGGACAATCACAGCACTGAGATACTACTTAATGCTATTTGTTCCACTTGATGGTCACAGTGGCATCATGCTGGCCAATTACATGTCAGTCACCAGGATTTGGACACATTGTGCCCCCTCCTATTTTTGCCTTTTCTTTGTACTTTAGCACTTTAGACATATCATGAAGGCCAGGGGCAATTTCAATCAAAGGCATACTGAGAAGTTCCCTGTTTGAGATGTTTAGTGTATTAAAGCTATACTGTGTTCGCATAGGATTTAGACACAGAGTCACACACACATCACATTATCCTACATGAAGACTGAAAATGATACAGGGGTCTACAGACAGTTACAGACAGTTTTTACAAAATAGTAGTTTTAAGGTATTTACCATTAGTACAGTGCTGTCCAAAAATTTTAGGCAACAATGTTTCAAAAATAGAAGTGTTAATTGTTTATTTTTATTGATTAACAAAATTCAAAATCATTCAAGAAAAGAGAACACAAAATCCAATCAATATTTGATGTCACCGCCCTTTTAAACAGCATCAGTTCTTCTAGGAACACTTGCCTACAGTTTTTGATGGAACTCGCTGGGGAGGTTGTTCCAAACATCTTGAAGAGCTAACCACAGATCTTCTGTGGATGTAAGCTTGCTCAGATCCTTCTGTCTCTTCTTGTGATCCTAGACAGGCTCAATGATGTTGAGATCATTGGGCCATATATTCACTTCCAGGACTCCTTGTTCTTCTTTACGCTGAAGACAGTTCATAAAGACACTGGCTGTATGTTTGGGGTCATTGTCCTGCTGTAGAATAAATTTTAATTTTAATTAGTAAGGCCTCTTTCACACTTGCGTTGTCCGGATCCGGCGTGTACTCCACTTGCCGGAATTACACGCCGGATCCGGAAAAACGCAAGTGTACTGAAAGCATTTGAAGACGGATCCGTCTTCAAAATGCTTTCAGTGTTACTATGGCACCCAGGACGCTATTAAAGTCCTGGTTGCCATAGTAGTAGTGGGGAGCGGGGGAGCAGCATACTTACCATCCGTGCGGCTCCCGGGGCGCTCCAGAATGACGTCAGAGCGCCCCATGCGATAATAATTGGCGAAGCCCAAAAAGCGCTGCAGGGCACGGAGACCACTGGGCTGGGGCCACTGTAAGACAGCCGAAACCTTCTCAGGATCCATGGAGAACCCCTCAGCGGAAATGATGTAACCTAAGAAGGTTACCTGGGATCGGTGAAATTCGCATTTCTCAAGCTTACCGAACAGCCTGTTCTCTCGTAACCGTTGCAACACTCATCTGACATCCATAATGTGGGCCTCCATGGATTCAGAATATACCAAGATGTCATCCAAATAGACCACCACTCACTGCTGCAACAGGTCACGGAAAACATCGTTGATGAATTCCTGGAAGACTGCGGGCGCATTGCACAACCCAAAGGGCATAACCAAGGATTCATAATGACCGGTCCTGGTGTTAAACGCGGTCTTCCACTCATCGCCCGCCTTGATCCTTACCAGGTTATATGCCGCCCTCAGGTCGAGTTTGGTAAAGACCGTGGCCCCTTTGAGGCGATCGAACAGCTCGGAAATCAAGGGTATCGGGTAAGCGTTCTTGATCGTGATGCGATTGAGACCCCTGTAATCGATGCAAGGCCTCAACTCACCGCCCTTCTTTTTCACAAAGAAAAATCCAGCCCCTGCCGGGGACGAGGATTTGCGAATGTGTCCGCGTGAAAGCGCCTCCCTCACGTACTCCTCCATGGCCTCATTCTCCGCTACCGACAGTGGATAGACTTTGCCACGAGGAGGAACGGCACCAGATTGTAACTCTATGGCACAATCGTATGGGCGGTGCGGAGGTAGGGCAACCGCGCGCACCTTATCGAATACATCCCGGTACTCTTCGTATTCAGGAGGCAACAGAGAGTCCGAGGAAGTACACAGCAACTTGACAGGCCCATGGATGCAACTAGCCCCACACTGCGGTGACCACGAGAGGATCTCGGCCGATCTCCAATCGAAAGTCGGATTATGCTTCTGGAGCCAGGGGTACCCCAAGACCACCGTGTAGTGTGGAGACGAAATCACCTGGAGACAGACCGACTCTCTGTGAACGGCACCAATGGCTATCCCCACTGGAAGGGTCTCATGAGTCACGTGTGGCGGCAGAAGGGGTCTGCCGTCTATCGCCTCAAGAGCCAGTGGGGAACCTCGAGGCTGCAGAGGAATGGAATTGGCGGCAGCGAACACACTATCAATGAACAAACCACCAGCACCAGAGTCCACCAACGCCTGGGTCGTCACCGAGCCCCCGACCCAGGAGAGGACAACAGTGATCAGTGGTTTGTCAACACAGGAAATCGGGGACGAGGAGACTCCACCCAAGATCTGCCCCCGACAGGATCTCAGGTGCGAGCGTTTCCCGGACGGTTCGGACATGCCAACCAAAAATGCCCACCGAGACCACAGTACATGCATCGGCCCTCGCGTCTCCGGAGTACCCTCTCCCCCTCGGACAGGCGAGCAAACCCCAGCTGCATGGGTTCACCCCCAGATAAGTCATCCCCAGGAGGCGTGGGAGGAGAGGGAGGCACGGGTGGGACAGCAAACGTAGGCGCCAATCTGTTAGAAGGCCTCCGCAGGCTCTCCTTAAAGGAAGGTCTCTCCCTGAGTCTGGTGTCAATCAAAATCAGGAAAGAAATAAGAGACTCGAGCTCCACTGGTAGGTCCTTAGCTGCAACCTCATCCTTCAAGGCATCCGAGAGACCATGAGAGAAAGCAGCGACCAGAGCCTCATTATTCCAGCCCACCTCTGCTGCCAGGGTACGAAACTCAATGGCGTATTCAGCTACGGATCGTGAACCCTGTCTGATGGACATAAGGAGCTTCGCAGCAGAGGCAGCACGAGCCGGCACATCGAATACCTTCCGAAGAGAAGCAACAAAACCGGAAAACTCGGCAACCACCGGATTGTTGTTCTCCCATAAAGGGCTGGCCCAGGCCAAGGCCTTGTCCGAGAGCAGCGAGATCAAGAAGCCCACCTTTGATCTCTCAGTAGGAAAGGCATGTGGCAGCAACTCGAAATAAATGCCCACCTGGTTAAGGAAACCTCGGCACTGAGTTGGCTCTCCCCCAAAGCGATGTGGAAGGGGGGCAGAACCGGTCATACCCCGAGACACCGCAGGCGCAGCAACAGGTGTCGGGGTAGACTCTGGCGCAACAACCGGAGCGGCAGTAGGAGCGGGCCCAGGAGCGACAACCGACCCATCGGCAACGGAAGCGAAATGAGCCGTGCGTTCAAGCAGGGTTTGCAACGCCACAGCGAACCGACCCAACAGGTGATCCTGCTGATCAAGTCTGGCAATCAGCGTAGGTAGCGAGGATAGCCCTGTACCGTCAGAATTCATGGCTTGGTCCTAATGTCATGGAACCATGAACCAGACGTACAACAAGAGATAAGTGGAAATAAGAAGGCTTTATTGAAAATCAAGCTGTAAGCAAAAGTCCAAACGGATGGCTAAACCGAAGCAGGGTCTTGCGTAGCCAGAGGTCAGGAACCAGAAGGGTAGTCAGACGAAGCCTGGATCAGGAACCAGCAGGGTAGTCAGACGAAGCCAGGATCAGGAACCAGCGGGGTAGTCAGACGAGGCCAGGATCAGGAACCAGAAGCAGCAGCAGTCTTAGAAGCATGTGAACACAGGAGGACCAAGCAAGGAACTGAAGCCACAGACCTCCTATATATATGAGCTAGGCATCCAGCTCCTCCCAGTGGGAAGGAGAAGCCGCAGGGTGGGAGGCTACAAGAAACCCAGAAACCAAGATGGCCGCCAGCACATGTCAAACGAAGGAGAACAGCAAGAAGGTAAGACCATGACAGTTCTTTCTGGCTTCATTATTCACACGATAGCATTCTCTGTGTAAGTGTGTATACAGAGATAGCTGTCAGTCACTGATATATGTACACGGGGGAGGTGTTATCAGTGATTGATAGCATTCTCTGTGTAAGTGTGTATACAGAGATAGCTGTCAGTCACTGATAGATGTACACAGGGAGGTGTTATCAGTGATTGATAGCATTCTCTGTGTAAGTGTGTATACAGAGATAGCTGTCAGTCACTGATAGATGTACACGGGTGAGGTGTTATCAGTGATTGATAGCTTTCTCTGTGTAAGTGTGTATACAGAGATAGCTGTCAGTCACTGATAGATGTACACGGGGGAGGTGTTATCAGTGATTGATAGCATTCTCTGTGTAAGTGTGTATACAGAGATAGCTGTCAGTCACTGACAGCTATACACAGGGAGGTGTTATCAGTGATTGATAGCATTCTCTGTGTAAGTGTGTATACAGAGATAGCTGTCAGTCACTGATAGATGTACACGGGTGAGGTGTTATCAGTGATTGATAGCTTTCTCTGTGTAAGTGTGTATACAGAGATAGCTGTCAGTCACTGATAGATGTACACGGGTGAGGTGTTATCAGTGATTGATAGCTTTCTCTGTGTAAGTGTGTATACAGAGATAGCTGTGAGTCACTGATAGATGTGCACGGGGGAGGTGTTATCAGTGACTGATATCATTCTGTGTGTAAGTGTATATACAGAGATAGATGTACACGGGTGAGGTGTTATCAGTGATTGATTGCTTTCTCTGTGTAAGTGTGTATACAGAGATAGTTGTCAGTCACTGATAGTTGTACACGGGGGAGGTGTTTTCAGTAATTAATAGCATTCTTTTTGTAAGTGTGTATACATAGCTAAGGCCCTCATTGATCATACATTTATTGCCCCTTTACGTCAATCGTCAATGAGTATATATATGCATATATTGGACACTTATAGCGTGAGCCTTAACTAGCAGGGATTTTTAAATCTGAACAAATACCTGTATGTTGGCGAGAACACAAAGATTCTTTATGCAATATAATAACAACATACATATACATATATGAACAAAACAGAGTAAAGAAATACCACAAATAGGCCGCACCTCCAAAGATAAAACATGATTTATTGAGACATACTAATTAAAAACATTATTACATGGAGCAAACCCCACTACTGGGTAAAATCATGTGCAAAATTTCATCCAAAGTCACCATATAAACAATCAATGTCTATACAATCAACAAAAGAGGTTACCAGCAAATATCTACAATCTCCTAGACAATATACTTATCAGAGACACAGTGGTGGCACATAGGAGCTGTACACCCAAGAGTGAGGAAAGCAAAGAACCCTCACGCGTATCGCTAGTACATCGGCTAGCTTCCTCAGAGGTCCATGTGGATATACATTGATGTTTCAAGACTGTTATAGTCATCATAATTAATCAGTAATTGGTCAGATCAATAAAATAATGAAGGAAGGAGGAACCAGGGAAAAGCGCATATGGGCGTCATGTTTTATCTTTGGAGGTGCGGCCAATTTGTGGTATTTCTTTACTCTATTTTGTTCATGTTTGCTTTTTGATACCAAGGCCAGCACTCCCCCATTACAATCATAGGTGTGCCCCCGCTGTTGGTGTTATATTATACACATACACACAGTATATATGTAGTCTTGGGTACTCTTACGGGTGAATTCACAGTTTTGTTGCAGACATTTCTTCCAGTGTCCCATTCAATTAAATGTGGCTTGCAGAAATCCAAGTGCTTAGGAATACATTTTCAGTCACAAAAATGTCTGCCACATGAGAATATGCCATTACAGTCATAGTTAGAGATGAGCACATTTTTTTAAAATTTGATTTGCCGGTTCACCAAATTTTAGGAAAAATTTGATTCGATCCGAATAAATTTGCAGCGAATTACGCTAGAAAACGGCTATTTCCTGGCTGCTGAGAGCCTTTATAGTGGTGTAGAACACTGTTCCTTGCAGTAACACACGTAGGGAGTCTGCGGTGGTAGTGAAATAATACTGTGAGTCCATATGACATGCAGGTGACAGGTGTCGCTCTTAGAATCACTGCACACTTCACTTATTTGGGCAGTCACGGGGCCAAAACTGACCAAATAACTCAAGTATGAACTCAGTATACAGGTCGATGTTAGCGCCAAGAAGAAGCGCACTCCTTTTACTCCATCGCCAGCTGATTCCACATCGATGTCAACAGAAGTAGAGCCCCCATGAGATAGTGGAGATGGTGTCAGTAGTAAGTTTGTGTTGAGGTCACTAATTAATTTACCCCTCTTCTGATCCGTCAGGACAATAACCCACAAAAAACGGATCCTGTCTGTGGAGCATACGCCTCACTCAGTCAGCATTTGCTCAATAATCCATCAGTATTGCTAAAGCCAAAAACAAAACAGGAGTAGATGTAAAACAGAGATGACACGTGAATGGAATATTTGCATGTCTTCTGTGTTTTGTACCCACTCTTGCTTTTGGCTACCAAATCATAAGCCAGAGACCAGAGAGTGGCAAGGTGACATAGTAAAGAGGTGGTGGCAGCATCAGAGACCACAGAGTGGCAAGGTGACATAGTGTGGAGATGGCAGCAGCATGAGGACACCACAGAGTGGCAAGGTGACATAGTGTGGAGATGACAGCAGCAGGAAGAGACCACAGAGTGACAAGGTGACATAATGTGGAGATGGCAACAGCATGAGTATACCTCAGAGTGGCAAGGTGACATAGTGTGGATATGGCAGCAGCATTCTGAGACCGCAGAGTGACAAGGTAACATAGTGTGGAGATGGCAGCAGCAGCAGGAGGACACCACAGAGCAGCAAGGTGACATAGTGTGGAGATGGCAGCAGCAGGAGGAGACCACAGAGTGGGAAGGTGACATAATGTGGAGATGGCAGTAGCAGCAGCAGCATCAGGAGGATACCAGAGAGTGGCAAGGTGACAAAGCTGCATCAGGAGACCACAAAGTGACCCGGTAATGGAGTGGGGCGGTGGGTGGCAATACCAGTACCCGCTGATGAAGGTGGGTGAAATAAGGAGCACTTGGCATCAGATGTGTGGCATCAGGCAGGTTGCAGCATCAAAGTAGTAGCTGAGGCAGGTAATAAGAAGAAACCAGTCTCTTGTGTCAAAGTTTTGGTGTGGCACCATGGATGATCTAGTCTGATGCATCAGGAATTGGTGGTTGGAAATCATGGCTGATCCACGCCTGATTAATCTTGACAAAGGTTAGTCTCTCCACATTTTGGGTAGACAGGCGAGTTCTCCTTGAGGTAACTATGACCCCCCGCTCTGAGGCCACACTACTGGCCTTGCAGGACAGTTTTTCCTGGGCAAACTCTGCTAGTTGCAGCCACAAATCCAGTTTGGCTACCCAGTAGTCCAGCTGATCTTCAATTTGTGGTGGCAGGGTGCTGTCCAAGTATGCCACCACCTGCTGGTTTAGGTCCTGCTCCAGGTCTACCTGCTGCTGCTGGTGAGTAGTTTCTTCACTATGCGGGTGAAGAAAGCTACTCATCAGCGACTGTAGACTCAGGCTGCTGCTGATGGAGCTGGTACTGCTCCTGCCACCCCACCCCTCGCCAGCAGACCTGCGAGAGGATGGACGATGGCGCAGATAGGCAGTGGCAAACTAACTACATAGGATGTCTTTGTATTAGTTCAGTTTGTCCTCCCTCTCGGTGGGTGTAAAAAAGGCCCCCATTCTGCACCTGTAGCAAGGGTCCAACAAGGTGGAGAGCCAGAAGTTATCCCTCTGCTGAATGGTGACAATAGTGACAATTCGGCTGTCACTACGCAAGCAAGTGAGCATGCATCATGCCATTTGTGCAAGTGACTCAGAGGGACTCCCTGCCTCCATCTCCACTGCATACTGCCACAGTGTGTCCGGGTCCTCTGTCTCGTCTTCCTCATTGCCCTTTATCTCCTCTGGCTGCTCTTGTTCCTCTTGTCCTGTCAGCTGAGTAGAAAAACCACCCATTTGGCTACACATTGCCTGTGCTCCAATGTCCTCCTCCCCCTCCTCTTCCTCTTCCAGTTCAGCCCCCACAGGGCTCATGTGGCCGTGAGATCGAGGCGCCACGTCTCCTGTCCCCTGACCAGCCATTGTTACCAGCATCTGTTCCAGGACAAATAACATGGCGTCCTCAAATGGCCTGAGCAAACGGCAGGTGTCACGTATGAGCTGCCACTGGCTGACATCGAAGTTACATAGTGGAGTACTCCTATCCGCTTGCATCATCAAGAAATCGTTGATGGCCTTTCTCTGTTCGTATATGGAGGGTGGAATTCCAGCGGGTGGAAACGTCGCATATCAGCCTATGTTGGGGAATGCCGTTCTGCCGTTGCAGCTCAAGGAGGGTGTGCTTTAAGGTATACGAGTGGCTGAAGTGCATGCAAAGTTTCCTGCCCATTTTCAGGATGTCTTGCAGATTTGAGGAAGACTTCAGGAACCGCTTTCCTGTCAGTAGAAGTCAGTCAGTGAGTAGTGTTGGGGGAAAATCAGATTGAATGTCTTAACGCAGAGCTGACACCATGTTCTTCCCGTTGACGGTCAGCATGGTTCCGATTTTGAGTTGTTGCAGAGAAAGCCAGGATTCAATTTCTTGATGCATCACATGGAGCAGTTCCTCCCCTGTGTGACTCCGTTCACCAAGGCAAACCAGGTGCAGATCAGCGTGATACAGCCGAGCGCTGCACATGTGGTATGCTGGAGGGGCACTGTGACTTGTCCCTGCAGTGGAGGCTGAGGACATGGTGGAGGATGAGGAGGCAGAGGCGTAAATTGTAGCAGGACCAACAGCGTGACAACGTGGAAGCAGCGTCACCTGGCCAAGTTGCTGGTGTGGCTGTGTAGGAACCACATTCACCCAGTGGGCTGTAAATGGCATGTATGTTCCCTGAACGTAGTTACAGCTCCACAAGTCGGCGCTGCGTGGCACTTTGGCAGACACTGACAGGCTCAATGATTGGCCCACCTTCTGTTATACATGTGTGTGCAGGGCTGGTACTGCCTTTTTCACAAAGAAATCACAGCTTGGGACTCTCCACCTTGGCTCAGCACAAGCCATCAGTTCTCTGCAAGGTGCAGAGTCCACCACTTGGAAAGGGAGGGACTGAAGCACCAGCAACTTGGACAGGAGCACGTTCAGCTTCTGCGCCGCTGGATGCGTGCATGCATACTGTTGTCTCTTGGCAATCGCTTCGGTGATCGATTGCTGATAGAATGACTGATGAGGAGTAGGAGCAGGAGCATTTGGACCAGCAGACGATGGGATTGACAGACAGATCACTTCGGCTGAGGTGGTGGAGCCTTGACTGGCTGAAACTGGGTGCGTGCCACTAGAGCACCACATCGGAGCCACTGTTCTCCCAGGCTACTTTAAGGTGACGCTGCATATGTTGACGCAGGGCCGTGGTGCCAACATTGGCACTCTCCTAAAGCTTCACCTTCTGCCAACATATTCTATATATGGCCATGTTGACCTCCTCCAGCGGCTTCACAAAAAACTACCACAGCACCGAGTACCTGATTTTCCCCCAACACTACTCACTGACTGACTTCTACTGCCGCTGGTTCCGTGAACCCGTGCACCACTCCTTTCAGGGCAGGTAGGCTGCTGCAAAGCAGGTGGTCTACCCTACGCCCGTTTGGCTCCCGACCGCCCACTGCTGCCACCCTGCTGACTCCCGGCCACGCTAGCGACTTGCTGGCTCAGCCGCTGGCTGACAGGAAAGCTGCCACCCTCTTCTCCTGATGATGATAAAGCCCCTTCTTCAACCGGCTGCCAAGTGCGGTCGGCTTCATCATCATCGAGTAGTGTCTGCACATTACTGATGTCCTCCTCAATGGTCTCTGGGTCAGGAGCCTGACCACTTGCAACACAAGCTCTCCATGCCACTCTCCTCATCACTACTTGCCCACCTAGCGGAGGAAGCGGCTGATGTCTCCTCCACATCTTGGCTGGGCAGTAGCTGCTGACTGTCCTCTAGCAGCTCATCCTTGCTGAAAAGTGAAGCAGAGCCCACTGCATGTAGCAGAAAAGTTACAGCCAGCTCACCTTCTTATCCTGTATGGCGGTGCACGGGGCGGACTCAAGCCAGTCCTCAGAAGTAATGCACAAGGTAGAAAGAAAGCTCCAGCACCAGAACGGACGTAATGAAAATTCACGGTCTTTATTCATCACCAAGATACAGGTGGATACAGCAAACAGTGACACTGGCTCCCACTTAATCCCCAAGATCTACGCGTTTCGAACAATGGTGTTCTTAGTCATGACTAAGAACACCATCGTTCGAAACACATAGATCTTGGGTATTAAGTGGGAGCCAGTGTCACTGTTTGCTGTATCCACCTGTATCTTGGTAATGAATAAAGACCAGGAATTTTCATTACGTCCGTTCTGGTGCTGGAGCTTTTTTTTTACCTTGTGCCCCACTGCATGTAGTACTTCTTGCGGTGATGGAACAGAAAAGGCCAGAGGCAGGTTGAGGACAGGTGAGGGCACAGGGCCTGCTCCCGGGCCATGCCAATTAAGGGTTGTGTCTGATGAACCCACCGACTGTTGGCTGGGGGTGTCTGATGTCACTTGGGATGACGTGGATGACGATTTAACCAATCAATAACCGCAGGGTTGCTGGTCAAGACACGACCGCTAGATGACACTGGGAGCTCAGGCCACTCACTGCGACTACTGCTGCCACGACTGCTTACTCTGCTGCGACCTCTGCTTGCGCCAGAAACATTCAGGCTTCTGCCACTCTTCTGTGCATGGCCTGGCATTTCTCTGCCTGACATACTTGTAGCTGAACTAAACCAATGAAACGAAAATTTAAATACCCCTATTTTACTGCGGAAATGCACTGAGAATATATTTTTCTTGTTGTACTAAAATACGACCCTATCTGCTTTGACCAGAAAAAAAGTAATAGAAATATACTGCATAAGTGACCTGAAAATATATATTTCTTGTTGGACTGAAATAGGCCACTATACGCTTGAACCAGAAAACAATTAAATAGTGAAGTGCGTATTTTTCTGGTAGTACTGAAATACACCCCTATATGCTTTCACCAGAAATAACTGCAACAGTGCAGTGCGTATATACTTGTCTTTTTTTTACTAAAAAATGCCCCAATACTCTTTTAGCAGAAATAACTGTAACAGTGCATTGCGTATATATTTTTCTTTTTTTAATGAAATACGCTCCTATACGCTTTCACCAGAAATAACTGTAACAGTGCAGTGGATATATATTTGTCTTATTTTACTGAAATACGCCCCTATACGCTTTCACCAGAAATAACTGCAACAGTGCAGTGCGTATATATATTTTTCTTGTTGTGCTGTAATACGCCCCTATATGCTTTGACCATAAATAAATGCAGAAGTGAAATGCGTATATATTTTTCTTGTCGTACTGAATAAGATACTAAGATATAAGCCACTAAAGGCTTTCCAACATAACACGTGCAGCCCAATAACAAAAAGCTGGAATGACAGAGCTGTCTAATGACTATTTGGATCCCCAAATAATCGTTCCCTGCACTTGTAAATCACTACATATTTTGTAGAATATTCGTCATACATTCTCGAATTCGCGATTATATTCTTGATTGCGAAAATCGGCAATGTATTATTCGCATAATGCGCGCAAAATATCGGCGTGGGATAGGCAACTTTTCTATTGGTTGTTAGTTATGTTGCTAAGCTGTGACAAAGCCTTCTCATTAGCCCACAAGCTAGAAGAAGGGAGGGATGATCACCTGATGTGTACTGTGTTAAAAACAAAACCCCAAAAATATTCTAAATATTTGCGAATTCTCAAAGTGCCGATATTCGCGTTAAAAATTAGTTTTTTGAATATTCGCGCTCAACTTTATTCAGGGTCTGTGTGCTTTCCGTGGAAAAAAATGGACGTCTGAATATACGTATCATAATCAACGGATGTGAATCATTGCCGACTCGCACATTTCCAGAAGAAGAAAGAAACTATTTGATAAATACATTTATTAAGATGGTAATTTACTTGACAGAAGTGGATGGTTCTGTTAAACACTAAGGCCCTTTGCAGACGAGCGTGTCTGGATTATGTCCGGATGCGTTGCGGATGCGTTAAATGAAGACTACGCGATTTCACAAACAAAGCCATTCAGTTTTGTTTGCGATCGCGTTCAGTTGTTCAGTTTTTATCACGCGGGTGCGAGTTACTGCATTTTGCACGCGCGTAATAAAAAGCTGAATGTTTACAAACATCTCTTAGCAAACATCCGTGAAAATCGCATCGCATCCGCACCTGCTTGCGGATGCGATGCAATTTTCTCGCAGTCCCATTCACTTCTCAGCGTTGTGTGAAAATCGCAGAATATAGAACGTGCTGCGATTTCCACGCAACGCAAAAGTGATGCGTGAAAACCACCGCTCATGTACACAGCCCCATTTAAATGAATGGGTCCAGATTCCGTGCGGGGGCAATGCGTTGCATCATGCATTGCACCCGCGCGGAATTCTCGCTCGTCTGCAAGGGGCCTAAGGGACCCGCAAGCGTGGATCCGCATTCAGCTCTGTCCTTATAAACAGTAATATGTGTGTATAGTGCGGCATTACACATGTACACCTGTGCCAGACACTCCATTCATTAAAAGTGTTAGCTGAGAATTGTGCACAGTAGTGAGACATAGTATACAATGGGCCTAAACATCCCTGAAGGAAATCTAGAACTTGTGTTACGTTCCCTGCAGGTTTGTTTTTTCTACCTCTGTGATTTAATCATGTCGCACCATTTCTTACCTCATTTACATGTCTGCTAAACTCTCCTGCAAACACCTCGCACTGTCGCTAATTGAGTACTTCAGTGTGAGCAAGCATGCTTAGAGATCGGGGCCTCTTTTATTTGCACTTTTAAAGGCTCCTAAACAGAACAAAACTTCTTTCAACTCAAGTCAACACGGCAACAATACCGTACCGGAAAAACACCTTACGGGGGATTTCCATTCTCGATATTGAAGATCTATCCTCAGAATAGGTCATCGATATCAGAAGATACCAGAAACAAAACGGTGGACGAAGCCGGAAGCAGAAATCTCCATTCATGGTGCAGCTCAGCTCCCATCCACTTCTGCTTCTTGCTCCTTCCACTGTTTAAGGGCTCATGCACATGAAAGTATTTTACTTCCGTGTCCGTTCCCTTTTTTTTTTGGCGGACCGCATGCGGAAACATTCATTTCAATGGGTCCGCAAAAAAAACAAAAACACTGAAGTTACTCTGTGTGCATTCCTTTTCCGTATGTCCGTTCCGCAAATAAAAATAGAACATTGCAGACAAGGATAAGACTGTTCTATTAAGGGCCAGCTGTTCCGTTCCGCAAAATACGGAATGCACACCCACATCATCCGCATTTTTTGCGGATCCGTGTTTTGCAGATGCACTCTGTCATTCGGAACTGTATTCAAATCTAGTGCTTTAATTGAATATAAAGAAATATATAGATAGAGTATATTGTTGCAAATATTCCTATTGGTGTTGTCACACTATATTGCCTGCTATTTGTTGTTTTTTGTTTTGCATGTTTTCACTTGTATATGTCCCTATAAGGAAAGCACACCTATGGTTAATTGTATTGACAACTACCGGTGCCGCTAGTTAAAAAGGTGACGCGTAACATATGCGCCGACGCAGGGCCTGAGCAAGCGCTTGATAGCACGAAACGGCCGTCGCTGCGCTCCTTAAGCGTGTCTAGAAATGTCTGCCCCCTGCCTATTGAAATAAAGGACCCGTCTGGTTTACATCACATCGGTGAGTGCCGCTGCATATTCAGAACTGGTAGAGACTGGTTACTATAAGCAATATAAATACAATTGACAAAATATTTCATCGACCCTAATACATATAATATTTACACTATTCCATATATAAAAAAAGACAGTAAAAAATTGTAAAAATATATAAAGAAGAAAAAAAAAATCTAAAGTATGAAAAAAAATCCAAAATCAATTATTGATAATTAGTGTTCTTTTTGTTGCTCCATAATTTAATTCAAATCAAATATCTTCATGATTGAGGCAAAGAGTTCTTATTTAACATGATTGATCAAAAGAATAATATTTATCGAACCCAGTGGTTGTAAAAAAAATATAAGATTGTGAAAATAAAAATAAAAATGAGTTTCAATTAATCAAAGTGATCTGTGATAGCTTCGATTGTTATTTCTTGATTTCTTGAAAATATATCATTTAATATGTTCTATTTCATTAGATCTCCTTTAAAGGCAACCTGTCTCCGGTTTTTAAACATAAGAATCAGCATCCTGAGATAGTCCCCCCAATCCTCCTAGGTTGTTGTTTTGTAAACACCTCCAAGTACTTCTTTTACAGTCCGCTTTCGCTTTTTTCAAGTTATGTAAATTAAATGCTTTCCTCATCACTTCCCATTCTTAACCCCACCTCCTGTTATAAGAGTGACAGAATCTAAAGATCCTACCCTCCTCCCGAACTCACGTCCCAAATCCTGCGCAAGTGCCAAACCAGTCGCCTCACTCACTGATGAAATTAAATCTAGAATATTCGCCATTGCGAAGATATAGCACTCTATTGTAGAGCTTCGCAAATTCTCGAAGTGCCGATATGCGTGATAAAAATTTGTGATTCACACTACGACTGATCATATCATGTATACTGCTCAGCTGCGAGACTTGGAAGAGAAGGGGTGGGGATGAGCAATCGTAGAGGGTGTGTCTTATCCGTTTGTGGGCGTGGCTGCACTCCGAGAGTCAGAGAACGCTGGACTCATCTCTGAAGCATGGAGGAGACAGGACTCATCTAAGGTGCACTTACATATATGGCGGAAACATTTATTTGAGGTTTTTCTCTGAACTGATTTTAATATCATTATTGTCATTTTGTATTAAAAAGTATTGCATTTATAGAAAAGTGAGTGGATAAATAGGCTTAGAAAGTGATGACTGGTTTCCTTTAATATGTTCTATTTGTATATAGCCTCTCTTTGTGTAAAAAGTAAAATAAAAGCGATAATATCCCTCAGATTAGTTCTATAATGCTCCCTATTTCATTCAGAACATAATATCAAATAGATTAGAGCGTTACCGCTGCTGAGCAGCTATATTACTGCCTTGACATCTTCAACAGGAACAGCTCTCTATATACCGAGCGATGTAGCCGCAATGGTGTCCTTTCCAGGTTTGGCGTCCAACGTGTTAGTAACTTTGCCTTTCCTCTGGGTTAACAGACCAACTACTATGTCTGGGACTATTGAAACTTCACCCGGACCGAGTGTTTGTAATATTTTCCTTCCGTTTGTCTTTAGTACATGTCAATCCCCTTTTTTGTTTGGGCTTTGTTCGTGGCTGTAAATCTCGGTATATAATCCTTTAGGCTGGGTTCACACCTGAGCGTTTTACAGCGCGTTCCTACGCGCTGTAAAACGCTCAACAAGGAGAAACCAATGATTCCCTATGGGAATGGTTCACACTTGGGCGTTTTACAGCGCGTACGATCGCGCTGTAAAACGCCCGACGCTCCAAAAAGTACATGAGCGACTTTTGGGGCGTTTGTGGCCATAGGACACTGTAGTGAATCACACAAACGCGCGTCAAACGCGCGTTTACTATTACAAAAACGCGCATAAAAATGCGCGTCAAAAACGCGCGTAAAACGCACGTTTGCGCAACGCTCAAGTGTGAACCCAGCCTTAGGGGTTCTTCCTAGATGGCATTTAATCTGTCACCAAACTCGCTTCGGAGCCTGCACTCTGAAAGAATAAAAAGAAAAGAACAATAACATAAAACAAATATATAAAAACTTTTTTTTCTTTCTCGCAGTTGATGAATAAACGTCCTTCCACAAGATAACGCAAGAAAAACGCATTAGAACCGCAAAAGCGCTTACAGGTCCTTCTAAAAAAATTAGCATATTGTGATAAAGTTCATTATTTTCTGTAATGTACTGATAAACATTAGACTTTCATATATTTTAGATTCATTACACACAACTGAAGTAGTTCAAGCCTTTTATTGTTTTAATATTGATGATTTTGGCATACAGCTCATGAAAACCCAAATTTCCTATCTCAAAAAATTAGCATATTTCATCCGACCAATAAAAGAAAAGTGTTTTTAATACAAAAAAAGTCAACCTTCAAATAATCATGTTCAGTTATGCACTCAATACTTGGTCGGGAATCCTTTTGCAGAAATGACATGTGGCATGGAGGCAATCAGCCTGTGGCACTGCTGAGGTGTTATGGAGGCCCAGGATGCTTCGATAGCGGCCTTAAGCTCATCCAGAGTGTTGGGTCTTGCGTCTCTCAACTTTCTCTTCCCAATATCCCACAGATTCTCTATGGGGTTCAGGTCAGGAGAGTTGGCAGGCCAATTGAGCACAGTAATACCATGGTCAGTAAACCATTTACCAGTGGTTTTGGCGCTGTGAGCAGGTGCCAGGTTGTGCTGAAAAATGAAATCTTCATCTCCATAAAGCTTTTCAGCAGATGGAAGCATGAAGTGCTCCAAAATCTCCTGATAGCTAGCTGCATTGACCCTGCCCTTGATAAAACACAGTGGACCAACACCAGCAGCTGACATGGCACCCCAGACCATCACTGACTGTGGGTACTTGACACTGGACTTCAGGCATTTTGGCATTTCCCTCTCCCCAGTCTTCCTCTAGACTCTGGCACCTTGATTTCCGAATGACATGCAACAGTCCAGTGCTGCTTCTCTGTAGCCCAGGTCAGGCGCTTCTGCCGCTGTTTCTGGTTCAAAAGTGGCTTGACCTGTGGAATGCGGCACCTGTAGCCCATTTCCTGCACACGCCTGTACACGGTGGCTCTGGATGTTTCTACTCCAGACTCAGTCCACTGATTCCGCAGGTCCCCCAAGGTCTGGAATCGGTCCTTCTCCACAATCTTCCTCAGGGTCCGGTCACCTCTTCTCGTTGTGCAGCGTTTTCTGCCACTCTTTTTCCTTCCCACAGACTTCCCACTGAGGCGCCTTGATACAGCACTCTGGGAACAGCCTATTCGTTCAGAAATTTCTTTCTGTGTCTTACCCTCTTGCTTGAGGGTGTCAATGATGGCCTTCTGGACAGCAGTCAGGTCGGCAGTCTTACCCATGATTGCGGTTTTGAGTAATGAACCAGGCTGGGAGTTTTTAAAAGCCTCAGGAATCTTTTGCAGGTGTTTAGAGTTAATTAGTTGATTCAGATGATTAGGTTAATAGCTCGTTTAGAGAACCTTTTCATGAAATGCTAATTTTTTGAGATAGGAATTTTGGGTTTTCATGAGCTGTATGCCAAAATCATCAATATTAAAACAATAAAAGGCTTGAACTACTTCAGTTGGTGTGTAATGAATCTAAAATATATGAAAGTCTAATGTTTATCAGTACATTACAGAAAATAATGAACTTTATCACAATATGCTAATTTTTTTAGAAGGACCTGTATCTTCACCATTATAAAAACAATTATACATATGGTATGGTATAAACATTAAATATATATATATAAAAAAAAAAATTACATTAAAAACAACTCCAAAAAAATAAGAGATATATATCTCATTTGGTTTTGGTGCAAACAAGTATGTTCTGACTACACATTGAAGTTGTGAGGAAAACCTAGATGCGTAAAATATGCGATAGTGGAAAAGAGTCTGCCTTACGACATCTACATCTATCGCCATCTTTACTCCTATTTTTTCTAGTTATTTTAATGTATTCTATATAAGATAGATATTTTGTATATGTGAGGAGAAAATCGTGGATTGATGTGTTTAAATATGGGAGCGGTGATCCATCCCAGATTTTCTAATATACCACTGAGGAAGAAGAGTGCAGGCTCCGAAACGCGTTTGTGACAGAATAAATGCAATCTAGGAAGACCCCCTAAAGGATTATATACCGAGATTTACAGCCACGAACAAAACCCAAACAAAAAAGGGGATTGACATTTACTAAAGACAAACGGAAGGAAAATATTACAAACACTCGGTCTGGATGAAGTTTCAATAGTCTCAGAATTTTTTTACTGTTTTTTATATATATATATATGGAATAGTGAAAATATTATATGTATTAGGGTCGATTAAATATTTTGTCAATTGTATTTATATTGCTTATAGTAACCAGTCTCTACCAGTTCTATCTATATATTTCTTTATATTCAATTAAAGCACTAGATTTTAATACAGTTCTGAATGACAGAGGGCGTGTTAATAGAATTCATTTTTGTCTGTCTATCTATCTATCTATCTACCTCGCTTACATGATAGATGTCTAAACTGACACAGACAGGGGAACTCTGCTTGTAAAGAGGCAGCACAAACCTCAGAGGAGGTTGCACTTAGGTGTAAGGTCAACAGAATCTCCATGTGATACATTTCTTGTCAGTCTGATGGCTTCACAATGTGACTACAAAGAGTCTCTGTGTGATCGTTTATACACATTTATAGCTGCAGGTCCTGGGCTTTCCGGGCTCATGACTGTACTACAGATTCATTATATGGTGTCCTTAGACCAGTGGCGTAGCGTGTGCTGCCAGCACCCGGGGCAAGCCAAGTATTGTGCCCCCCAACCTGTGGCCACGCCTCTTTTTACAGATAATGTAGTAGATGTCACCTGCAGTCCTACATAACACCACAGATAACACTGTGATAACTCTCTGAGTACAGGTAATGTAGTATATGTCACCTGCAGTCCTATGTAACACCACAGATAACACTGTGATAACTCTCTGAGTACAGGTAATGTAGTATATGTCACCTGCAGTCCTATGTAACACCACAGATAACACTGTGATAACTCTCTGAGTACAGGTAATGTAGTATATGTCACCTGCAGTCCTATGTAACACCACAGATAACACTGTGATAACTCTCTGAGTACAGGTAATGTAGTATATGTCACCTGCAGTCCTATGTAACACCACAGATAACACTGTGATAACTCTCTGAGTACAGGTAATGTAGTATATGTCACCTGCAGTCCTATGTAACACCACAGATAACACTGTGATAACTCTCTGAGTACAGGTAATGTAGTAGATGTCACCTGCAGTCCTATGTAACACCACAAATAACACTGTGATAACTCTCTGAGTACAGATAATGTAGTATATGTCACCTGCAGTCCTATGTAACACCACAGACAACACAGTGATAACTCTCTGAGTACAGGTAATGTAGTAGATGTCACCTGCAGTCCTATGTAACATCACAGATAACACAGTGATAACTCTCTGAGTACAGATAATGTAGTAGATGTCACCTGCAGTCCTATGTAACACAACAGAAAACACAGTGATAACTCTCTGAGTACAGATAATGTAGTAGATGTCACCTGCAGTCCTATGTAACATCACAGATAACACGGTGATAACTCTCTGAGTACAGGTAATGTAGTAGATGTCACCTGCAGTCCTATGTAACACAACAGATAACACAGTGATAACTCTCTGAGTACAGATAATGTAGTAGATGTCACCTGCAGTCCTATGTAACATCACAGATAACACGGTGATAACTCTCTGAGTACAGGTAATGTAGTAGATGTCACCTGCAGTCCTATGTAACACCACAGATAACACTGTGATAACTATCTGAGTACAGATAATGTAGTAGATGTCACCTGCAGTCCTATGTAACATCACAGATAACACGGTGATAACTCTCTGAGTACAGATAATGTAGTAGATGTCACCTGCAGTCCTATGTAACACCACATATAACACGGTGATAACTCTCTGAGTACAGATAATGTAGTAGATATCACCCACAGTCCTATGTAACACCACATATAACACGGTGATAACTCTCTGAGTACAGATAATGTAGTAGATGTCACCTGCAGTCCTATGTAACACCACATATAACACGGTGATAACTCTCTGAGTACAGATAATGAAGTAGATGTCACCTGCAGTCCTATGTAACACCACAGATAACACGGTGATAACTCTCTGAGTACAGATAATGTAGTAAATATCACCTGCAGTCCTATGTAACACCATAGACAACACAGTGATAACTCTCTGAGTACAGGTAATGTAGTAGATGTCACCTGCAGTCCTATGTAACATCACAGATAACACAGTGATAACTCTCTGAGTACAGATAATGTAGTAGATGGGTGTGAGCCCCCAGAATTCAGAACATGCACAGTGTGACCTGAAGTCTGGGGCCAGGCTGCTATAGTGTGGGCCATATTCTATATCCACCCTCCCATCACTACAGAACAGACAGGGTAATACAGCGCCACATACCTCTTACATCCAGTGACGTCTCCATTGATGTCGATGTTCTCTTTCCTCATCTTCTGTTTTCAGACCATTTTTCGGCCATTTCTCGTTTCAGCAGTTTGACCAAAAAAATCTTAGTATACTACTTTTCCATCATCCTCCCATTTTCTAGACAAATCATCCTACCATCCCCAATACTCTGCCTGCTGTGCTCCCCGTATATTATACTGCAGTAACAGATAAACCCCCTGATAATAGTAGTACCATGCAGATAGTACGCCCTTCAATAATTATTGGCACACAGTGCTCTGCACACAGCAAATAGTGCCCCTGACACTAATAGTGTAAACATAATGTCCCCCAAAAATAATTGTAGTAAGCTGATACTGTGCCAAGGTGCCCCCACAGTAATAGTGTTCCCAAAGTCCCACCAATAGTAATAATTCTCTGCTAGAGCACACATGGTAATAATAGTGCTCCTACAGTGCCCCCAACATGTCCCCACAAGTAATAATGCTCCCATAGTGCCCATATCTGTGGCTGAGAGACAGAGATTAGTTAAGCTCCACTGTTCCCAGAAACCCAGTGGTGAATTTTTAAAGTAAATTCTGTGTTATGTTTTTCTTGTATTTTACTCTTTAATTTCTAATTACTCTTATTTTGCCCCTGTTGTGAATGTGATTGATGCTGTTATTCAAAAATTTCCCCACTGATGGAAAATAACGGGATTTTCTTATTTTCTTCTTCTTTCTTCATAATAGTATTTATGTTTTCTATAGACCCCCAGTAGTAATAAAGCCCACCATAATGCCCCCCAGTAGTAATAATTCTCCTTATAATGTGACAGTACAAAAAATGCCCCCTTATAATTTGTGCCAGTGCAAAAAATACCCCCTTATAATGCCCCCAGTGGAGCTAATGTCCCCATAGTGCTCCCATAATGTGCCAATATAAAATACCTCTATCTAGTGCCACCCCAGTAGATGCCCTCAGTGTCTCCCATAATTTGCAAGTATAAAATGTGTAGGATGTCCATTGTGGTACTTGTGGTCCGCTGCAGGCATCCTCCATTGTATGCATTTTTGCTAGGGATTGCCATTAGCAGCGGACCACAAGAGCAGGATCTGCCCCCCCGTATAGATGCACCACTGCATATGGGGTTGGGCACTTCTTAGTGCCCCCGTAGATGACCCTATAGTACTCCCCTCCCCCTTCCCCATAGTACCCACCATAATGTGTCCCAGTATAAAATGCCCCTATACAGAGCCCCCCATATAAAATACCCCTTCTTTGTGGCCTCAGTAGATGCCCCCATAGTGCCCCCAATAATGTGCCAGTAAGAAGTGCCCCCATTGATACAACCCATAGTGCCACCCAATAATGTGCCAGTAAGAAGTGCCCCATAGATGCCCCCAATAATGTGCCAGTAAGAAGTGCCTCCATAGATGCCCCCCAATAATGTGGCAGGAAGTGCCCCCATAGATGTCCCCAAACATGTGCCTGTAAGAAGTGCCCACCATAGATGCCCCCCAATCATGTGCCAGTAAGAAGTGCTCCCCATAGATGCCCCCCAATAATCTGGCAGTAAAAAGTGCCCTCCCCCCAATCATGTGCCAGTAACAAGTATTGTACCATATATAAAAATAAAAATAAAACACACTTATACTTACCTCCATCAGGCTGGCAGCAATGCGATGCAAGCCTGTGCCCCTTGCTGTATAACTCAGGCTGTGACGTCATTGCGCCGCCTGCACCTGCCTCTGATAAGCTGCAGGCCTAGTGCCTGCAACCTATCAGAGTAACAGGGAGGGGAGACGCCTCTCCCTCCCCTGCCTCGCAGCATCCATCTTTATTGCTGTCCTGTTTGTTGTTCAGCATGTTTGCTAGACATCCCCCCTGTCTATCTGTTGTTGCCTCTGGAAGGGGCCTCAGGGTTCCCCAGAGGGGGAACCACAAGTCAGTGTGCAGCTCTGCCGGGGTCCGCCATGCATCCTGTCCACATGGGGCTCCGGTTGTCGTTGTTGCTGCGGCAGGTAAGTGCGTATTGTTTCTGGGCTCTTACCTGCCAATTCTGTAGCTGTGCACTGCCTGTCCCTTTCCTAGCAACTAGGCCTTGGAGATAGGATAAGGGAGCAGGTCATCTCCTAATGCTTCCCTAATCCTTGCCCTGACTCCTCACCATATGAGCGGACCTGGATGGTAGGATGGCTCATAGCCAGGAACCTCGGACCCTGAGTTGCCCTGATAATCCGTCAAATAGAGAAAGGACTGAGACGACCTGTTCATCACAGACATGGATGAACAGGAGTCTCAACGGCATAGCTGCAAGGAAAGGGACAGGCAGTGCACAACTACAGAATCGTCAGATAAGAGCCCAGAAACAACATGTGGCAACAACGACACGCGGCCGCGGCAACAACGACAAACAGGGCCTTCCGGAGGCAACAACATATAGACAGGGGGGATGTCTAGCAAACATGCTGGACAACAAACACCAGACATGTAACAACGACTAGACATCAAACACCAACCCATACCAACACCACACATAGAAACAAAATAGAAAGGGGAGGTGACACGAGGAAACATCGGGATGACATCGGAGAGACATCGATGTCCCACTAGGTGGCCCTCAAGGACTAGTAGATAAAACACCCAGGACAGGAGCAAAGCTCCACCACCAACAAAGGCTAGAGTACAACTGATTCCAGCCTGGAAGCCACAGGTGATAAAACCCAAGTAAACAGGGGAGGAACCAGGAGAAGGGGAGCAAAAATAATATAACAATAATACAGACAGGTGCACTCCTAATCTGAATGTGCCTTTATTTCCATCTACAGGCAGCATTCTGGTGCACATGTGAGGCCCGGGCTATATCAGCCAATCTTGGGTGGGGCTCAGAGCTCTCTCCCTCCTCCCATTGAATGCATGGTCACCTGCTGGAGGTTACTGGGAGATTGCTGTGAGTCAGACCTTGTGCTCCTGTAATTCGCCCACTGGCTCCTGGTATTGCCCATACGGCACAGGTAGGTTTAGCGTTAGGTCCCGAGCTACTTGAGAAACCTTGGCGCGGTGCTCAGACATGTCCTCCAAGTAGGATATGTTGGCTAATCTCTCAATTTGACACCAGTATGAGGGTTAGTAAGACCGCAGAGTGCACCTGTCTTTGTTATTGTATTATTGTTACCAGGGCTTTTTTTCTCAGAGAAAAGGTGGTGGAACTCAGCCCCCCTCCCCTAGCCACGCCCCTACATACCCCTAGGACCATCCCCTAAAACCATCCCTTTAGAGAACAGGGATGCAAATAAAATCTCCATCTCACCATGTGCAAGGAGGATAATAACTTAAAATCTTATTATCCTCCCTGAACAGGGCAGGATGGAGATTTCACAAGTAGACAGACTGTGAAATATCCATACCCCTGAGGGCGCATGCGCGGTTGGGTGCACGCGCTGTGTCTCTGCGCGTAGGAGCGTGCGAACTGGAAGTCATGTGGAGGGGGGTAGGAAAATTTTACAGTTCAGTTAAAATTTTACAACACCGGCGCAGCCTGGCCCCATCCTTCCCTCAAGTAGTGTGCCTGCCAGTGACACTAGTTGCCAGTTGTCACACATGGCCAGCACAGCCGGGCCCCATCCTAAGTTCCCCCAACTTGGGGGAACTTAGGATGGGGCCCGGCTGCGCCGGCCATGTGTGGACTAGGGCACTGGCAGGCAGTGGCACACTTCTTGGGGGAAGGATGGGGCCTGGCTGCGCAGGCCATGGGTGGACTAGGTCACTGGCAGGCAAGGCAGGCAGTGGCACAAGGAGGGCCCGCCGCCCCAAGTAGTGTGCCAGTGCCACTGCCTGCCTTGCCTAGTGCCACCATGCCAATGCCAGTGAAGGTCGTGACAGCCAGGCTGCCAGTGCTCGCAGCCGCCGCCACCCTAGTCCACACATGGGCAGCGCAGCCTGGCCTGGCCCCTTCCTTCCCTGTTCCTGTTCCCCTAATTGGCCAATTCAATCTTTTTTAATTTAAAAATGAAATAAATGAAAAATTACCTTTTTCCTTTTCCTGCCTGGTGCCGCTCTGCCTCCTGCTCGTGCCGACACCCCACGACACTAAACTGCCGCCCGCGCCTCCAGCAGCCGCCCTGCCTGCTGGACGGACCTGTCAGTGGAGCCGGAGGCGGGGGGTCCCGGGTCTGGGGCCGCAGAGAGGCTGTAATGGAGTCGGCCTGGGGGCGGGGTTTGGGGCCACTGTAGAATCGGCATCTCCTCGGCTCTCTCACTCTCTCTGCCGCTGTCAGTGGTGGGCGGGAGCTGGAGAGCCGGAGGTGCCGGAGGCTGCAGGGCCAGGGACTAAGAGGCGAGCAATCATGATTGTAAACTAAGTAAGCAGAGGCGCAGCCTAAGCAATGGGACGGCTGGGCCCAGTCACTATAGGGGGGCGGGGCGAGTCAGAGAAAATAGGTGGCGGAACGCCGTTTCGGGGCATTCCACCAGAAATAAAGCCCTGATTGTTACTGTTTATCACATCCACACATTTGCTATTCTGTGTAGGATGTCCATTGTGGTACTTGTGGTCCGCTGCAGGCATCCTCCATTGTATGCATTTTTGCTAGGGATTGCCATTAGCAGCGGACCACAAGAGCAGGATCTGCCCCCCCGTATAGATGCACCACTGCATATGGGGTTGGGCACTTCCTGCTTTTTAATACCATGCCAATTTGTAGTTTGTATATTGAATTTTTTGGAGGTGTAAAAACTCCTAGTCTGAATGTGCCTTTATTTCCATCTACAGGCAACATTCTTGTGCACATGTGAGGCCCGGGCTATATCAGCCAGTTTTGGGTGGGGCTCAGGGCTCTCTCCCTCCTCCCATTGTATGCATGGTCACATGCTGGAGGTTACTGAGAGTTTGCTGTGTGTCAGACCTTACGCTCCTGTAATTCGCCCACTGGCTCCTGGTATTGCCCATACGGCCCAGGTAGGTTTAGCGTTAGCTCCCAAGCTACTTGAGAAACCTTGGCGCGGTGCTCGGGCTCAGACATGTCCTCATGTAGGACATGTTGGCTAATCTCTCAATTTTACACCAGTATGAGGGTTAGTAAGACCGCATAGTGCACCTGTCTTTGTTATTGTGCAGGATTTGCCCCCCCGGTATAGATGCACCACTGCATATGGGGTTGAGCACTTCCTGCTTTTTAATACCACGCCAATCTGTAGTTTGGAAGGGGAGCAAAGCCCATACATTCTGCGACAACCACGCATTGCCCCGGCAACCAGCATGTACGGCTAATGTATCACAGCGCACAACAAAGACCGTGACACAAACACACAATGGAAGTATATGGGAGAAAAACACCAGTCAATGAGGGAATAAACACCAGACTCAGTGCATTCTACTGATTTGAAAGAAACACCACTGACCCACCAAAAAAGCACTAAAAGGGTGAAAAACATTGCAACAAAAAATTTCACAAAATGCAAAAAATAAATAAATATGTGTGGCACCAGCCTTAGAAGGGTTGTTCATCGTTGGGGGCCTTTCAGGCAGACAACCCCAACTTGACTGCTGAGGTATTCATACTTACCTGACCCCCACCGCTATATTCTGGCTCCTTCGCTCCGCTGCCGATCTCAAGTCTCTCCATGTCTTCACATGACCCAGTGAGAGCTGCAGCAGCTCAGGAGGAGTGAAGGAGCTGGAACCCAGTGGCAGGTATGATTTCCTCTGAAGGTACGGCCATGTTGGGGCGAGGTCTGCCGAGAGACTCCTAGGGGTGAGCAACCTCCTTTGAGAAAGTTTTGTAGCTCTGACGTTTCTGACAGCCTTCATAAACGTTATAGTATAGCATAAACCCATGCCGCTGATAAGAGTAAGGCTACTTTCACACTCGCGCTGTCCCTTTCCGCTATTGAGATCCATCATAGGATCTCAATATCGAGGGAAAACGCTTCCGTTTTGTCCCCATTTATTGTCAATGGAGACAAAACTGAACTGAACGAAACGGAGCGCACCGGAACGCATTCAGTTACGTTTGGTTGCGTCCCCATCGCGGACAGAATAACGCTCCAAGCAGAGTTTTTCTGTCTGCCATGTGGTGCGGACCAAGATGGATCCATCCTGACACACAATGTAAGTCGATTGGGATGGATCCGTTTTCTCTGACAGAATAGAAAACTGATCCGTCCACCATTGACTTTCAATGGTGTTCATGACGGATCCATGTTGGCTATTTTAAAGATAATACAACCGGATTCGTTCATAATGGATGCAGGCGGATGTATTATCATGACGGAAGCGTTTTTGCTGATCCATGACGGATCCAGCAAAAAAGCTGGTGTGAAAGTCGCCTAAGACCTCTCCTGATCTGATATTGATGGCCTATCTAGAGGAAATCAGAAAACCCCCTTTAAATGTCATCAGATAGAGGGAAGAGATGATGGGAAGAGTGTATTTCCGCTCAAAACGCGCTATTACGCTGCACGGTGTGCAGGTAATGTAAGTATTATATTGTATTATGTCACCAGCCTCAGATGACAAATGATGGCTGTAAGGATTGTCCCGTCTATTAAAGTTTATAGGAGTCTCTATTAATATATTTCAAATGGGAATCTAAATTTGAACAATTTTGGGGATACAGTAGCTGCCAGCTTTGACTTCCCTGAATGCTTATGTTATTCAAGCACTGCAGGAGCAAGGGCGCTGCCAATAGAGGGGCATAGAGAAGGGTGGGGGATCCTTATCTGCGTTCGCATTGGTTGCAGTCTTCGGCTGGACCCCATGATGTCAGACAGCGCCTTCAAAATCTGCCTACAAATATCTAATGTTGAGGTCCAACCTGTCAAGGTAAATCCAATATCACAAGATCAATCAGTCAACTAAAATCTGGATCCACCCAGTGGGCAAATCTCCACAAGTGAGACAGTACACGTGATTTTGTATACGTTAATATACTTCTCTGTATTATAAGATATTACACCGCACGTGAACATTACTAATATGTGCACCTATACAATGCGCTGTGCAGCAATATAGCGTACCCCCCCTCCCCCCCAACTGTGGTGTAGGTTTACTGACTGTAACTTGTCCGCCCCATGATCACTACTTTATGTTGCGAGTCTCCTCGTCTCATTGAATTTACATTCATGTTTTTTTTCTTCAGATTTGAGCCCCTTTAAGCTGGCAATCAGCTAGGGCGACACGGCTACTTTTAATCATGTGTCACCAAGATCACAAGGTCGCACTGCAACATCGCAAGTAATGTTGGAGAATGTGGTCGCTTTATAGGTCATCGGATAGGTCATCAACAGTGATGGCCAGTTTGCATGGTTCGCCCGTGAACATATGCGGGCTGCTATCTTTTTTCACAAGTCCGGCGAGGCACAGGTAAGCCCTTACCTGTGCGCGAGACGGTCTGAAAACAAGTGCGGTCAGCGGGCGCAGGCAGTTCCGAGAACAGCCACCGAGGGCCTTTATCGGGCTGTTCTCGGAACTGCCTGCTCCCGGTGACCGCATTTGTTTTCAGACCGGCTCGCGCACAGGCACAGGTAAGGGCTTACCTGTGCCTCGCCGGACTTGTGAAAAAAGATGGCAGCCCGCGGGCGAACCATGTGAACTGGCCATCACGGGTCATCAATATTAGATCGGTGAGGGCACAGATCAGCTGTTTTGGGCTGCCGCGCCTCCTTAATCTATATAGTGTGAGCAGACAGCGCCATACACTGTGCAGTGGCCGACCTGGGGTACTGCAGTTAAGCTCCCATTTAAATAAATATGTCGGCTCCAGAAACTACACAGCGTACAGAGCTTTCTGCGTCAGTACTGTAGACGGCTAGTTTCTGATGCTGCGGCAGCCCAAAACATCTGGTCGGTGGGGGTGCTGATACTGATGAGCTATCAGGAGGATCACTCAGCAATATTTGAAGCCCGCAGAACCAGTGTGATACAAATCCTTAATCACACGACTCACACGACCCTAAAACAGTCATGCGACTTCGATGCAACAGCAAGCCACACATTTTTTTGGTTGTGCGACTTGCATGGGACTTGATCTTGTGCAACCAAAGTTGACCTTAAGGTGGCCATACAGATTAGATGAACATCAACCAAGCCCGACCATCTAATGTTCATGGCAGGGTCCAGACTGAGATACCAAGAACAATCGAGTTCTCGTGGGGGATAAGCCTACACCAGAAATGTCGCCACCAGAGGCTTTCCTTAGTTAGTGTACGACTTAGTGTACAACCACAGGGCGCGGTCATGTCGGATTGTTTCCTCTGTATGAATTGTTAATGGCACCCATGAACAATACAGACAGACTAAACAAAGCGGTCTGATTAGTTTAATTAGGGCTCACTGCAGCCATGTTGCAACCACAACTCGACCGCACTGTATGGTCGTATCCTAAGAACACATCCGTGCTTGTCCATGCCGAGCATGCAAGTGCTGAGGGGGAATAGCTGTTTGTCTGACAGCCATCTAAGATTTATGGACACCTGATTACAAGCAATGTCAATGGCTTCTTCCAGCCCCTCCAATATAAAACTAAAACTACAATTTATATATATCCAAAACAATTTCATTTATTAAAAAAGTCTAGAAAAAGATGCATTCTCACTCCTCACAGACGCGCGCCCACTCACTCTACACACATATAAAAATAGAACAATTTACAATATATTCACATATTTTACAAAACTATTATAAAAAAAAGGCACAGAAGGGTTTACGCCGAGAAGGCTGAAAATGGACAGAGCATTTTCTTTGTGCACTTCAGAAGCTAAAGTTTTGCCCTCTGGTAAACCCCCATTTTTGCACTTGCTCCCATAATAAAACTCTTAACCGTCCAGAAAAGTCCAGTCGTAATGAACGCACAAGTCGTAAGGCATGGATTCTGTTTGGCTTCCGCTGAGATTGGCAAGAACATTTGCATGGTGTAAAGTCTTAGGAGAAGGTCCATTGTCCTATCAGTACAACGCAAAGACACACGTACGGCCTAGAAGGCACCTGAGATATTGTGGAAGAAAGTCACCAATACTATCCGGCTGAAATGATTAAGGCAAGAAAGGTCTAGAGATAACTGAAGCCTATGGTCCATCTGGATCTTTTCATCTCTGACTGCTGAAGACGCTTGGAAGACTTGGTTGGGTTGCATTGGTCAGAAGAGGTAAAATACCTTTGGCAAGAACCTGGAATGAGCTTTTGGTAGTCCTGGTAAACATGTGTAGACTGGAAAGGCTCAGTGCGCTATACAGCAGCCTGACTCCTCGTGCTTGTGGAGCAGGGACATTCTGGAGAAGGTTTTGGAACAACTTTTGCACTGATATTTCTTCACATCTGAATGGGTTTGCAAGTGGGCTCTCAGGTTCGACCTGTCCGCAAATGCTCTGTTGCAATGAGGGCATGAGAAAGGTTTTTCTCCTGCAAAGAAAAAAACCAAGATATAAGATACACACATCTATATATACATCTATGTACAGTTTCCTCAATCTGTGCTGATCTGTGACATGGGATCACCCCCTGACCACAACATGTGTATGGAGCATGTTCTCTCCAGGTGTTCCCATAGACATATCAATCTACTCCCCAGAAAATGGAGTGAAGTAGATGAGAGGTCAGAGAAATGGATATAATATGTACCCTGCTACACTATAGATACACTGCGAAATAACCAGCTGTAGAACTACGGGACTCTGCATGTCCAGATATGACATTTTCCATATTCCATGCTGTCCTAGATCTGATAAATAAGCATGACGGAACTTCTCCTGGGGCCTCTAGTACAGTTGGACACCTTGGACATTTGCAGATCTGATATAAACACTACAGTCGTTCTTATCTAATGGGTCCACAAGAGCAAAATTATCATCTATGAGCAGAACATGGAGAAAGTATGGGCAGATGTTGATCAGTTGTAGCAATAATGAGATAATGATCCTCCCTGGTTTCTGCTGACATATTATGGACCAGTTACATGAAATGATTGGAATTGTAATAGGGTAGATTTCCACATACATATACAAATATATAAAATATATTATACGAGTAGTCTATATCTCACCAGTGTGCGTCCTGATATGTCCCTGCAGTAGCCAGGGCCTGGAGAAGGCCTTCCCACAGATCTTGCACACACATGGTAAGGTGTGGGTCCTGATGTGCATCTTGAGGGCTCCCAGGCTGACGTACTCCTTGTCACAGTACTTGCATGAGAAGGACTTCCTTGCCTGGGCATCGCAGTGCAGTTGCTTGTGCTTGGCCAGTCCGGAGAAGGTGGAGTAGCTTTTAGTGCACAGGCTGCACTGGAACTTCTCAGCCTCTATGGAATGGGGGTCGCACAGTTTAGCCTGGAGCCGCTCCTCCTCGTCACTGACGGGACTTTCAGAGCCGCTGTGGTCCTTGGATGATGTGTCGGACTGAGGGGGAGGACTGATCCGTCCCAGCGACGAGGGGTAACCGGAGAGGGGCGACAAGTCACTGGGTAGGGGAGGGGGGAGCAGGCTTGTCCATACTGTGATAGGGCTGTAGGCGACGGAGCTGAGGAGGTCTGCTTGTGGGATGACGGCCACCGGGTACCTCTCATACAGGAAAGGTGAGATCAGAACTGCTGCGTGGAAGGAAAGACACAAGGTATAAGTATTGTACGCAGGTGACAAAGAAAATATACACACATGAGACCTAGCAGAGCTGAATTTGTCATAATGTACTGTAGTAATCTGGAAAACCATTGTGATGACAGGATGAATTGTGCCAAATGACAAACTCAGTGTCTCTATGCAATATGCAGTCCCATGTACATGCACACAGTAATATACACTAAGGTAAGTGTGTTGTCACTTTCTCCTTCCAGCCCCAGGACTTGTCATGTAGCCTGCACTAGTGCTAGTCCTGTATACTGTCCAGTGTGTGTCCGAGGAGCAGCAGTCCCATGTACATGCACACAGTAATATACACTAAGGTAGTGTGTTGTCACTTTCTCCTTCCAGCTCCAGGACTTGTCATGGAGCCTGCACTAGTGCTAGTCCTGTATACTATCCAGTGTGTGTCCGAGGAGTGGTCCCAGCAGCAGTCCCATGTACATGCACACAGTAATATACAGTGAAGCATGCTGCCACTTTGTAGCCTGCACTAGTGCTAGTCTTGTACACTGTCCAGTACATATCCCAGGAGCAGTCCTATGTACATGCACACAGTAATATTCAGTGATGCAGGACTTGTAGCCTGCACTAGTGCTAGTCCTGCATACTGTCCAGAGGAGTGGTCCCAATAGCAGTCCCATGTACATACACATGTAGCCTTCACTAGTGCTAGTCCTGTATTCTGTCCAGTGCATATACCAGCAGCAGTCCCATGCACATAGTAATATACAGTGAAGCATGCTGTCACTTTCTCCGTCCAGCCTCAGTCTGCTCTAGTGCTAGTCCTGTACACTGTTCAGTGTATATATAAGGAGCGGTCCCATGTACATGCACACAGTAATATACAGTGATGCAGGACTTGTAGTCTGCACTACTGCTAGTCCTGCATACTGTCCAGTGTATATCCGAGGAGTGGTCCCAGCAGCGGTCCCATGTACATGCACACAGTAATATACGGTAATACAGGACTTGTAGCCTGCTCTAGTGCTGTATAGTGTCCACTGTATATCTGACGAGTGGTCCCAGCAGCGGTCCCATGTACATGCACACAGTAATATACGGTAATACAGGACTTGTAGCCTGCTCTAGTGCTGTATAGTGTCCACTGTATATCTGACGAGTGGTCCCAGCAGCGGTCCCATGTACATGCACACAGTAATATACGGTAATACAGGACTTGTAGCCTGCTCTAGTGCTGTATAGTGTCCACTGTATATCTGACGAGTGGTCCCAGCAGCGGTCCCATGTACATGCACACAGTAATATACGGTAATACAGGACTTAGTGCCAGTGCTGTATAGTGTCCAGTGAAGATCTGAGGAGTGGTCCCAGCAGCAGTCCCATGTACATGCACACAGTAATATAAGTAATACAGGACTTGTAGCCTGCACTAGTCCTGTATAATATCCAGTGTATATCTGAGGAGTGGTCCCAGCAGCAGTCCCATGTACATGCACACAGTAATATAAGTAATACAGGACTTGTAGCCTGCACTAGTCCTGTATAATATCCAGTGTATATCTGAGGAGTGGTCCCAGCAGCGGTCCCATGTACATGCACACAGTAATATACGGTAATACAGGACTTGTAGCCTGCTCTTGTGCTGTATAGTGTCCAGTGTATATCTGAGGAGTGGTCCCAGCAGCAGTCCCATGTACATGCACACAGTAATATAAGTAATACAGGACTTAGTGCCAGTGCTGTATAGTGTCCAGTGTGTATCCCAGGAGTGGTCCCAGCAGCAGTCCCATGTACCTGTTGCCTGCACTAGTGCCAGTCCTGCATACTGTCAAGTGCCTATCCCAGCAGCAGCCCCATGTACCTGTAGTCCTGCATACTGTCCAGTGCCTATCCCAGCAGCAGTCCCATGTACCTGTAGTCCTGCATACTGTCCAGTGCCTATCCCAGCAGCAGTCCCATGTACCTGTAGTCCTGCATACTGTCCAGTGCCTATCCCAGCAGCAGTCCCATGTACCTGTAGTCCTGCATACTGTCCAGTGCCTATCCCAGCAGCAGTCCCATGTACCTGTAGTCCTGCATACTGTCCAGTGCCTATCCCAGCAGCAGTCCCATGTACCTGTAGTCCTGCATACTGTCCAGTGCCTATCCCAGCAGCAGTCCCATGTAGTCCTGCATACTGTCCAGTGCCCTCACCTGCGTGGCTGTCCAGTTCCCCATAGTTGGGCTTCTTGGAGGAGTTGAAGTGTTTCTTCACCAGGAAGGAGCGCGGCATTTTCAGTGCTGAGGAGAAGTAACGGTCCGTGCTGGCCGCCAGGTCCTACAGCATGGTGTGCGGGCTGCGCTGGATGGAGCGACACTGCCCCGCTGCACACACTGCTGGTAAATAGTCAGGTGCAGGGGGAGGCTCCTCTGCTCCTCCGAGTCCCAGCACTGTCCTGGGAGGGACCCCGGGAAGCGGCCAATCACCAGTCCGGCTCCAAACTACTCGTCTCAAGTTTCACGTCCTCCCATCGGGACAAGGGAAGACTCGGTGTGTCAGAGAGCGGGGTGCCAGTCTGCCAGCCAGTCTGCGGGCCGGGCACTCTCACCCTGCCACCCCGAGAGCTTCTGACTGGAAAAGAAGATCCCTTTACAATAGAAACCAATCACACGTTCGGAAAGATTTTACCTCAAGTCTAATGTTCCCCTCACGGGAGCGCGGCCTGTCAGTGACAGGAGTCCTTCACTGTATGGGAAGCAGCTTTCCCTCTCACAGTCACAATACCCAGCTTTCCAGATGTCAGCACCCAGCTTTCCCTCTCACAGCACCCAGCTTTCCCTCTCACAGCACCCAGCTTTCCAGATGTCAGCACCCGGCTTTCCCTCTCACAGCACCCAGCTTTCCCTCTCACAGCACCCAGCTTTCCCTCTCACAGCACCCAGCTTTCCCTCTCACAGCACCCAGCGTTCCCTCTCACAGCACCCAGCTTTCCCAGTCTCATCACCCAGCTTTCCCTCTCACAGCACCCAGCTTTCCCAGTCTCATCACCCAGCGTTCCCTCTCACAGCACCCAGCTTTCCCAGTCTCATCACCCAGCTTTCCCTCTCACAGCACCCAGCTTTCCCTCTCTCAGCACCCAGCTTTCCCAGTCTCATCACCCAGCGTTCCCTCTCACAGCACCCAGCTTTCCAGATGTCAGCACCCGGCTTTCCCTCTCACAGCACCCAGCTTTCCCTCTCACAGCACCCAGCTTTCCCAGTCTCATCACCCAGCGTTCCCTCTCACAGCACCCAGCTTTCCAGATGTCAGCACCCGGCTTTCCCTCTCACAGCACCCAGCTTTCCCTCTCACAGCACCCAGCTTTCCCAGTCTCATCACCCAGCGTTCCCTCTCACAGCACCCAGTTTTCCCTCTCACAGCACCCAGCTTTCCCTCTCACAGCACCCAGCTTTCCAGATGTCAGCAGTGCAGCACCCAGCTTTCCCTCTCTCAGCACCCAGCTTTCCCTATCCCATCACCCAGCTTTCCTGATATTAGCCATCAGCTTTTCCTATCTCCACATCTAACTTTCCTGATGTCAGCACTCAGCTTTCCCATCTTATCACCTGACTTTCCCTATCTCCACACCCAGCTTTCCCAATCTCTTCACCCAGCTTTCCCTATCTCATCACCCAGCTTTCCCTATCTCATCACTCAGCTTTCCTGTTAGCATACAGCTTTTTCCGATCTCATCACTTAGCTTTACTGATGTCAGCACTTAGCTTTCCCGATCTCATCACCCAGCTTTCCTAATCACAGCACCCTACTTTCCTGATCTCATCACCCAGCTTTCCTAATCACAGCACCCTACTTTCCTGATCTCATCACCCAGCTTTCCTAATCACAGCACCCTACTTTCCCGATCTCATCACCCAGCTTTCCTAATCACAGCACCCTACTTTCCTGATCTCATCACCCAGCTTTCCTAATCACAGCACCCTACTTTCCCGATCTCATCACCCAGCTTTCCTAATCACAGCACCCTACTTTCCTGATCTCATCACTCAGCTTTCCTAATCACAGCACCCTACTTTCCTGATCTCATCACTCAGCTTTCCTAATCACAGCACCCTACTTTCCCGATCTCATCACCCAGCTTTCCTAATCACAGCACCCTACTTTCCCGATCTCATCACCCAGCTTTCCTAATCACAGCACCCTACTTTCCTGATCTCATCACTCAGCTTTCCTAATCACAGCACTCTACTTTCCTGATCTCATCACCCAGTTTTTCCGATCTCAGGATCCAGCTTTCCTGAACTCAACACTCAGCCTCTTCGATCTCAGCACCCAGCTTTTCTGAAATAACAGCCGAAGTGCCTCCTATCCCAATACCCGGTCCTCTCGGCTTCTCCATCCCTGCCTGCAGCCTGTGGTTTTCTTTCCATCATCATGTTCGTATTGAAGGGCATCTGTCAGCAGATTACCTGTTACATGTGCGCGTGGCAGCAGAAGGCATCTGTGTTGGTCCCATGTTCATATGTGTCCGCATTGATGAAAAAATTGATGTTTTACTATATGCAAATGAGCTTCTAGGAGCAACGGGGGCGTTGCCATTACACCTAGAGGCTCAGCTCTCTTTGAAACTGCTGCGCCCTCTGCACTTTGATTGACAGGTTCAGGCACGATGACGGTTACACTGCCTGGCCCTGACAATCAAAGTGGAGAGAGGGCGGCAGCTGCAGAGAGACCTGAGCCCCTAGGTGTAATAGCAACGCCCCCATTGCTCCTAGAGGCTTATTTGCATATATTAAAGCATCATCTGCTGACAGATGCCATTAAAGCGCTGGTTTTACAAGGCTTCCTGCCACCCAGCTTTTCTGAGTTTGGTGCCCAGTTTTCTTAACCCTGCCCACTGTCATGGTGGCACCCATTTCCTGCCTCCGTGTCACAACATCTACAGTCTATGGGCAGTCTCTCCTATTACTATTATGCTGGTCTTGAACGCTCCGTCCTATGCCCCCCCCCCCCCACTCCCGCCCATAGTGCCCTCATACGAAATAATGCCCCCCTTTGTGCTCCCAGTAGTTCTAATGGCTCCAGAGTTGTGCCCCAGCACAGATATTAGCCACCATGCATATATTATGGCCCCCAGATGTGCCCCCCCATAATATTTTATGGCCCTAGTTGTGCCCCGATATATGTATTACAGTGCACTGATGTCATTTCTATTGTGGTGGAAAATCTTCCCCATATACAAAACAAAGTGCGTGCTTTATAAAGTGCGTGCACAAGGTCAAGTGGACGCTCAGACCAAACAAGGACCACAATTCAAGTACCTTGATGAATACTCTACCCATTAATGGAGGACTCCATATAACCAGAGGATGGTGACATAGAGGGTAGAAGGAAGTGAGGGAGGTGGGAATAACCCCCCGACAACTACGTATTGTTACTTGAATTACAACCAGTATGAGACAAATGCAAGGCAGACAGTGAGGACTGTCCTCCCTGAATTGTTGTCTGATGCCATTGGTATCTCTCTAAGGCTTCATTCACATCACCGTTCTCCTGCTCCGTTTAGGGGCAGGAGAACGGAAAGGACGGATAAGCACATAACTGACGCCAAACTGAGTCAAACGGAGCCCTTAGGACCCCATAGACTATAATGGGGTCCGTTATGTTTCCGCTCAGAAGATGATTTTGGAGACAAAAGTCCTGCATGCACTACTTTTGTCTCCGCTCCAAAATCATCTTCTGAGCGGAAAGATAACGGACCCCATTATAGTCTATGGGGTCCTAAGGGCTCTGTTTGACTCAGTTTGGTGTCAGTTATGTGCCTGATCTCATCCTAAACGGAGCAGGAGAACGGAAAGGCTGAACGGTGATGTGAACGAAGCCTAAGGCTTTCACACATAGATTATTTTTTTCTTTTGTATTTCTATTGTGGTGAAAGCGCTATGCATTTTTGCCCTTTTTGTGTATTTTGGGGGCTTATTAAGTTTATTTTATTGTATCATTTTAAACAGGTGTTTTTTATGGCGTTTTTCAATTCCTATAGAGATGCCTAAGCAAAAAATGCAAGGAAAAAATTCTAGATCAAATTCTAGAGCACACTGCGCTATGTAAATGATGAAATGCAATAAATACAGAACACTCTTTCGTGGTATTTGCATTGCATTGTGTGTGTAAATTTTTAAGGTAATATCAGGCCAAATAAAAAAAGCATAAAAAAATAAGGAAAAAATGCAAAACAAAAACTGTGTGTGAAATTGCTTTTAATGCTCATGCACATGAACGTATTTTGTTTCTGTGTTCGTTATGTTTTTTTTTTGCGGACTGTATGCGGAGCCATTTTAATGGGTCTGCAAAAAAAACTGAAGTTACTCCATGTGCATTCTGTTTCCGTATGTCCATTCCGCAAAAGAATAGAACATGTCCTATTATTGTCCACATTACGGACAAGGATAGGGCTGTTCTATTAGGGGCCAGCTGTTACTTTCTGCAAAATACGGAATGCACACGGATGTAATGTTTTTTGTTTTAGTTTTTTTGGGCAGTGTAAGTCCAGCTTCTGTCCTGGAAAACCTATTTACTCTAAGGGCAAGGAGGGCATAAATTAGTAATGCCAGCAGCCCGTAGACCTATGCAAAATGGTTGGTTTTTTATGTCTTACCTATACCATTGTGCATTATTATACATTAAAGCAGATCCGGTGCCCCTAGTGTGCCAGCCACTTTTCACCTCGCCTGTTTGTGGATGGACGTGAGGTCTTGCCTTATCTAACACAGGATGGAGTCTAGTGAACAGAGGTTTGATTGCAGTCACTTGAAGTGGTACAATTATCTGACAATGTGACACTTAAGACTGTATCACACCTGCCAATTCTTCCTATGAACGCTCAGTAGCGATCATCTTGCAGTGTCCCTGATTGCCCGATGAACGAGCTTGGGTATGAGTGATGGCACAATGATCGCTCCTCCTCATGCCGTGGAGATGGTCACTGCAGATAATAGCAGCGGTCTCCTCTGCTAGTTAACAGGCGATTGCCGGGAGGGAACGCTTTCCTCCCGACAATCACTTGCTCAATCGGCCTAATACAGGCTTTAGTACTTTTTCCAATGTCTGGGCCACCTTGAATGGCCCTAGATGTACAGTATTCTGACATGACAGAGACATGAGACACACAACTATGAAGAAAGGGATAAAATAATCAATTCAGTTCTCTCCTGAAAAGAGCCATAATCAGAGGTACCATGGACCCACACATAATTTGAGATTGGTAGAACTCCATGCCCTTGAGGCAACAAAAGCTTGTTCATACGTAGGATTCCTCCTCATTCTCACAGCTAGTTCCTACTCCCCATTACCACAGTGGGAGTGAGATTACCTTCGAGCTCATTTCTAAAGCATCTGTCTGTCAGAAGCACTGCTTACCAGACTGGGAACAATGATATCATGGTGTCCACTCACCACTATTAAACTTGGAGTGAGGTTTTCTTAGGGTATGGCCACATGGGCAGGTTTCCTGATGCAGTTTTGAAAGCCAAAATCAGGAGTGTCTCATAAAGGACGAGAAAGGAAAGATATGACTTTTCCTCCTTTTTGAATTCACTCCTGGTTTTGGCTTCCAAAACTGCATCAAGGAACCTGACCATTTTGCCGTATCCTAAAGCTCTGTGTCATGTTCAAGCATCACTTTGGTAATAGAATTATGAATGTTTCTTAGAACAGTGGAAGCATGAATTCTCTAGTGACAGATTCAAACAGTGGTTCACCACTTGCCCTGTTATCTGTGTGAGAAGGACCTCTGGGTAGGTCATCAGTATCGGATTGGTGGTTGTCTGACACTCAGTGATCCCCACACATAAGCTTTTCGAGAAGGCACTGGCGGTCGCAGTAGCGCCACGATCTTCTCACAGCTTACAAAGCACTTCTATGGGGCTGAACTTCGCCCAGGCCTTGTGGCTGATGAACGTGATGTGACACGGACTAGGAAAACCTAGAAAAACTACTGCAAACGTTGGTGCCTTCTCAAATAGCTGATCGGCAGTGGTCCTGGCTATCATACCCCCACCGATCAGACACTGATGTCCTATCCAGACGATAGGATAGGGTATAAGGGAGCCGGGAGAAATGACTGTTCAGTTGACAACTATTGAAGGTATATGGTCACCTTTTCCTGGTGAATTCTTCTGCTGTCAGTTGTTAACACTGTCCTACCTTCCTTTAGAAATTTCCATCTTTATAGACTCCTACTGGGAATCGTGGTGTAGCCCTTTTTACTGATATTGACATTCCTTAAGTTCAAGTGCAGCTCATCTTAGCTCACTAATAACAAGAATGTGGCGTTGCCCTTCAAGGTCATTTGAAGCCGCTCAGTAGCGAACAATCCACCGCTGAACTGCTGAAAGAAGTGTGAGAGGTAAAGCTGCAGAGACCACCCCGGCCTCCTAGAAGACAGGTGTTGGAATGGAAACATGAAAGGAAACACTCAGGTGCTCTGTTGGAACTTGCTGCGGTATAGTTTACTGTCAGGCTGCATAACTTCTTAATCTGGGAAATACCAAAGCAAGTGCAAAAGAAAAATGTTATCCATTTTCATATGGGAACTCATGCGACACTGCTGGTGCAATTACCGGATCTTTACCAGGTATCCTGGAAGTGATACTCTTAATGCATTGTTTGTGCTTCTTTGATGCCATGTAGCATGGTCGCCTAGGTAGAAAGTGGGGAGAAAGTATGAAAGTGTCTCAGAGTCTGCATTAAAGTTAAACTATACAGAAAAAAAAATTCTTTATAAAGAGGTAGGCGCCCAAAAAGGTCTTTTTCCACACTGCATCTGCAGGGTCCATCCAAAGTGTTCTTCGACACATATACTTAGCAGATGGCGGTTGTACCTTTGTTACAAAAAAAAGCAGTCTGCTGCACTATACCATGCTGTAACAGAAAATGGATCCGGCCAAAATAAAACTCTCTTGACCCCTGTTGGTACAATAGGGCGTAGTGGTCCATTTAACATATACTCCGGGAGCTTTCATGGTGCATACAGTAAATGTACATTCCAGACGCAATGTCAAAAGACCTTTAGACCCTTATGACGAGTGTCTGTTCAAGTAAGGCTTGCATTACGTGACACCATATGGGCAATTTTTAGCTTTTTTACTATACCTCCTCATGGGTACTACAGATGTTGACAAACCCTACCATCAGAAGAAAAATCAATTGTTACTCTTAAAGTGAAGCAAAACCAACAGCAGCTAAAGAAACTATGTAATTGGAACAGAGCACTTTGGAAACGAGCTCCAGAACTGACCCAAATTATCTTCTGACATGTTTCTATGAGGAACCAAAAGATGAGGATCTGTGCATAAAAGTTCACCTGTTCATGTCAAGGTTTCCATACACATACAATCTGTATGCTGTATATATGTGTCTACCAGGCATACAGGGCTCCAGCTTTCAAGGGTCGTGGGGCATTTACTGTAGATGGTTCATGTTTGGCTATTGTCAATCCATGTCCCAGATAACTGGTGCCAGAGGTGATTGCCTTTGTGAGGCCTTTATCAGACAGGTGCACCCCCCCCATGTTTAAAGAGGTTTTCCCACAAATAACATTTATCACCTAGCCACAAGATAGGAGATAAATAGCTGGGGCCTCACCACTTTTGGCCTCACTGATCATTAAATGGAGTGTCCCAAGTTCCTCTTTCTTTTTCTAATTTGCAGTGTGGAGGAGGTTAATTGGAGTGGTGGTTGAGCAAACATGCTGCCGCTCTATAAAATACTAGGAGACTAGGAACCACCGAGTACTGTGAATGCATAGTGACGGTGAATATGCTCAACCAGCACTCCACTCACAACCACAGTGAAGAAGAAATGGGGGTTCCCAGTGATCTTACATTAATTACCTACACTGTAGATAGGGGTGATACATGTTATTTGTGGGAAAACCACTTCCACCAGATTGGTGCTTTCAGTTCCATTCAGCAGAACCAAAAGGAGTTGAGGTGATACATCGAGAACATGCTTTGGTGCACCTGGGTGCAAAGCATGAATAATACGTTTAGCAGAGCTGAACTTTCTTGTTGAGTGGCCGAGGGTGACATCTGAACGTCTTCTGGTGCTTGGCTGACTACTACTTTTCATGAATCCATGCAACTCCGTTGCACTGGAATTCAAGAGGTCTATCACCCATTTTTATTGATTGTGTAATTTCAGTATCTTCCCTGTTTATCCTTCATTATAGATTGCATTTGTGCCACTTCAAAATGAGTGAATACACAAAGTACACTGCACTTACTTATTTGTATATGTAAAGAGGAGACTATCTCCACAGTAGGTCAGACCCCTATCTCTGGAAGGTAACCTGATAACATTCTAGCTTTGAAGGACATTCCTTTAGAAGTTCTTGGAGAGATATGTGTAAGCTTTTTTAACAACCCAGAACTGCCTCAGACACTGAGCTTTATCTTCAGGATCTGAGCATTACACATACTGTTTTTGTACTTACTGTCTGTGCAAATGTATGCATGTATCCTTCAACGTGTATATTTAATGGAGACGCATCGAATGATAGGACATTCTTGTTAGATGCAGTCATGGGATGACTACAAAGACTCTTCAGCAAATCATTCCAGTGTATAATAAATTAAAATGTTATTATTTCATAGGAACCTGTCAGGAGCTTCATACTGCCTCAATCACGGACAGCATCAAATCCTGACAGGTTCCTTAGTTATAAATGGCCATGGTAGGGCCTCGATGACCTGACACATTTTTCAAGGAAAAACTACACCAGGGAAATGCAAAATAACCAACAACCCGGTGATAGGTCCATGCTGCCATCTTCTTATGCCCGGCAGCCTTGACGAGCAGAACTGATGGCCCCCAACCTCAATGTAAGCAGCAAAGCTGGATCTCCTCATATTGACACCTGCTGGCCACATCTCCTATTACTAAGCAGTGGCCCAGACACTCGGGGGAGGTTATAGCTTGTGTACAGTAGAAACAATCTATCCATCTATCTATTAATGCATTTCAGTGTGCTTAGGGCTCTTTCACACTTGCGTTCTTGTCTTCCAGCATAGAGTTCCGTCGTCGGGGCTCTATGCCGGAAGAATCCTGATCAGTTTTATCCTAATGCATTCTGAATGGAGTGAAATCCGTTCAGGATGCATCAGGATGTCTTCAGTTCAGGACCGGAACGTTTTTTGGCTGGAGAAAATACCGCAGCATGCTGCGCTTTTTGCTCCGGCCCAAAAAACTGAAGACTTGCCGCAAGGCCGGATCCGGAATGAATGCCCATTGAAAGGCATTGATCCGGATCCGGCCTTAAGCTAAACGTCGTTTTGGCGCATTGCCGGATACGACGTTTAGCTTTTTTACAATGGTTACCATGGCTGCCGGGACGCTAAAGTCCTGGCAGCCATGGTAAAGTGTAGCGGGGAGCAGGGGAGCAGCATACTTACCATCCGTGCGGCTCCCGGGGCGCTCCAAAGTGACGTCAGGGCGCCCCAGGCGCATGGATGACGTGATCGCATGGCACGTCATCCATGCGCATGGGGCGCTCTGACGTCATTCTGGAGCGCCCCGGGAGCCGCACGGATGGTAAGTATACCGCTCCCCAGCTCCCTGCTCCTACTATGGCAACCAGGACTTTAATAGCGTCCTGGCTGCCATAGTAACACTGAAAGCATTTTGAAGACGGATCCGTCTTCAAATGCTTTCAGTACACTTGCGTTTTTCCGGATCCGGCGTGTAATTCCGGCAAGTGGAGTACACGCCGGATCCGGACAACGCAAGTGTGAAAGAGCCCTAAGAAAAGCACCCAAAAAACATGTGTGAATAAACTGTTTTGCATTTGCAACATTTTCACCGAATTTTTGTTGTTTTCTTTCACAGTATACTTTTGTTTTGATGTGCAGCAAAAAACGCAACAAAAAGGCATATATTACATGTTGTTTTTTGCTGCAGAATTGAGTGTGCAGTGCAGAGTGTGAAATCTGTCCCGGACATTCACAGCATAAACATTTAAGTGAATGGGCTGAGCAGTTGTAATTACACTGCGATGCCTCTACAAGCGAGATGACATGCAGCTAAGTATGCAGTGGAAGCAGTGCTTGCACATGTGCTGCCTTCTCTTCAAACAGCTGATCAACGAGAGTGCTGGGAGCCGGACCCCCGCTGATCGGATATTGATGACCTACCCTAAGGACATGTCATCAATATTTACCCACTGCATAACCCCTTTAATTGGTATCTGCCTTTGCTATAATATACCCATAGTACCCAAACTTCTTGGTTGTGAGGACTCACGTGTAGTGTTAGTGGGAGATAGTCAGTGTAGGTTAGATAGTGATATAGTGTAGCTATATGCAGGATGTTAGGCAGTGTGACAATACTTAGTGCACCAATCAGTAATATGTAGTCAGACCTGCTATGTGACGTTTCACGTATTGCGCACAAATATGTGCATCATTAATTGCCGATTTGCGCTATCGTGAATATATTGGAGCACTCTATCTGCATATAAAGCAATTTTTAATGTTCCGCTGTGCCAACCACTTTCTCCAGTCTCAGGAAACTTCTAGCAGCTTGAAAAATGTAGCAACAGTGACCCACGCCTGTTTTGCGCGCGCAATACGCGCATATATCATTGCTGATTTTTGCAATCAAGAATTTGCCAATATAATTAACGAATATTCGCCCAAATATTCGCGAAATATCGCAAATTCAAATATTGCCCCTGCCGCTCATCACTACTCACGTGGCGGCTCCTTCTGTCTGCACACACTTAACAAAAACTGAATGCATATACATAATGTGCAAGAAGCTGTAATATTCAGCAGAACCGCTCACTAACTTTATTTTAGATGTTCTTAAAGGGAATCTGTCACCCTCTCTTTAAAGGAACATAAACTGGTGACAAATCTTGAAAACCCTGGATCACTTTTTTGAAGTGACCAAGATGTTTTCTTAAAATCTCCACTTAGCAGCCCCAACATGGGCCAAGCTCTGAAGTCCGATCACTAGAGAGCACTCTCCTGGTAGTCCTCCTATTTATGAGCTCCATTCTGTTCTTGCCCCCCCCCCCCCCCCCATGGCTGCCGATTGGTAGATTTCTTGTAATATTGTGTGTAGAAATGACTTTCATATAACTGATGATTTCTTACTGTTTTCTCCGCACCGTGATCTGAAGACGATTACTTTGCAGTGTAATATTTTCTCTGTTTGCTTTACATTGCCTTTTGCACATCTCTCTGACAATCTTAAGTTGCATATTTGGAATCTTCTGCCGTTTCTCAAAGTTTGTGAAACATTTACCAGAAAGGTGTCTCGCTGCAAGAGCCTGGGAGCAGATGTTCTACATTATCACTTGGCAAATTGGAATATGCAACATGTAGCACCTGCTTTATCGAGGAATCGTGATGAGTCCTTCAGGTTTTCTCATAGTGCGCTGAGAGCGGCTCTAGACCTTTTCAATCATCCTGAGTTTTGAGAAATACTTTGTAACACTGATTTAAACAGTACATTAAGTAAAAATAGATTTGAGTGTGACATATTCTAACCTAGGGCATTTGAAGCACGTTCACACGAAAATGATAATGTTGCCTCTGTAACACCCCAGAGTGGTGTTACTACTTCTACACCTTGCTACTGTCTTTATTGGTCTAACCTCATGTCATCTTATGCATTTATTTCAGGTCCTCCACAATGTGCATTCCTAATGTTATGTAGCTGTTCATGTAATGTGCCTGGTTCACCAGCAAGTGGCAGCAAACCCGGCAGAGCTATACTCAGATAGAATGGAACATTCCATTCTAACCTCCCCCTCTGGAGAGAGGTGGGCAAGTCCTACTTCCTGCAGGAAGGGTGGGGCAGAAGTTCTAGTCAGTCTAGTTTACCTCCAGCTAAGGGAAGGGTGTGCAGGGGCATGTCTCTGCTGAACGTGCCCACGCCAGCCAAAGCACCCTCAGCTCTGCTCGCCATGGAGGCCAAAGCTTGAAGCCTCAGGAGCCAGGAGGAAAGTTCCCTGGCATAACCTAGAGTCAGACTACAAAGTGAAGTGCAGCATACAAAAGAAGCTGAGTTAGCCCTCTTTCACATGACGTTTTTTTTTTCAGTTTACGGTCCGTTTTTTGCGTTCCATATATGGTCTGTATACGGAACCATTCATTTCAATGGTTCCGCAAAATAAACGGAATTCACTCCTATGCATTCCGTTTCCGTATTTCTGTTTTTCTGTTCCGTTGAAAGATAGAACATGTTCTATTATTGTCCGCAAATCACGTTCCGTGGCTCCATTCAAGTCAATGGGTCCGCAAGAAAAACGGAACACATACGGAAATGCATCCGTATGTTTTCCTTATCCGTTCTGTTTTTGCGGAACCATCTATTAAAAATGTTATGCCCAGCCCAATTTTTTCTATGTAATTACTGTATACTGTATATGCCATATGGAAAACCAGAACTGAAAAACAGAACAGAAACGGAAACACAACGGAAACAAAAAACAGAACAACAGATCCGTGAAAAACCGACCGCAAAACACTGAAAAAGCCATACGGTCGTGTAAAAGAGGCCTTATACAGCCAGCCTGTCAGTACAGCAGAGTTAGAGAGAAACAGATATAGCAGAGTGGAGTTTGCCTGCCAGTTTTATGCTAAAGCCTGCTGGAAACAAGACAAAGCCTGTACACTGTTTTGGAGAACGTTTATGCAAAGTAAAGCTGCCATTGAACTTCATCTCAAGGTCTGGACTCCAGTTATTCTTTTATCCCTCAATTATTTCCCCTATTTATTGCTTCGGGTAGATCGGGATGTTGGGGCCTGCACATGAGCAATAAACGCTCAGATGCCGATGCCCATAATGGGTAATTTGGATGCACAGCGCAGGCGCTGTATTTCACACTGAAGGGAGGAGATAATCAGAAGAACCTAGGGCGGGCCAAAGTGGTGAAAGGGGAGGGGTTTCAGATAAATAGTGACGAGGGGCCTGGGCATCGGCCACTTGAATGCCGCCCCTGGGCACCTTCAGACCTAATTTTCATATTGAATACAAGTGTTTTTTGAAGAAAATAAGCGACGGCCAGCTAAACAGTAAGTAGCATTCACATATCTGGACTATAATGCTGATAATGGTTTTAGTATTCTATAACAGTCTGTATAGGTGAAAGACTCCCTTTTAAGTATGTTTTTTACCTTTCTTGCTTCTTTTCAAAAACGCAGCATGCTGTAGCTTTTGGTGTTTTCCAATCATTTTGACAACACATTCTTTATAGGAGAAAAATGCCATAAAGAAAACCCTAGTGGTAAGACTGTATGCATAAATCTCCATTCATCATTTTTTTAGGCAGCAGAAAAACTGCTGCTGCCTAAAAAAACACAAGTATTTATTTATTCTGGCCTTTTTTTTCACTAATAAAAAAACACCAAAGCCCAATTCATGTTTTTTAAGAACCCTGAAACTGTCAGGACCAGCACAAGAAGAGAATAAAACACATAACAGGTTTGGAGCGTGCCATCTTCGCCACTTGTTCGTCACAATTTGTGCCACAATTCTGGTGAACTTTCCTGATTGACTGAAAAGGTAGCCACCTATAGGAGGCACTAGAGAGACTATTTTCTTCTCTCGGGAGGATTATGCTTATTGGTATTTGTAGTGGAAAAAAAAGATAAAAATACAGTCATGGCTCTAAAAAACCTGCAAAAATACGAATATTTTGATATTGCTTTATTTATTTTACTCACTTATACAGCGCTGACATATTCCACAGCGCTGTGCAGACATGATCATCACTCACTGTCCCCAATGGGGCTCACAATCTAATTTCCCAGTGTGAGTACCTGGAGGAGACCCAAAGGGGAGAACATACGACCTCCATGCAGATGCTGTCCTCGGTCAGATTCGGGTGCAGGTCCCCAGTTCTGCAAGGCACCTGTACGAAGCACTGAGCCACTGTGGCTTTCTTCATTCTTCTTCTTGCTGTCTTGGCTCAGTCCTACTGTAATCAAACTGTATATAGTATATAGGCATAAGGTGCCATGCACGTATATATCAGTGCTGCTGTAGTAACATGTTTCCTAGAGGCGTCCAGGATCCTTTAATAAAATGGACCTCAACTATCGAATAGATTCCTTGTTAAGCTCACCGTATCATTGGCCACGTAGTAAAGGACTGTCATTACAGGCGGATGTACACGGGCGCTGTGTTTTCCAGGTATGAAGGTGGTAACGTACAGCTAATTACCGCTGGACAGCTTGTAACATGACATGACAGTGTACGGAATGCGGCTCGCATTGCTAGTAATTATGAGACATGGATAAGCACGTTTAATAATATCCTAGCTGTAAAACATTTGTGCCCTGTGTTCCTCTTACAAAAGCTTTAGTTGTTTTACATTAATGGTAATTAAGTCTATCTGTGATTCCAGTTCAGCCTCTTACGTAATATTACCCATATGCACCTTATTGGGTTCTCTTGCACTTTCAAAGACGATCAGCGCCCCCTAGTGGATGTTTCCAAATGTCAGCACCAATCCAGCCACCGCAGAGAAGTCAGACCTGTGCACTGGCAGTTATAAAAGTGATGATGTAAATGGATATCTGGAATTGCTTTTCCTGTTTTCCCTTTATCCTAAGTATTTGCCCCAATTTCCCCTGTGACTGGACTGAGGCCACATCTCCAGTGTTAACAGAATGTAAGACGCGTCGCTCAGCACCGGGTTCAGCCTCCCACCCAGACCTTACAGGGTTAAAAATAAGCGCCATACTTTTGAATTCTAATGACAAAGTGAAGTCTGTGCAAAATGAGATTAGATTTATAAGTTGTCATTTCTAGCATTTTTCGTTCTTTATCGCCAGTCCAGAATGGTATCCAGGCTTTTTACAATAAAACATTTTTAGCGGCAGCGATTGTAACGGAAAATATCAAGCAACAGAGAAGGAACTCGGGCATGACTTTGATCAGCTAGGTAAATGGATGCGTCCACTTTCTATAGCTACATATGTAGGATGTATTCATTCATTACTTAGGCCTCATGCACATGACTGTATCCGTATTGCAGTCCACAAACCATGGATCCACAACATACGGACACCTCCCGTGTGCATTAGGCATTAATCTCACTCCTGTTACTAGAAAATAATATTATTGGCCTCAATACGAACACGTTCTATAATTTGCGGCACGGCCACATGGATGCGAACAGCAAATTTGTGAAATGTCACTCATTGGGGCACATTTACTAAAGTGTTTGCGCCTGCTTTTAGTCTAAAAATTGCTGTATTAGGGCTCGTTCACACAAACGTTTTTTTGCGTTCCGTATACGGGCCGTTTTTTTAGTTCTGTATACGGTCCGTATAAGGAACCAGGGCTTTTTTTCTGGCGGAACACTCCGGAAGGGGGTTCCGCCACCTTTTGACATCGCTAACTGGTGTCACGTGCCTGCCCGGCCGGCCTACATTACGATATAACAGTAGCCCTGTGAGTAGGATATATTGAATGTTATACTACAGAGGGGGCAGCATGAATCATTATTAATTGAATTACACATTTTATAACTGTACTAGAGCGGCAAAGGGAGGGTCTGTGGATGACACTGTTAAGGGGTGGGGGGGGGTCTGTGGATGGCACTGTTATGGGGTGGGGGGGTCTGTGGATGGCACTGTTATGGGGTGGGGGGTCTGTGGATGGCACTGTTAAGGGGGGGTGTCTGTGGATGGCACTGTTATGGGGGGGGGGGTCTGTGGATGGCACTGTTATGGGGTGGGGGGTCTGTGGATGGCACTGTTATAGGATGGGGGATCTGTGGATGCCATCCACAGATCCCCCATAACAGTGCCATCCACAGATCCTCCACCCTATAACAGTGCCATCCCCAGATCCCCCATTAACAGTGCCATCCCCAGATCCCCCATTAACAGTGCCATCCCCATCTGGGGGGTTTCTTTGCTGGGCTGGACTTTTATAGCCCCCCAAATTTTACTTGCATCCCTGTTCTCTAAAGGGGCGGTTTTAGGGGGTGGTCCCAGGGGTGGGTAGGGGCATGGCCAGGGGAGGGGGGGGGGGGTGAGTTCCACCACCTTTTCTCTGAGAAAAAAAGCCCTGTAAGGAACCATTCATTTCTATGGTTCTGCAAAGAAACGGAATGTACTCCGTATGCATTTCGTTTCCGTATTTCTGTTTTTCCGTTCTGTTTTTCTCAATCCGTCCCGGCTGCTGCAATTGCAGTCCCCAATGCACGGAACGGCCGCACAACGGCCGTGTGCATGAGGCCTTAGGCTCAGCTCACTGGCTGCCCCTCTTTTACATTCAGGTCTCCTGTCTCACCAGAAATAGGGTCCCATCAAAAGTGAACCTTTCTATGCACAATTAAATAGCAAGTCAATATAATGCCCCTATATTGTTACAAAATCAAAGTGGCAATATGGGCCAAATCAAACACAGAAAATGTATGATTGAGGCAAAGGAGGCATCTGATCTCTGATCAGACCCCAAAATCAATTCAGACTCCAAAATGAATCCAGACTTTAAAGGTTATGTATTTTTTTTACTATTAAAAATCATTTTTTTCAATTGGTTTCTTAAAAAAAAGGAGTTTCTCTGTACAGAGCTGAGATGCTCCACTAGCAGAATCTGAATTTTTTCTACGCTACAAGTGCTCCTTATCTCTGCTCTCTGACCTTATAACCACTCATCAAAGCTCAATCCTTATCTTACTGATAATAATGTGGCTTAAATAAGTGTTAGAAAAACAGTTAACAATTCGTGACAGAATGGGTCAATACTTTTAATAAAGACCAATTAAAAAAAGTGATTTTTAGCCCACAATAAATAAAATGCAGACAAAAAAAATTGCCCCAAAAGGTGTACATAACCTTTAAGCCAGACCCCTAAATAAATGCTGACCTCAAACCAGAGCAAAAAAATAAAATAAAAATTACATTCCGTCCATAGACCAGGCCAGGGTAATTGCTTACTGCTCCTCTCACCTGTATCCTTTTTACCTCTGGGCATGGTCCTGATAGACCTATTGTACCATATCCCGTCTTCATGTATGTACCACTGTAGAGTTGAGGGAGTAGCCTGTGATCCTTTGTCTGCAACCAAATTTTGTGCAATCTGTAGGCCAGAAATATTAAATGTCTTAAAATTTGTAATTAATGTAGCAGAAAGGCTTAGTTCAGACTCTGTGTTTCTCTATGGTTTTTACTGCTTTTGTAACAAAAACCATGTCTGATAAACAGCTTTACCTTGCATATTTCCTTGTATATACCATTTTTTTTAGGATTTCTTGATTCAGTTATTCCTTTGCATCACAACACAAAACTGAACTTGATCTAATCTCCCATAGTCTGAATAGAATTTCTGGAGCATTTTTATCAGTTCAGGATAAGGGTACTATATAAAGACTGTTATTATTATGACCAATGTATGTGACATAGTCCTGAAACGGTTGCCTCGCTCCTGATGAATGTCTCTATTGCTGTAGACTCTTTTAAAACAGACTCGAGAAAAGATTCTATCTGTAGATATTGATAAATCAGTTCCATAACTTTTACTTGCAAGTCACACCACGTATCATCTTTGCTGCACCCCCATTACAAGATAAAATGTATTTCAAGTTTATTGTTTTCAAGAGTCTTAGAATGGTCGACCCACCTAGAAATCCCTGTCTACAGTTAGGTCCATATATATTTGGACAAAAAAACATTTTTCTGGTTTTTGTTCTGTACATTACCACATTGGATTTTGAACAAAACAATTCAGATACAGTTGAAATTCAGACTTTCAGCTTTAATTCAGTGGGTTGAACAAAATGATTGGATAAAAATGTGAGGAACTAAAGCATTTTTTAAACTCAATCCCTTCATTTCCGGGGCTCAAAAGTATTTGGACAAATTAAATAATTGTAAACAAAATGTTAATTTCTAATGCTTGGTTAAAAAAACCTTCATTGGCAATGACTGCCTGAAGTCTTAAGCTCATGGACATCTCCAGACGCGGTGTTTCCCCCTTTTAAATGCTCTGCCAGGCCTTTACTGCAGCGGTTTTCAGTTGCTGTTTGTTTGTGGCCCTTTCTGCCTGACGTTTAGTCTTTAACAAGTGAAATGCATGCTCTATTGGGTTCAGATCAGGTAACTGACTTTGGCAATTCAAGAATATTCCACATTTTTGCTTTAATAAACTCCTGGGTTGCTTTGGCTTTATGTTTTGGGTCATTGTCCATCTGTCACGGATGGTGTTACAGAAAACTAGAAGACACAAATGAAGATCCGACTGACTTGATCCAAAACTAAGGAACAGGAGGGTAAGCCCTGTAAGAGCCCTAGCTCTCTCCCTTACTGCTCAGCCTATGCAAAAATCTCAATGGTAGAAAATTGCATACCCTCGTTCCTCGACTGTATGCACCTGAACACCCTATAATAGTGAGGGGACACGACCACCAGCTCCCTACACTTAATACGGAGGGAGTCAGGGTCACCTAGGATCAAGCCCACAGGCAAACAGAAATAAAGAAAACAGACTTATCTTGTGGATGCAGTAGTAACAGCTTCTAGCATCAGCACACTCCAGGAAGTTGTATAAACCGCAAAGTGATGCAGTATGGGAGGGGATTTAAAGGGATGCAATCAGTGTAACTAGATGACAGCTGAGAGAGGGAAACAAGATGATAAAACAAAAGCAAAACAAAAGAACCTCAGGCAGGAGGTTCCGAAGAACGTCTGTCAGAGCTTCTCAAATGTCTGGCGGTGACACCATCTGTATTATGAAACGCCGACCAATCAGTTTGGCTGGATATGAGCACACAGTATGTCTCTGAAAACCCCAGAATTCATCTGGCTGCTTCTGTCCTGTGTCACATCATCAATAAACACTAGTGACCCAGTGCCACTGGCAGCCATGCATGCCCAAGCCATCACACGGTCTCCACCGTGTTTTACAGATGATGTGGTTTGGATCATGATCTGTACCATGCCTTCGCCATACTTTTTTCTTTCCATCATTCTGGTAGAGGGTGATCTTGGTTTCATCTGTCCAAATAATGTTCTTCCAGAAGTGTGCTGGTTTTTTAAGATGTTTTTTTTTTTTTTTTTAGCAAAGTCCAATCTAGCCTTCTTGTTCTGGAGGCTTATGAGTGGCTTGCACCGTGCAGTGAACCCTCTGTATTTACTTTCATGCAGTCTTCTCTTTATGGTAGATTTGAATATTTATACGCCTATATCCTGCAGTGTTGTTCACTTGGTTGGCTGTTGTGAAGGGGTTTCTCTTCACCGTGGTAATTATTCTGCGATCATCCACCACTGTTGTCTTCTGTGGGTGCCAAGGTCTTTTTGCATTGTTGAGGTCACTAGTGCTTTCTTTCTTTCTCAGGATGTACACAACTGTAGCTTTTGCCACTCCTAATAGTGTAGCAATTTCTCAGATGTTTTGTTTCTGTTTTCGCAGATTAAGGATGGCTTGTCTCGCCTGCATGGAGAGCTCCTTTGACCGCATGTTTACTTCTCATCAAAATCTTCAAAATGCAAGCACCACATCTCAAATCAACTCCAGGCCTTTTATGTGCTTAATTGAGAATGAAATAATGAAGGAATTGGCCACACCTGCCCATGAAACAGCCTTTGTCCAATTACTTTTGGTCCCTTTAAAAACAGGGTGCCACATGTAAAGGAGGTGAAACTCCTAAACCCTTCATCCAATTTTAATGTGGATACCCTCAAATGAAAGCTAAAAGTCTGGACTGTATGTCCATGTCCATTATATAACTATAACTTGAATATGTTTAGTAAATAAAACTACATTTGTGCCAGTGTCCAAATATATATGGACCTAACTGTATATGAGGATAGATACTAAACTGCTTGGGAGATGGGCAGATTTCTTCTTTGAAGTCTGCAGTGAAAATATGAAACTGCTTTAAGTGACAGGTACCTGAAGTAGACCCACAGATTTTTTACATGAATTTGCCATGGAATCGCAGTTAGCACGGTCCTCCCTAGGATTCTCCAATTGTAATTTAATGGGGCACATTCTTGCATCTTTTTTCGCACAAGATAGGCAGATATAGGTAGATTTTTTTTTCTGCCTCACTATTTGAAATCCATTTTTTTTATGCATATGAACATGCCTGAAATGTAGATTTCGCACAGATTTCAGCACGGAATACATGCAACAATCTCCGTGTAAAAAAATAATAAAAGAAAAAGATACATATTCTAATACAGGCTGGAAGCCAGGATCAGTGCATTTACAAAGGTCCTCTCTTTTCATGTGTATTTATTCATATATTTATCAGTGTATTCATTCATTGTATAAAATATATGCAAGTTAAATGCTGTAAAGTGGCAGTGTTTCTTGTGTATGCCATTTTATATAAACTATGACTACATGGATCTACAATTTAAAGGGAACCTCTCATGTTAAACATGGTGTTTGAACTGCATGCAGCATGTTATAGAGCAGGAGGAGCTAAGCAGATTGATATATACTTTTGTGGGCAAAAAAAGCAGTATAACTTTAGATGCACGCTCATTCTGGGCTTTTGAAAGCAAGGAGGCAGTCCTATCGGTGATTCCCTCTATGACTGTGTATACAGAGATAGCTGTCAATCACTGATAGGTAGTGATGGACGAACATCGGCCGTGACGATTCACGAACGCGAACGAGCTTTGGTGATCAAATATTCGCAAACCGCTCGTTCCCATTGACTTTAATGAAGGCGAACCAAAAAAAACTTTAGGTCATATTTGCAGCCACCAAATACTTACTAGAAGTGCACAAATAGTCCCACAACATGGACAGTGATATACCAGAGGGGGAATCAATGGCAAAATGTTTAATCAGGGACCATTTTTATGCGTCTTAAAGGGAAACTCTCAAAAATGTGCCCTGCTGGAGCCTAGAACATTTTTATTTTAGGCCACTGGAGTACAGGCCCCAAAAATTAGGCATTCACCTGGCAGAAAAGAACAAGTGAATATGTTGCTGGAGGTACATTAGGCGGTCACTGGATAACAATTTTACTGTAGGCCAGTGGAGTACAGGCCCCAAAAATTAAGCATTCACATGACAGAAAAAAACAAGTGATTATGTGGCTAGAAGCAGGGATGGCCAACCTGTGGCTCTCCAGCTGTTGCAAAACTACTACTCCCAGCATGCCCAGACAGCCTACAGCTATCAGCCTACAGCAGGGCATGGTGGGAATTGTAGTTTTACAACAGCTGGAGAGCCGCAGGTTCGCCAGTCCTGGGCTAGAGGTACAATAGGCGGTCACTGAATAACAATTTTACTGTAGGCCAGTGGAGTACAGGCTCCAAAAATTAGGCATTCACCTTCTTCACAGCGTCCCTGATGGTGGGAATGAACTTAGCTGAGGGCTCACTGGTTGCACCTCTAGGATGGTCCAGGTACACTTGACCACTTACCTGCAGAGAAAGATGCTTGTGCAAGTGTAGTGTCCCACTAGGTAAATGTGGGCACTACACAAGGGTCAATTGGGCCACGTTGTCCTCCTACTCCTAAGGGACAGTGGCAGTGTATTTCTCAGTCCATTTGAATGCATTTTAATATGTATTTATGTGTATTCTCCCCTGTTAGCTGTGCAGCAGGCCTATTAGGGTGCAGTTTATCATTCTAGACACTAGAGGGACATAGGGAGCCCCTAGTAAATATATTCAGGACCAGACAGGGAAGTGCAGTGCAGTCCAGGAGGCTAGTAAGTGCAGTCTAGCCTGCCTGAAGTTCCTGAGCCTCAGTTAGCTCAGAAGATTCACCCCAAGAGAAGAGTTTACCTCATGGGAGAAACCAAGTTCCCTAACCAGAGCAGAGCAGAGCCATTGTTCCAGCTAAACAAGTAAGCTGAAGGGCAGAAGGATCATTAACCTAAAGCAAGGGATATATACCTGAGGAGGATTGCTACCAAGGATAAAAGCCAGCATTAGGGCATACGGGCCTTGGGATACAAACAGCCAGGGTATCTGAGGAATAGTGCAGCCTGGTCTGTGAGTGTTGTCTTTACCCTCTGAGTATCTTGCAAAGACATTGTACCTGCTATTAATGTGAAGCCTGCTGATTACTGCTGCATTATCTGGAACTTACAAAGGACTGTATAAAGTTTAACCGTTTCCAGTAAAGAAAAGTTTGGTTCACCACCACCTGTGTTCCTCACTTATTACAACTATAAATCGGTGTGCCACCGTTACAGGCACTGGCGTCACAAATCTTAAAGGGACCTTGCCCTAGGCACATTAAACACCTGCAACATCCAGGGCACCTCATCCACCATCAGGCCTGGTCCCTAAAGACAGAGTGTGCCCCAGAGGTCTCCTGTGCCAGCCTCTCCATCACTGCTGTACGCCTGCCCAGGGTTTCCCTACAAACTGTGAGTAACCCTTGTTTGCCCATTAACCGTGGCCTCACATCGCAATACCCTGCAGGGCGGCGTACTGCACAAGCACCAGCAGTCCAGACAAAGAGTACTGGAACCCAGACACATGAACTGGAACCCAAACAACCACATAGGATATAATTCAGACAAGACAAATAGGAACCATTACACAAGCAGATTCCTGGACCCCATGCGGAACGGATGTATGGCGGTCACAGGCAGAGCTGCCCGGATAGGCAGACAAGCAGATGCCTGGACCCCATGTGGAATTGATGCATGGCAGTCACAGGCAAAGCTGCACAAATAGACTAGATGTCCTCCCTCCAGTGAACTCAGGAGCCCTCTCACCGAAGGCATAGACTAGGACTAGCAGATGCCTGTCCCCCATGCAGAGTTAGTCTATGGGCAAACAGACAGAGCTGCACACAAGACATAGAACTGGACTAGGCAGACAAGCAGATGTCTGGACCCCATGCAGAACAGATGCATGGTGGTCACAGACAGTGCTGCACAGACAGGCAGACAAGCAGATGCCTATACCCCATGCGGAATGGATGCATGGCAGTCACAGGTAGAGCTTTCCAAACAGGCAGACAATCCGACGTCTGGACCCCATGCGGAAAGACACATGGTGGTCGCAGACAGAGCTGCCCAAACAGGCAGACAAGCAGATGTCTGGAACCCATGGGGAACGGATTCATGTCAGTCACAGGCAGCGCTGCCCACACAGGCAGACAAGAGACGGGCAAGCAGTGACCAAGACAAGGTGACATTGATGTCTCACTAGGTGACCACACAGACAGGGCAGATGGAAAACCCCAGGTCAAGTGCCTAGCTCTTGCACCCAGCAAAGCTGGAGACAGACTGACCACCAGGCCCACAGCTAACAAGAATATATAGCACTTAGTAACCACACCCAGACCAAGACATTAACCCCACAAGAACAAGACAACAGTGAGGGGTGCATGGATACACAAAGAACAGTTCACACACAGGCTGCCACAACTACACATCGTTTATGGCAACCAGCCTACACGGCATCCACCATAGCTAGTCCACCACAGCAACCAGTGTGATCAGAAACTGCAACCCATGTCACAGTGAACCACACTGTGACAGGCAAAAATAAAAGCTTTTTTTAGAATATGCAGTGGAAATTTGGACTTCTGAAACCCCATATACAAAGAGTAGGGGAAAAAAAAATCTAGATTTCAGAGCATTATGTGGCAGATGTGTGACTGGGAATGTTTGTGATATATTTAGTGAAAATAGGGGGCATTGAGGCCTACAGTGGTAAAGCATAGCAGCTGGTAGGGGTAGGGGGGTAGGGTACAGTCTGGTTGGCAATATATGGTGGTGGCACATCTTGAGATATGCTCTGACTGGCACAGTATACAGAAAACATGCTGTGCTAAGTGGTGAATGGGGGGGGGCATGCTTGGGTTGGCATTTATATTATTCAATTTGTAGCATTTTATCTGTGAAATTGGGTTTTGCAGCAGCTAATAGGGCAGAGTAAATGTAGACAATACAGTAATACATAAAGATGCAGAAAATGTATCACAGTAGCCCATGCTGGATAATAAATACGGTGCATCTTTTGACCCTTTAATTTTACAACAACTATTGGTTGGCTTATTTCTCAACTAAATTCTGCACCAAAACATTGTTTCTTATAAAGCGTACCTACACTTTCACATAAAATTTTCAAATATACTGCTATGAGGGTATGCATGAGTGACAGCACTATTGCTGACCATTAGATATATTGTATCTGTCATTTATTTAAGCTGTTTTCCCTTTTGTATGCTGCATCTCTGGTGGGTGGAGACTGGCTGTAATGTTGTATGTCCATAGAATACAAATAGAGACCGCAGATCCTGCTTAATAACTCTCTCACTCATATGGGACATTATAGCAAGGCACTGAGCAGTATAGATGTGAACAAAACACTTGGGATGAGATATAACACTTACTATTAGAGGATAAATCATGTCTGTGTTGTGTTCAGGCTTGCACTGGCCCACAGGGGAGCATCTAAATCTGCCGATGGGCCCCTGGGCCAAGTGGGACCCTAGTCTCCCCACCTACTGCTCAACTGACGCATGGCAAATGGCACAGTACACTGACCATAACAGATATTTAGATATACAGATATTCAGTGTACATCATCTCAACCAGCCTATGTTATTATATGCAAAACTGGGTAGATTACTTAACAAACTAAGGTCTCCAGGACAGAAAAATCTGAGACAAAGGCTAGGCCACAGACTACTAGTGAAAACAAATGCGATTTGCTAAACTTTTAGGAATTTGCTGACGGGGGTCAAGTGATATTAGAATGTATCTGTACAGTAGGCCCCCAGAATCAATTTTATTAATGCATCTTAAGCACATAATAAATTTGGTGCAAGGCATGCGAGCCAGTTTTTGGATTCAAACTAAACCAGAATTCTGGCAAATGTGGCTTAGGGCTCGTGCACTTGGCCGTTGCCCGGCTGTTCCCGCATTGCACCCTGCATCACGGATGCAAACCCATTCACTTGTGGGTCCGCAATCTGGAAGGTGCGGTGCAGAATGGAGGCCCAGAACCCCACGGAAGCACTACAGAGTGCTTCTCTGGGGTTTCTCTCCGTGCCTCCGCATGGGGCCGACGGATCGCGGATTTATTTAAGTTGAATGGGTCTGGATCCATCTGCGGAATCCGCATGGATGTTGCCCGTGTATTGGGACTGCAAATTGCCGTGTTCATGAGCCCTTACTAAATCTCTCCCAATTCACTTCCTTTCTTGCACCTCGGTGCTGTTATTTGGTCACAGAACTCCTCTGTTATCAGTAATTTGCATGAGTTAGGTGATCCCATATAGTTTTATGAAATATTTTTATATTAATCATATTTGTTTTGCATGGAGTTGGCTTCAAGCATCTGCACCTCATCCTGGAGCACAACTATCCGAATAACTAAAAAATGCTGAGATTTCATAGCACATAATTGCTGCCGTTTGCCACTTTTCAATTCTTCAGTAGGGTGAGCGACTTTGAATTAGAAAAAGAAACCCATTCAAAATGTCACAATATTGCCTTTAAGAATCCATTTTTTCCCTCTTTCATGCTGGAAGACAACAAGTGAATGATGTAAATGAGGTTTATGTGCAGATTAAAAAAAAAACGTTTCTGACTGACAGCCTATCTGCTATGGGGAGTATTCCCAACTTATTAACATTGAGGCCCTGATAGAACTACAGATGGAATAAAATACTGTTGCGCTGAATTCTTGACATAAAACATTTTCAAGGCTCCACTGATAATCGCCTTCTGCCTCCAGACCTAAATTACCATATTTTTCAGCATGTAAAATATTTTCTAGGAGTGACAGATAATAACTTCACTGGCTGCTGCCTCCGTGTTGCACGCTAGTTCAGATATGTGATGTTGCCAGCTTATTAAAAACCAATGGTGTTATTTTTCAACACATGCCAGTCGTGAAACAACCCAAGGATCTGCAGACTTTGAAGAGCTCGTCCAATATAATTGCTTTTCCAAATGATGTGTCCTTGTCTCTATCAGTGGATTTACCAATGTAATTAGTATTTACTGAACATGCGTCTGAAAATAAAAGAGTTAACATATATTTATTATACGTACATATATCTAACATGCAAAGCTGACACATGACATCTACTGGCCAGAGCCGGAATTGCTCCGATCATATTTGCACATTGCATTGGGTCTCTTCTGCCACCTACTGGAATAGCGTTGAATGTGTGCCCCAGGATCTTTTGAATACTAAAGCTCCTTAACTCTAAAATGACCACTGAAAATGAAGTTCTATAAATCAAGATTTGCTCATTTTTACTCTGCATTTTCATCTATCAGGGTCCGGATAATTCTGGTAATATTTAAGCATATCCTACACAATTGTCCAATGGTGCTGATAACATTCATGTTATTTCATTAACTCTATGTTATACATTACATTGCATTTTCTGCATTTCTACAGTAAGCACATATTTTTTTTTTTTTTTACAGCTATTCACATTGGGCAGCTATAGGGTTATGAACTTTTTATGCACACATAAAGAAACACTAAAGCACAGAGGGGGTTGTTTACTAATCCGAAATACTCCTAAATTAGATGTATTTCAGATATAGATGGTGGCCAAACACCAAGCACCTAATATTGTGGGTGCGGAAGGGGACAGGATGTCAGGCCCGTCTTATTCATCATTTTCTATGCCTGGTTTAGACGTAGAAAAAAGGGTCTAAATCAGGGATCTCAAACTGCGGCCCTCCAGCTGTTGCAAAACTACAACTCCCACAATGCCCGGACAGCCTACAGGTATCAGCCTACAGCAGGGCATTGTGGGAGTTGTCGTTTTGCAACAGCTGGAGGGCCACAGTTTGAGATGCCTGGTCTAAATGTCAGACAGCACTGAAGCGGTCTTACATTTTAGAACTTGCGCTGGAGAGGCCTGCGCCTCTTCATAACTTCGGTGAACCTACCGCCAGCGCAAGGCCTTTATTAAGGCCTAAAACGCCGGTCTTAATAAATGTGCCGCAGAATGTCTACATTATACTTTCAGCTGAATACATACAGAATGTTTGTTTCTTCTTGCAGCCATTTCAGACTGGAGAGATGCTAAGGGAAGTGATCTTCAATGAGATTATTGCATTAAATAGAAAAGAATGGCCTCCCACGCGATCTCTATTGTTTCTGCAGTTCTGACACCCTCAGGAGACAGCTATGTATTTTTTTCCACAGCCATTTATAACCTTTGTACTGTAGGCTTTAGTGTCCTTTAAGTTTAAATTAGATACTAGACAATGCAATTCCATCTTCATCTCCTGCGCTCTCTGTACAGTTATCAGAATTTTCACTTACAGTAAACCATCATAAGAAATGATATACAATTATTGTTACATTATTTCTTTACATTTGTCTACACACAGCAGTTTTTATTGTGCCTAATACTCAATAATTGCGAGCGTAATCATTACTTATGAGACTCTGAAGAAAGCAGTACTAGACCTGTGCAACTCCTTCTCCAATGCACCACCAGGCAGTACAGAAATAATGGTAGATACCGCAAAAGTCATATTCTTATCACTATGTCTAGATCTTCTATACATTAATATCAGATGCTTTAGGTCGTGACACAGTTAATCCCTATAACCTACTCCTCCATGTTACAGATGTTCAAGAAGCTGAGCATGGTCATGTCACAGAAGTATAGGAAGCTGATGTAGGGCCCTCACTCTATAGAAAAGCTTTACCTGTCCCGTTCAATAACTCTGACACTATGGTGCAAAGAGTTCGCTAAGATGTGCCGTCAATATCAGATTGGTGTTGTTTTCACCTCTGGGACCCACTCCTATCTCCAGAATGGGGTTCCCAAAGTGAAGAGAGCATATGCTGCATGCATTCTATTCACTTCTATGGGGGTTCTGATGGGAGTCGAGTGCACTCAATTTTCTGACGTCTCATGCCAATGAATGTAGAGTGACGGGGTTTGGGCATGGGTTAACTTGCTCAAAGTGTCATCTTCTACTAGTGTGTAGCAGTTAAACATGGCAGATAGACAGGGGAAGAGACAGATATGTAATGCAATTACATATAACACAATGCAACACTGCGCGCTTAACCTGCAAATAGGTAGATAGCCAAACTTATCAAACACCTTCCTCCTTATCATGCAAATACACAAGACCGCTTCAACATATATATATGTGTCTCCATCCTACCTTAACATAGATGTGCGTGTTGCTGTAATGTGTCATGCGGCGGTCCTCATTTCTCTTCTGTATATAGTGCAGAACAGGGAGAGCGGATCTAAGGGAGGATGGCTGTAGCATAGGCTGTCTAATGTTATTGAAGTATTGGGAGTTCGCCCCGGCCGGTGGCGGTATGCTCCCGTTACCTTTTACTAACGCTCACGTCTGAGCGGGTGACGTCACTGCAGGTGAGCTACGGATAGCAGTGAGGGTCTAACTGCCTACGCGTTTCGAGTACAAGCGGTACTCTTTGTCAGGGAATGTAATGCAAGCCACTCTTGCACACTTTCATCCTTTTCTACAATTATGTTCATTGTCTCTCTGTCCATATTACTATGTGCTCTTTTCCACCACACTCACTGCCCTGTTACACCTCCATTTCACTCTCTCCACATCAACCCCTCTCTCCTTCACTCCACCAGGTACAGCTCCCATGCTTTATTCACCTTTCTGATTAACCTGAACTGATCATGTCTCGGGGTGCAGCTGTGGGACAATAAACGCTCTTACAAATTACAAAACCATCTGCTCCTTCTCTTCACACTTTTGCTGCTAACTTCAGGTAATATCTCTCCTTACCCTGGTCCACACTTTTCTATTTTCAAAATCTTCCCCATCTCTCATAAAAACCCTGCTCATCTCATAAACATTGGTTGTGTATGCTCTCTTCCTTTTTTTAAATGTGCACTCTGGAATCCATAGTTGGTGTGTAATAAGCTGCCATACATTCACAACTTCTTTCTAACTAATTCTTTTAACCTGTTGGCCATCACTGAAACTTGTATTCAGCATTCTGACATTGCTTCTCCTGCTGCTCTCACTTACAGTGGCCTACATGTTTCACATATGCCCAGACCTGACAACAGACATGGTGGTGGAGTAGGTGTACTTCTTTCCCCAAAATGCACTTTTCAGGTCATTGCTCCAGTACCATTGTGAGATGGGGAAACAGCTCTCCTTCTCTGAACACTGTTTGTGTACATTAAATTAAATGATCTGGACTGAAATTCTGCTGTTCGGCCACAAGATGCCGCTGTTTCCTAAACACAGCTACAGACTGTATACATTTCCATATTCATGAGAGGTGGAGTTACACAGAGCCTGGAGAGGAAGAAAAATGGAGCAGCCATCATAGAGGGAGCTGAGACAGAGGAACTGTGTCAGCAGAGGATCCGATGGCATCCAGGTGTGAGAGCATCCCTCAGTGACCAGAGCGGCAGCTAAGTGAAGCTGATTGTGTCCAAGACCCTGATCCTGACCAGAGAAATGAGGATTGCTTCCAGGAATGCTGATAAGAGCTGAGGAGCAAAGCTACATACATTGCGGGACCTCATGCTTGTAGGAGAGTCATTTGTTCTGTTCAGAGTCACCATCGATGCAGGGTAAGATCGTACACGCACCTCATTACAGTGTTGGCAACTAGAGACTGAGACCAGGCCTGTAGTTAGTTAGTTAGAGTTAGGGTCTCTGTTTATGGAGAGCTGATAAACTTTCCACAAACTCAAGCCAAGCTGACGTTTTGCTCAGAAGGGATACTCAGGCATGTGCTACAACACTAGTTATGGGAGGAGGAATACTGTAGAGCTTTGTAAGATTGTAAGCTGTTGTGCTGCACCACGGGCTAGCACAGGGATGGGCAACCTCGGCCTTCCAACTGTTGTAAAACTCAAAATCCCATCATTCCCATGGGATTTGTAGTTTTAAAACAGCTAAAGGGCCGAGTTTGCCCATCCCTGGGCTAGCCCCTACCACACACCCATACAGTTATTCTAGTTTTTTTAGGGTAATAACAGGTAAGGTGTGTCAGTTTAGCTGTGCCTGCCAGTAGGTAAATTACCATGCTTTCCCCCTGCATCCACCGGACCGGAGGGTGCCGCGCTGTGCAGCACAAGGGTCTCAGCCTTCGGGCTGGGTGTATGTAAATTTATTGTATGTTCAAAGCATTTGTCGTTGTGTTCATTACATTAAAGCTGGTGGTGGAGTTATTATCCTTGTTTGTGACTTTGGCAGGATACCTTCCCCTGACGCCAATGGCACCGGTCCAAGACCCAGCTCAGGGTGCGCCAGTGCAAGGCCAACTTGCCCCAACACACCGCTGATACAGCTTGCCCCCACTATGCCCGCCCCAGTAGGGTACATCCCCATGAGGGCGCTGTTGCGTCATCTGGCACAATTTGACGTTGCAGGACTGGACTGAAAGGGTGCGAAGTGCGGTTAGACTATGTAACCTGACCCCCGAGCTGTGGGCAGAGGTTGCGTTGGGGGCTCAAGAGGGTGAAGTCAGATGGACAGTGATGGTAAGGCCCGAATCCGAGATAGACACCCTAGAGACCTAGAGAAAATATTCTCCCTGCTGGAGAGAGCCCAGGAGGGGGGCACTAAAGTAGTGCAGTTGGGGAGCCACTTCTTCAACCGGCCACAGAGAGAGGGTGAGACCCTGATGCTGTACTCCAATGACCTACAGGAGACGTTAAATGAGATAGCGGCGAGACTCAGAGGCCATGGCAGCCTTCTGGGTGGTGGACCGGCTACTATGAGACCAGTTCATAGTGGAACTCTCCAACAAGTTCTTACAGGACAAATTGCAAAAGATGACCCGGACGACGCCCGACATGACAGTCTACAGCGTCTACCTAGCCGTCGTAGAGAGGGAGAACACATGCCTGTGGCGGCGAGAGTAGTGAGTAGCACCCATGCTACAGGAGGTCGGTCTGCATCTGAAGATTCAGAGTCCTTAAAGGATGTGGTCCAGGCACTGCGGACAGAATTGAGAGAACTTCAGCTGGAAGTGTCCCAGATAAAGGCAGGATCACCACGACCTCCGGAAATGACCCCAGCGCCCCACGCCATTCCACCCAGGATAACTCAAATGTGGGGGCTCGTCAAAAGAGGGTCTCTCTGCTGGGCTTGTCTACAGTACAGCCACATGGCCATGTAGTGCCCAGAACAGATGAAGTTTGAGCCAACGTTAAACTTCAGACCGCAGCAGTAGCTGGGCCCTATGGGTGAGGAACACAACCTGTATGCCAGCAGCCCCATTATGGAAGCCGAGTTGGAAGGCCAGAAGGTATGCTGCCTAGTTTATACACGGTTGGAGTGCACCCTTATGCCTCTTGAGTTCTTCAAAAGACACTTTGGACATACGATGGAGCCAGAAGACGGAGAGTTATCAGGCTGACAACTGCTAATAACAGAGAAATGGACACACGAGGGATAGTCTGCATGCGGGTCCAACTGTTTGGGCAAGACGTCAGCAAGAAGGGGGTCGTGCTGGTGGACCATTCGTCCCAGAGAGGTATGAACGTGCTGAGAGACCTAGACCATCAACTCTATGACAAAGAAGGGCCGAAGTATTGGCATAGATTTGATGGTCTAGGTCTCTCAGCACGTTCATACCTCTCCGGGACGCATTGGCAGTATCTGGCCGACCCGGAAGGTTCTACAGCAGATGGTGAGGAGCTGTAGTCTGCAAAAGAGCAACATGTCTGGTCGGCCCACTGGACACGTGAAGGTGCCGCGGAGGACCCCAGTGAAGATCCCACCTCAACAAGAACAAATATTGATGCTGCCGGTGGGGGCTGGACGACAACTGAATAGCCTGGAGGCCCTGATCTAGCCCACTTACCAAGAGGAAACGCAGACTCGCCCACTGGTAGCCCGGGCCCTCGCTATTGTGGAGGATGGATGTGTGCCTGTACGCTGCCTCAATGTCATGGTCCCTCCTGTGAGAGAGGTGAGAAGATCTGATACACTTGCTGCACGTGAGGCTATCTGACAGGTCTCTCTGTTTTCCTCTATGTATGTTGTTGTTTGTCAGGATCTCACCTCTCCTCAGGTGCCGCTCATTATCAGCAATGAGGCTCTATTTAGATCCGCCACACACTGCTGACCATGTGGTTGATAGTTTCTGCTTGGAGTTGCTAGTGCTGGTTTGTCTTGGATCTCCTGCTTCTCCATACATCGCTAAGCTAAGTACTTGTTGCCTTCGCTGTTTCTTATTATCTGATGTGTGTTGTTTCTACTCCTCAGGGAGACGCAGGTTCCTTCATTCTGGAAGGAACCAGCTGTCTCATTCCCTGCTACCTATCCTAGGGCTCGTCAGTTTTAGCAGGGTTTTAGGTATCCGGTGCACGAGTATTTCCACCATCCAAATCTGCTCATACTGGCAGGAGGTAGGGAAAGGCCTAGGGGTTACTAGGAGGTCACCATCCTTCTTCCTTAGCTTTTGAGGCCTAGATTGTTGTCTATTCGTTGTGGTGTGTATTTGATGTTTTCTCTTCCCCTTAATCTGTGACATTATCAACCGCCTAAACTGTTATCCTTTGTTTGTGACTAACAGTACAGGGTTAACATACACAGTGAGTGACATGACAGTACAGGGTATACTGCAGTGGGCACTGGGCAGGGCGGCAGCACTGAGACATACACACCTTGGGCTTATATTCACTGGTCGGGCACCATTGTCTGTCTGTGGGCGGCTGCCAGACACGGACTGAAGTGAGGGCCCTGGCTCCTTCTTCTTCTCCCCTGCGTGACTGCGTTCTGGGGGCGGGTCTGGCAATGTTCAGAAGACGTGCCTGTGTGCAGGGGCGGACTGAGAACCCTCAGGGCCCCCGGGAAAAATAGATCAAGGGCCCCCTTCCAGGCCCCACCCATGTTCCACCTCCAGCCTTGCCCATTTTCCGCCTCCGGCCACACCCGTACCCCGCCTCCACCCTGTGGTCGCACAGTGATTGTTACGCCTCTGATCCCATCACTACAGAAATACAGCGCCCCATACCTCTTACATCCAGTGATGTCTCCTTTGATGTAGATGTTCTCTGTCCTCGTCTTCTCCTTTCAGACCTTCAGACCAGACCACCATTTTGTCACCATTTTCCATCTCTGCAGTTTGACAACAAAAAAAAATCTTAGTTTACTACTTTTCCATCATCCTCCCATCTTCTGGACCACACAGAGCCCCCCTTATAAAATACCCCTTCTTTGTGGCCTCAGTAGAAGCCCCCATAGTGCCCCATAATAATGTGCCAGTAACAAGTGCCCCCATAGATATCCCCCACTTATATGCCAGTAACAAGTGCCTCTCCTCCCCCCATGTGCCAGTATCAAGTGCCTCTCCTCCCCCCACGTGCCAGTAACAAGTGCCTCTACCCCCATGTGCCAGTAACAAGTGCCCCCCATGTGCCAATAACAAGTGCCTCTCTTCCCTCCCCATGTGCCAGTATCAAGTGCCCCCCATGTGCCAGTATCAAGTGCCCCCCATGTGCCAGTATCAAGTGCCCCCATGTGCTAGTATCAAGTGCCCCCCATGTGCCAGTATCAAGTGCCTCTCTTCTCCCCCCTATATTCAAGTATCAAGTGCCCCTCATGTGCCAGTATCAAGTGCCTTTCTCCTTCTCCATCCACCATGTGCCAGTATCAAGTGCCCCCCATGTGCCAGTATCAAGTGCCACCCTTGTGCCAGTATCAAGTGCCTCTCTCCTTCCCCACCCCCCATGTGACAGTATCAAGTGCCTCTCTCCTTCCCCGGCGCCCATCTGCCAGTATTAAGTGCCTGTCTCCTTCCCCCCATGTGCCAGTATCAAGTGCCTCTCTCCTTCCCCCCCATGTGCCAGTATCAAGTGCCTCTCTCCTTCCTCCCTATGTGCCAGTATCAAGTTCCTCTCTCCTTCCCCCACATGTGCCAGTATCAAGTGCCTCTCTCCTTCCCCCCATGTGCCAATATCAAGTGCCTCTCTCCTTCCCCCCAATATGCCAGTATCAAGTGCCTCTCTCCTCCCCCCCCCCCATGTGCCAGTAACATTTTTACTTACCTCCGCTGCGATGCAGACCTCTTGCAGCCTTTGTCCTGTGCAGTACGGCTCAGGCGGCGCAATGACATCATCGCGCCACATGAACCGGCCTCTGATAGGCTGCCGGCCTTGTGCCGGCAGCCTATCAGAGGAACAGTGGGGATGCCTCTCCCTCCCCTGCCCCACAGCACAACCATCTGTATCGCTGTCCTAAGGACGGCGATACAGATGATTATGGAGATAATCCACATTATATACTCAGCCACACTTTTCCAACTGGACCTCATACCTTCACTGGGACGGCCCCATTGTACATTTTATACTCTATATCTTGTATACAAGTACCATCTATGTATGATTTTGCCTCCAGCCGGACTTACCCATACCATGTCTGGTTACCACATTTCCTCCCTTATATATATTCTGTAATATATTCGATTTGTGAGCGCAGGATGCCACATATACTCCTGTTTATTCCATACTTGTTTATATGTATACTCTATCGACCTATTTGATTATGCACTTGTTTCCCTTTTATTTATTTCATTTTTAATTTGTTAATATATCCAGTGCCTCATAGCATCTATGTTATTTTGCCATAGATAATAGACCGCTGAGAAAGGCCTTGACAGGCCGAAACGTCCGGTCACGTAATCTAATACCTGTAATCAAATTGCGCTTCTGAGAAATAACAGATCATGAATTCCGTGTGATGTGACATGAATAAAATTCCTTGAACTGCAAACTTTGGGTAAAGAGACACTCGAGCTCGTGTCTGGTGATGAGCCAATGCAACTGGGTAAGGTCACACCTGGACCAGGTGATGAAAACTTTAGGGTTAAGAAACGACTTTTCTTTTTCTGTGGTCAAGGAGGACATTTTGTTAACGTATGTCCTTATGTTAAACATCAAGGTGAAAAGGAAAAAAAAGTCCTAATGTGACTAGTCCTCTTCTTACTCTTGGTAGTGTGCATGGGGAAGTTGAGAATGTACTTTTGTCTTTTACCAGTAGTACCCGATTTCTCCTGCTTGGCAAGGTGGTGCTAGATTCCAAAACTGTGGAAAGGGAAGTATTTATTAACAGTGGGGCAGGGGTTAATTTAGTTGATGACCAGTTTGTCCGTATGCATGGTTTGCCAAAAAGCGCATTAGACAAAAATATTTCTGTGTTTGCGACTGATTCTGCCCCTCTCTCTCAAAAGTGTGTCTCAAATGGAGCAGGACATTTGCCTAAAGGTGGGAGGTTTTCATATTTAATCCATTTTATGTTTTGTACTGGAGGGTTTGCTTGCTCCTCTGGTGTTAGGTTTACCTAACACCATCTTTGGTCCTTATGTACCTACAATAGGACAGCACTATTCTGAGTAATCTGCAGAACCACGTGTATCCGGCTTAGGAGCTAAGTATCATACGTATATGTATATAATTTTCAATATCAGTTTTGTGTCTATCTTTGACCATATTGAGATCGCCCCCTGATGAGCCTAGCAAGCTCTAGGCGAAACGCGTAGGGGTCTTGTTTTTTATCTACATGTGTAGAGTCTCAGTGGTACCCAATCCCCGGGATAACCTCTGACACTCCATTCGTAGATCGGAAGGGCCTTAGCGGTACCCTCCTCTTCTGGGACAACCGCTGATACCCTCCACCCAGTTATCCTCCCCTTTTTAGGGTTACCTTGAATAAGGATTAACAGGGACTGGATAGTAATAGGTTCGGGGACAGGGAACCTCCACCATCAGGGGGTCGCCCTGGGCTGAGCAGTCTAGGGGGCAAACTAGGGTGAGACAATCCTGCCCTTGCCAGACCCATAAGACCTTGCTCCTTTTCCCCGTTTTCCTTTTTGTTCTATCCTGTTACTGTGGATTTCTTGCGAGGGGCCAATATTCCCCTTTAGAAAATCCAAGTACTCTCATGTCTCTTTTCACTACAATGGTATATATATAGCGATACCCTTTCTTGATATATTAATAAAGGTATTTTTAAATGTGACCTTTTTTTCAGTTGTTTCTCTCGTTTGATACTTTGGTGACAGTAACATCCTAGTGCCAATCCGAATGATTGTTAATATGTCCTTATGTCAAACATCAAGGTGAAAAGGGAAAAAAAAGTCCTAATGTGACTAGTCCTCTTCTTACTCTTGGTAGTGTGGATGGGGAAGTTGAGAATGTACTTTTGTCTTTTACCAGTAGTACCCGATTTCTCCTGCCTGGCAAGGTGGTGCTAGATTCCAAAACTTTGGAAATGGAAGTATTTATTAACAGTGGGGCAGGGGTTAATTTAGTGGATGGCCAGTTTGTCCGTATGCATGGTTTGCCAAAAAGCGCATTAGACAAAAATATTTCTGTGTTTGCGACTGATTCTGCCCCTCTCTCTCAAAAGTGTCTGTCTCAAATGGAGCAGGACATTTGCCTAAAGGTGGGAGGTTTTCATATTTAATCCATTTTATGTTTTGTACTGGAGGGTTTGCTTGCTCCTCTGGTGTTCGGTTTACCATGGTTAACCAACATAACCCTACTATCGAATGGCAAGCGAGCCAGATTCTCGATTGGAGTAATTTCTCCCTTGACAACTTAGCACGCCGCTTTTTGTTGTAACTACTAAAATGTTACCTCCTATCACCGAGAGTTTGGCTAAAGGTCATATTAGACCATCCAAATCACCAATGACGGCAAGGTTCTTCTTTGTTAAAAAAAAAGGATGTAACTCTTAAGCCACGTTTAGACTTTTGTGAGCTTAATCACATCACTATCCGTGATCCCTATCCCCTTCTTTGATCCCAGATTTATTCAATCAGATTGTCGGCGCCGAGGTGTTCTCTAAGTTGGATTTGAGGGGGGCATATAACCTGATAAGAGTCAAGGAAAGGGACGAATGGAAAACAGCCTTTAATTCTCCTGAGGGTTATTTTGAGAATCTGGTCATGCATTTTGGTATGTCCAATGTTCCTGCGATTTTTCAACACTTCATCAACGATCACGTGAGACAGGTCTTACAAATCCTAAGAGAGAATAAATTGTATGCCAAAATGGAGAAGTGTGTATTTGCGGTCCCTGCAGTGCAATTCCTGGGGTACCTACTCTCATCTTCGGGTTTTCGTATGGATCCGGAAAAAGTCTGTGCTGTGTTGGACTGGGATCGACCCGAAGATCTGAAGGCACTTATGCGATTTTTGGGGTTCACCAACTACTACTGTAAATTTATCTTGAATTACTCAACTGTTGTTAAACCATTAACTGATATGACTAAGAAAGGAGCGGATTTCTCAGTCTGGTCTGAAGAAGAATTGCATGCTTTTTCAGCAATAAAGGAATGTTTTGCTTCTGCTCCTATTCTGGTGCAACCGGATTTGTCACAACCATTTATTGTGGAAGTTGACGCATCAGAGGTAGGGGTGGGAGCAGTCTTGTTGCACGGTTCTTCTCCTAGCAAATGGCGCCCTTGTGCTTTTTTCTCTAAAAAATTATCTTCTGCCGAAAGAAATTATGATGTAGGTAATAGAGAGCAGTAATGGCCAGTTCGCATTGTTTGCCCGCGAACACATGCGAGCTGCCATCTTTTCTCACAATGCAGCAAGGCACAGGTAAGCCCTTACCTGTGCATGTGCGCAAGCCGGTCTAAAAAAAACAAATGCAGTCAGCAGGAGCAGGCAGTTCCGAGAACAGCCGCCGAGGGCCTTCATCGGGGTGTTCTCGGAACTGCCTGCTCCCGCTAACCGCATTTGTTTTTAGACTGGCTCCCGGCACAGGCACAGGTAAGGGCTTACCTGTGCCTCGCCGGACTTGTGAGAAAAGATGGCAGCTCGCACGTGTTCGTGGGCGAACAATGCGAACTGGCCATCACTGCTCTCTTCCTCTGCGTGCCCGTTCACTCCTGGACACCCGGAAGCCAAGGTGGAATTGGAATCAGTCTCTCACAGAACATTCCTTCCGCATATCAGATAAGCTCACACTTCCTGGATTTCTCCAGAAGCAGCCTGCATGAGTCATCATCTGCTTTACATATTCAAATCCCAGAGTGTGCTGGTTGTAGCTACAAAACAGTGGCCTCTAGTGCCCAAAATGCCAAATGACAGTTTCAATACAATTAGGCACAAACATGCAACAGGTCCTAGGATGGCTGCGAGACCATGGGCTCAAGATCAAGCCCAAGAAGTGACAACTGTTTAGACAGCAGATAGAGTATTTAGGAAATTTGGTCACCCAGAAGGGAGTAAATCTGGCCCCCAGCAAGGTGGAGGCTGTCCAGAAGTAGCCCCAGCCGGGTACACTACGAGAGGTGCGGGCATTCGTGGGACTGGCTGGCTACTACAGGAGGTTTATACCCAAATTTGCTGATTTGGTGGGCCCGTTAATCAAGCTATCAAGGGGCCCTGTGGGGGGCCCAAAGAATTGTCCCATCGAGTGGGAACCCTGGCAACAAGATGCCTTTGAAGCAGTGAAGAGGGCGCTGACCAGTGCCCCAATTCTGGCTTATACGCGGTTCGACACCCCGTTCCTGCTGTACACTGAATGAAGTCTACAACGTCTGGGGGTTAGTGATGGACGAACATTGGCCCAGGGAAAGTGTTGAGCAGTTGGAAGCCCCTCCCCCATTAGATGTGACTGATGTCTCCAGTGCTTCTCAGCCTATCATTCTGCGAAGGTCAACCAGGCACAATGCACAGTATTTGGTCGGGCCTAATGCGGCACTTAGATTGGTGAGGCCTGAACAAGTACAGGCGATAGTAGATTGGGTTGCTGACAGTGGATCCAGTTCCTTCACATTGTCTCCCACCCAGTCTCCTGCTGAAAGACCACAGTTGGCACCTGCAGCCGATGTCCATCAGTCTTTCACCTCACCCCTTTGCAAATCAGTCAAGCAGTCTGAGCCCCAAGTCATGCAGCAGTCTCTTCTGCTTTTTGATGACTATGTTAGCAGGGTTTCACAGAGCCATCCGCCTAGCTCTGCCCCATAAGTGGAAGAGATTGAGTGCACCCATGCCCAACCACTTATCTTTCAAGTCCATGGGAGGACCATCGCAGCACGCCTCGGATGATGACGAAACACAGGTGCCAACTGCTAGGGCTTTTGAAAGTGTGCAGACCGACAAGGAAGCCAGGAGTGAAGACTGGGTGTAAGATGATGTGGAGGACGATGAGGTCCTCGACCCCACATGGAATCAAGGTCATGCGAGTGACCTATGTAGTTTGGAAGAAGAGGCGGTGGTCGCACAAAACCACCAGCACAGCAGATAAGGGAGCAGGGTGCAAAAGTGGAGCGTGCGTCCTCTAGACAGTACGCCTGCTACTGCCTACTGCAACAAGGGACCGAGCACACCAAAGCCAGCTGCAAGGAGTTCCCTGGCATGGTAGTTTTTCAGAGAATGTGCTGACGACAAGACACGAGTGGTTTGCACGCTGTGCAATCAGAGCCTGAAGCGAGGCATAAACGTTCTCAACCTGAGCACAACCTGCATGACCAGGCATTTAAGTTCAAAGCACGAGCTGCAGTGGAGTAGACACCTCAAAAACCAAGAAAGGTCTCTGGCTCCTCCTGCTTCCTCTTCTGCTGCAGTCACGGCCTCTTCATCCACCTCTGGAGTGACAGTGCCACCTGCCACACCGCAAGCAGAGAATCTGCCAGAAACACCAACACCTGGGTCACCAAGCATCGCCACAATGTCCCACGGAAGCGTTCAGCTCTCCATCTCCCAAACGCTGGAGAGGATAAGGAAGTACCCCCCTACCCACCCGCGTTTCCTAGCCCTGAATGCCAGCATTTCTAAATTACTGGCTTTTGAAATGCTGTCATTCCGTCTGGTGGAGACGGATAGTTTTAAAGGTCTTATGGCGGTGGCTGTCCCACAGTACGTCGTGCCCAGCCACCACTAGTTTTCAAGGCGAGCCATCCCTTCCCTGCACAACCAAGTAGGGGACAAAATCAGGTGTGCACTGTGCAACGCCATCTGTGGCAAGGTGCACCTGACTACAGATACGTGGACCAGTAAGCACTGTCAGGGCCATTATATCTCCATAACAGCACACTGGGTAAATGCAGTGGCGGCTGGGCCTGAGGCGGATAGCAGTTTGGCGCATGTCCTTCCACCACCGAGGATTGCAGGGCGCTTCAGTTTGCCTCCTGTTGCTTCCTCCTCCTACTCTGCTTCCTCATCCTCTACCAGCTCCTTATCCGGTCAGCGTAACACCTTCACCACCAACTTCAGCACAGCCAGGGGTAAATGACAGCAGGCAGTTTTAAAACTTATCTGTTTGGAGGACAAACCCCACACCGCGCAGGAGCTGTGGACGGGCCTTGAACAACAGACCGATGAGTGGTTTGTGCCAGTCAGCCTCAAGCCCGGCCTGGTGGTGTGCAATAGTGGGCGAAATCTCGTAGCATCCTTTGCCTGGCGCATGTGCTGAATTTGGTGGTGCAGAGATGCCTTAAAAATTACCCCGATATGTCAGAGCTGCTGCATAAAGTTCGGGCCGTTTGTGCGTGCTTTTGGCGTTCTCACCCTGCTGCTGCTCGCCTGTCAGCGCTGCAGCGTAACTTCGGCCTCATATGCGTCGTGCACACAAGATGGAACTCCACCTTGCACATGCTGGCCAGACTGTGCGAGCAGCAGTGGGCGATAGTTGAGTTTCAGCTGCAGCACGCACTAGTGAGTCACTCGGTGGAACAGCAACACTTCACCACCAATGACTGGGCCTCCATGCGAGATCTGTGTTCCTTGTTGTGCTGTTTCGAGTACTCCACCAACATGGCCAGTGCCGATAACGCCATTCTTAGCGTTACTATCCCACTTCTATGCCTCCATGCAGTGGCGTACATACCAGGGTCGCAGGGGTCGCAGTTGCGACCGGGCCCGGCACTCCAGGGGGCCCGGCCGCCTGTGGACCCCCCCCCAGGCCGCTGGCAGGGCTCCCGCTGTACTCACATGTAATGGAGCGCTCTGGTGGGGCCCGGCATGAAGTACAGTGGCAATTTCGGGCCCCATCAGAGCGCTCCATGCCACCATTACATGTATAATATGGGGGGTGGGGGGGCCGGAGGGTCAAGTAAGGGAGGGGGGGGGGGGCACGCACTCACACACACACGGCCGGCAGTTCCGTTTCTATTCTATAGTGAAGCAGGGAAACCTCTCTGCTCCCTGCTTCACTGATCTTCAGAGCTCAGGAGCTCCCCCTGCTGGCCCCAGATCGCGCTGCTGCCTGTCACTGTGGGAGGAGACCTAAAAACCCGGCAAGCTGCCTACTCTCATCAGGGAAGAAGGTAAGTATGTAAGAATTTTTTTTCTAATGCTGCAGACTGGGGGCAGGGGGGCAAAGGGGCAGAGGGGCAGAGGGGGGGGGGATTGATGGGAACAACTAGAGTGAGGGGGCACAAAAGTTGGCATCTCTACTGAGGGGCACCTAATCTGCCATAACTAATTTGAGGGGGCACCTAATGTGGCATAACTACTGTGAGGGGGCACATATAAAGGCATAACTATGAGGGGGCACATATGAAGGCATAACTACTGTGACGGGGCATGTAAGGCTACTTTCACACTAGCGTTCGATCGGATCTGTTCTGAACGGATCCGATCATATTAATGCAGACGGAGGCTCCGTTCAGTACGGATCCGTCTGCATTAATAAGTTAGAAAAAATTCTAAGTGTGAAAGCAGCCTGAGCGGATCCGTTCAGACTTTCAATGTAAAGTCAATGGGGGACGGATCCGCTTGAAGATTGAGCCATATGGGCTCATCTTCAAGCGGATCCGTTCCCATTGACTTACATTGTAAGTCTGAATGGATCCGCCCGCCTCCGCACGGCCAGGCGGACAGCTGAACGCTGCAAGCAGCGTTCAGCTGTCCGCCTGTCCGTGCGGAGGCGAGCGGAGCAGAGGCTGAACGCCGCCAGACTGATGCAGTCTGAGCGGATCCGCTCCATTCAGACTGCATCAGGGCTGGACGGAGGCGTTCGGGTCCGCTCGTGAGCTCCTTCAAACGGAGCTCACGAACGGACCTATGAACGCTAGTGTGAAAGGAGCCTAATCTGGCATAACCAATGTGAGGGGCACATATGTGAGCATATCTAATGTGAGGGGCACATAATCTGGCATAACCACTCTGAGGGGACACATATCTGGGCAAATTTACTTTGAGGGGGCACATAACCGGGCATAAATACTGTGAAGGGGCACATAATCTGGCATTATTACTGTGAGAGGACACGTAATCTGGCATAACCACTCTGAGGGGGCACATATGTGGGCATATTTACTTTGAGGGGGCACATAACTGGGCATAAATACTGTGAGGGGCACATAATCTGGCATTACTACTGTAAGGGGCATATAATCTGGCGTTACTAGGTGAGGGGCACATAGTCTGGCATTAATACTGTGAGGGGGCACATAATCTGGCATTACTACTGTAAGGGGACACATATTTGGCATAACTACTATGAGGGGGCACATATCTGGGCATAATTACTGTGACGGGAACAAAGGTGGGCATAACTACTGTGAGGGGCCACAAGGTGGGCATTAGTACCGTGTGGTTGCACTTAGGGGAAAGGTCCTAGATGACCCTGCTACACATTGGCATGGCTCAGTCTTACAGGCCAGCTGGTGATTTCACAGGGGCAGTCACCATCCCTTCCTTATGTGATTATTCTTTTTTTCTCACCACAGGGACCTTGTTCTGGATCCAGCGGACATCACGCCGACGCCAGCGACACCCTGGATGAGGTAGGACCAGATTTTATTAGGACTGGGTGAGTGTAGCCATGCATTGGGCTTAGGGCTCTTTAACACAAGCGGATCCCGTGCGAGGAATCCGCTGCGTAAATGAGAGCCAAGCCCCGTTCCGGACAGCAGAGACAAAGAGCAGTAACATGACTGATTATGCTCCGTGCCTCTCTGTGATCTCTTTACTACAAAATCACAGAGACATAAAGTTGTCACCGTGATTTTGTAGTAAAAAGATCACAGTCAATCATGTCACTGCTCCGTGTCTCTGCTGTCTATAATGGGGCTTGGCGACGGGGAGGGGGCCCCATAGATCAGTTTCGCACCGGGGCCCCATGGATTGTGTGTACGCCACTGCCTCCATGAAAAAACGCTCCTGGCGATGATGGAAGAGAATGTGGCACAAGAGGAGGAGGAGGAGGAAGAGGGATCATTTCGTAGGGTTTCCGGCCAGTCATTCCCAAGTGGCTCAGAGGGTGGGTTCCTGCACCCACAAACCCAAGGTACACAATTGTCCAGCCAGGGCACACTTCTGGAGGATGAGGAGGTGGAGGATGAGGAGGAGGAGATGGAGGAGGAGAAACCATGTTCACAGCAGAGTGGCACCCAGACCAGCTCATGGCCATCACTGGTGCGTGGATGGGGGGATACAGAGGAAACAGACGATACACCTCCCACAGAGGACAGCTTTTCTTTGCCTCTGGGCAACATGCTCCAGTGTCTCCGCAACGACCGCCAAGTTGCTCACATTCTAACTGGTGCTGATTACTGGGTGGCCACACTGCTGGATCCCCGTTACAAGGACAACTTACCGTCCTTAATTCCCTCACTGGAGCGTGATCGTAAGATGCGCAAGTACAAGCACATGCTGGTAGACGTGCTGCTGTGGCATTCCCACCTGACAGTGGGGGCACAGTGGAAGCACAAGGCGGAGGCAGAGGATGAGGAAGAGGTCGCCAATGCAGCTGGGGCACCGGCAGCACCTCAGAAGGCAGGGTTAGCATGGCTGAAATGTGGAAAAGCTTTGTCAGTACGCCACAACAACCACACCACCAGCTGATATGGAACATCTTAGCAGGAGGCAGCATTTCACCAACATGGTGGAGCAGTATGTGTGCACACGCCTACACATACTAAATGACGGGTCTGCCCCCTTCAACTTCTGGGTCTCCAAATTGGGCACATGGCCTGAGTTTGCCCTTTACGCCTTGGTGGCGCTGGCCTGCCCTGCAGCCATTGTATTATCTGAACGTGTGTTTAGCACGGCAGGGGGCGTCATCACAGACAAGCGCAGCCGCCTGTCCACAGCCAATGTGGACAAGCTCACGTTCATTAAAATGAACCAGGCATGGATCCCTTAGAACCAAAAACCTCTGTTGGCTACCTCGTCCTCCTCCACCGCCGCTTCCACCTACACCGCTACGTCCACCGCCTCCTCAAACTCCTACTCCATATGAAACTCATAAATCAATTTTTTTTTATTTGTACATATTTTATTTTATATCATTGCTATACCTAGTAGGCCGGTAAAATAAAAAAATAAAAATATCTGTTACATTTTCTGGTGAAATTAACAATTCTTTGGGTGTATAGTACCACTGCTATACCTAGTAGACAGGTTAAAAAAAGAAATATATTAATTTACATTATCGGGTGAAATTAACAAATTTTTGGGTGTATAGTACCACTGCTATACCCGGTAGGCCGGTTAAGAAATAATAATTTAATTTACATTTTAGGGTATAATTCACCAATGTTGGTGTGTATAGTACCACTGCTATACCTAGTAGACCAGTAAAAAAATAAAAATAAATTGTCAGTTACATTTTCTGGTGAAATTAACACATTTTTGGGTGTATAGTACCACTGCTATACCTAGTAGACTGGTAAAAAAATATAAATAAATTGTCAGTTACATTTTCTGGTGAAATTAACAAATTTTTTGGATGTATAGTACCACTGCTATACCTAGTAGACAGGTTAAACAAATAAAAAATTGTCAGTTATATATTCTGGTGAAAATGAAAATTTTTTGGGTGTGATATACCACTGCTATACCTAGTAGACAGGTTAAAAAAGTAAATAAATTGTCAGTTACATTTTCTGGTGAAATTCACCAATTTTTGGGTGTGATGTACCACTGCTTTACCTAGTAGACAGGTTTAAAAAAAAAATTATTGTCAGTTACATTTTTGGGCAAAATTCACCAATTTTTGGGTGTAATATACCCCTCCTCTAACTAGTTGACAGCTTAATAAATTTCAATAATTTTTCTGTTACATTCTTGGGTTGACATTATACAATTTTAGACGTGAATAAACACCTGCTATGCATAGGTGACAGGGAATACAATTTAATATATTATTCAGTGATTAATGCGCGCCACATCCATTCATTCAATGCTTAAACTTTGAAAAGTTTTCACACTTTTACGCTTTAATAGTTTCTCCCATATTTCAACTCTATAATTTTAGATTCGAATAAAATGAATCCTCCCTTGGATGTGGTCTCTCTTTCTCATGCTCCCTCTCTGGCCTCGAACCCTGATTCCCCGCCACCCGTGATTACCATGGTAGGCGCATAAAAGAACATCGAAAGTTGATAGAGCAGATATCCTGCCGTGCCTGCCAGTAGTTAAATTACCACGCTTTCCTCCTGCATCCATCGGAGGGCCCCGTAGTGTGCAGCACAAGGGTCTCAGCCTTCGGCTTGGTGTTTGTAAATTTATTGTACGTTCCCAGCATTTGTGGTTGTGTTCATTACCATGTTTAAGTAAAATTCTGTTTTGACAAAAGCTGGTGGTGGAGTTGTTTTCCTTATTTGTGACTTCACTGTATTCTGGGGAGACTACCCCGGTGTCACGACCATGGTCATGGCCGTGACTCCGGTAACCGCATTCAGTTTCCTGAGGTCTGGTCTCGTTGTCAATCACAGGTGAGGGTGGAAGTATGTTGCCTCACCTGTGGTTGCCGCTGGCAACATAATGTATGTGGCAGCATAGCTGGTGCTAGGCAGCTTCCTGTAAAGTGCATGCGGTTGCACCTGGCAACCTGTCTTTGTAGGTGTGCCTTGTGTCTGTTTGGTGTGCACAGGGTTTATGTATGTGTGCACTTTCCCTGTTTGTTGTGCACGAGGTTTATGTCTGTGTGCACTTCCCCTTTAAGTGGCTACCTTACCCTCTCTGGTGTTGCAAGGGTTAACTCCCTTCCCAGTGTGTGTCTGTGTGGGTGTGGCCACTGGCTATTTAGCTTCTGCTGAGATCAGAAGTCTGAGGGGTACTCCAGGCATGTTGCTGGAGTCATCCTCATGATATCCTTATACCATCTGCCAGTAAGGGCCACCCTTGTGGTCATAAATGTTGTTATATGATGTTATTTTCTGTTTATGTTATTATTGCAGCTATGGTTCTGGGTTCCTGTGTGTTTATGTGTGTGTGCTGTGTCCTTTTATGTTTGGGTGTGGACACCAGCTTGTGAGCACGGGACCCAGTCAGTGTGTCTGTGGCAGGTAGGTGTGGAAGTGCTTTTCACCCCCCTGCCATATCCATAGGCTGGTTATGTTTCTCTTCCCTTGCAGCTTGGCCAGTTTAGACTCCTGTTTCTCCGCGTCCAGGAGGAACAGGTTGTCTACCCAGCTCCTAGCTCAGGGATCTACGGAGGGTTAGTAGGGATCCGAGGTTCCTGAGTATGAGCCCTCCTACCATCAAGGTCGGCTCATACAGCTAGGAGTCAGGGTCAGATTAGGGATGCGCTAGGAGGTGACCTGCTCCCTAACTCTGTTGTCCTGGTAAAGCAGCTTCCTTTTACAGTAACATCACACGGATTAGAGTTACCCCCACTCTAATCCGTGACACCCGGTACCTGGCTTACATCATCACTCTCATTACCTCTTCAGGTCCACACCCTCAGACTCTTTCATCCCCTCTACCTTCAGAGTGGTGGTTATTTACCAACCCCCTGGCTCATCTACCCAGTTCCTGTATCACTTTGCTGCCTGGCTTTCATACCTGTCCTTAGAACTACCAACTCAAATTCTGGGTGACTTTAATATCCCAATAGACAGCCATATCTCGCCGTCTGTCTCCCAGCTTCTATTTCTAACCTTCTCTCTTGGACTTTCACAACTTTCAAACTCTCAGATACATAAAGATGTTAACACAATTGATCTGGTATTTTTACGACTCTACTCCATCTCCGACTTCACTAAGATTCCTCTCCTGCTCTCTGACCACAACCTTCTCTCCTTCACTTTCACAAGTCCTCATCCATCCCAGCACACTCCCGCTTATCAAGCATTCAGACGTCTACATGCCATTAATAATAAGAAACTTACCAACTCTCTACAGTCATCACTGTCCACAATCTCTTCCCTCTCTTGTCCAGAACTGGCTGCAAAACACTATAATGACACCCTCAGAAGAGCCCTAGATGAAGTAGCCCCCTTCTCCCTTACACTCAAAGCCTCCACACAGAGATTAAATCAACCCTGGCTTATACCTTAAACTCGCTTTCTCCAAAGATGCTTGAGAAACGTCGAAAGCCTATGGAGAAAAACCTGCACGCCTCAAGTTTTATTCAATTACAAATTTATGTCGACCACTTATAACTCTGCACTACACCTCGCCAAACAGACTTCATGACCCTGATCTCACTATCCAATAATCCCCAAAAACTATTTGGCACAATTCACTTCCTCCTTAGTCCAAAAGTGCAGGCATCTAGTACAAACCTCTGTGTTGAAGATCTGAGCACATTTGACCCTGTCACAGAAGAAGAAGTTTCCAGGCTCTTTGTTTCTTCTTGTCCTACCACATGCACTACTGACCCTATTCCCTCACACCTCCTCCAGTCGACCCCCCCGGCTGTAACTACTTTCCTAACTAAAATATTTAAGCCCGTCTGGCTCAACTAACTACAGGCCTGTATCTAATCTCCCCTTCATCTGGAAACTCCTGGACCTTCTGTTATACTCTGGTCTCATACATTATCTCTCTGCTAACTCTTTCCTTGATCCATTACAATATGGTTTTCACACCCTACATTCTACAGAAACTGCCCTTATCAAAGTAACCAATGACCTCCTCACAGCTAAAAGAAATGGTGTCTATTCTTTACTAATTCTCTTTGATCTGTTTGCTGCATTTGACATTGTAGACCACGATCAAATTCTCATCTTGTTCCAACCTATTGGCCTTAAGGACACCGTTCTCTCTTGTTTTTTTCTTATCTCTCTTTCAGTGTATCATTCTCTGGCTCTACTTCCACTTCTTTTCCTCTTGCTATTGGGGTTCCTCAGAGTTCAGGCCTAAGTCCTTTCCTCTTTTCTCTCTACACAGACACTATTGGACAGACTATTAGTAGATTTGGCTTCCAGTACCATCTCTATGCTGATGACACCCAACTATACACTTCATGCCGTAACATAACCCCTGCCGTACTACAATTCACCCATGACTGTCTGTCTGCTGTCTCTAACATCATGTCCTTTCTCTATCTGAAAGCTAATATTTCCAAAACTGAACTTTTGCTGTTTCCTCCATCTACTAAACTACCAAAACCTGATATCTCCATCTCAGTGTGTGGCACTACCATTACACCTAGGCAGCACACCTGCTGTCTTAGTATTATGTTTGACACTGATCTTTCGTTCTCCCCCTATTCAATCTCTTGCCAACTCATGTCACCTGCAGCTCAAAAACATCTCTAGAATTTGTACCTTCCTTACTGTGGAAACAACAAAAGCTCTCATTGTTCCCTTGATGCATTCCCAACTCTAAAACTATAACTCATTACTAATTGGTCTTCACCAGACTCTCCTCTCTCGAATCTAGCCTGAATGCAGCAGCCAGGCTCATTTATCTGTCTAGCTGCTACTCCGATTCCTCCGCCCTGTGCCAGTCATTGCACTGATTGCCCATATAGTACAGGATTCAATTTAAAGTCCTCATTCTCACCCACAAAGCTCTTCACAGGCTGTACCCCCCAACATCTCTGTCTACCGTTCTACACATGCCCTCCACTCAGCCAGTGACTTACAACTGACATCAACCTCTCACTCAGATCTCCAATACTTCTCCGGAATGCCCTGCTTCACGCAATTAGATAAATTCATAATAGTTTAAGGCGCTCCCTAAAACACATCTTTTTAGGTTAGCCTATCACATCCCCTAATCTTACTCTCCTCCATTCACCACCCCCCACACCGTTCAGAATAATTCTTCTGAACCTGATCTATTGTCACTTCAGATATCCAACACATCCACTCAGAAGCACTACCGATTTCAGCTGGTGACTGGCTCTTGCAGCCTTAGATCTACTCCCCTATTGTGTTTTAAGATGGCTGGACCATTGCACAAAACAAGCATTTCTTTCCATTTCTTCCATTCATTTAAGCCTCAGCATTTCAGTAAAACAAAGTTCTGTGTTTGGGTTAGGACAGCATGAAACTGCCAACAGGTTCCATGCAATAAAGGGAAATAAAGAACAGAAAATAATGTAATTGTATAGAGAGAATTGAAGATCTACTTACCGTAGGGGGAGGGGGAAATGCCCCTGAGTCTTATGGGGCAAATACTAATGAGCGCTTCCATTATGGATGTGCTCATTAGTACCGGAGGACCAAGAAGCGGTGAAGGATCTGTACTGACCGCTTCCTGGTCCTCGGCTGTCAGCTGTAAAGGCTGCGCACAACATGAGTGCTCTCTGTGATCTCACCCTGTGCGCAGCCTTCACAGCGCAGCCGACATCAGGGTGAAGAGGGTTGCAATGTAGGTGAGGAGCGGCGGCATCCAGAAGCAGGAGAGGTAAGTATTTATTTTTATAAAACATGAGGCAATATGGAGATGCTGGGCACTGATACTGGGAGCAACATGGAGATGTTGGGGGGCAATATGGATATGCTGAGGACTGATCTGGTGGCAATATGGAGATACTGAGGGCTATATTGAGATGCTGGGGACTGATCTGGGGGCAATCTGGAGATGCTGTTGGCTGATCTGGGGAAATATTGGCTGATGTGGAGCAATATGGGGCTGCTGGGGGCTAATCTGAGACAATATGGGGCTGCTAGGAGCTGATCTGAGGCAATAGGGGCTAACATGAGAGGCAATGGGGACTGCTGGGGGCTAATATGAGAGGCAATGGGGGCTGCTTAGGGCTGATATGAGGCAAAGGGGGCTGATTAGAGGCATGGGGCACTTATTGGGGTCTGATGTGAGGTTTTGTTGGGGTCCTATTAACATTGGGGGTCTGATTGCTGGTCTGATCTGAGTTCTAATGACATTTTTTTTTATTATTGTTTTTTATTAAAACTTTATGGGGCGAAAAATGCGGTATTTTAGTTTCGCATGCTTTAAAAAAGCTTTATTACAATATGATAAGGGTGGGGTCTGCAAACTGAATCTATTAATATTTCATATGAATAAATGAATAAAACACTTTTCTGATGTAAAAGTATGGTAAACATAGCAAACATGTATACATCACAGATTTCTTAATTTCCTGCACAGACATTAGGCTACCTCCAGTCACCCCTAGTGGGAGCCAAGGTGCTTACTACATATAGTTTCTTCAGTTCAAAGTATACATAGTGTGAAAAAAGCTCTTTGGAGTGGTGGCTACAGGCAGCCATTATTTTACTCAATGGTAACCCATAATGCAGTTAGAAGCATAGAAAATGACCCCTACAAAGATATATTAAGAAATTATAATGAGCGCAAAATTTAGACCTATAAAAAAAGTATGTGATTTTGTTCTGTTCTGCTAAATATGCAACATGCTCTGAACACAGAAAATTGTATAATAAAGGAAGAATGTTTTAGCACTGAGATATGATTAGACAGGTCTGGGCCTCTTTACTGTAATGTGACCTGGATTTCTGTGCAAACTTCCAGTATATGCTGATGTACCCTGTATAGTCTACCAGTTTAAACAATAATACAGATAGGGTTTATTGTTTCATTTATTCAACATTTTTTTATTTTCTGTCTATGACGATATAAGCCTCACATGAAATCTTCATTTGATTTGCTACTGTCATGATGTTCTGACGGCTCCAGAAAAGCTTCAAACTGACTTATATATGTAGGAAGGTTGAGTGGCAGAGGTGAGGCCCAGAGGCATATCAATTTTTGTCTTTTTCATCTTTTCTCTTACCTTTCATTAAAGCTAAAGAAAGATATAAATGGTATACTGAATTTATGAGGAATGGGACTACGCATGTTATGCTTTTGAGTGATGCATGGAGCAGTGCGCAGGAACTGTGAAGAAATTGTACAATACTTATTTAAAGTGAATCTACAACTGCTGCCTATCCCCAAAAAGCTCATCCTTGCTAAAGAGCAGAGCCGGAGGCATGCCTTACTTGGCTAGCAGAAGTAGCAGCAAAAGCAGGAGGCAGGTTCAGGACAAGTCAGGGCACAAAGGCAGTTCGGGGGCCATACCAACTAAACGTGGTATCAGAGGAACCCACTGATTCCTGGCTGTGTGTATCTGTTGTCACTTGAGATGATGTTAAAGAGCGAGTCAACCATTGCAGTACAGCTGGATTGTTGGTCAAAACATGACCGTTGGGTGACAGTGGCAGCTCTGGCATTTTGCTGTGGGTGCTACCACCTCCCCTTCTTCTGATGCAGATGATTAGTTGGGTTCCTATCCAAAGTTTCGAAGATACTGCGATCCTTTAGAAGTCTCAATGCAACACAACAGCCACAGGGGGATAACTTGTGAGGTGACAGTGTACCGAGGAATAATAGCAGTTAGTTCTTTACTCACAGTTTTGACGCTCCCTGGGTTGGGCTGCAGTGAAGGGGAGAACATCACTAGATTCTCCGGGGCACACTCTATTACAGGGGACACCGGCCAGGTGGTGACTGAGGTGCCCTTGATGGTGATTGGATTTCTGGGTGCTTGTGTGGCTGGGCCCCTGAATTAGATAATATTGTGACACCAGCACCATGGTGGTGCAAAATTATGAGAGTGGTTGTAGTATGGAGATGGAAGAATGAGACAGGGTTCGAATCCAACTAAGAACTGTACTGTAAGCAGGGTCTTGACAGCAATTTACATCCAGATATAAACAGTCTCTCATGTATATGGAGCTTTATGTGTGGTCTTGAATCAGGCTCAAGTCTTGTTAGAGTATGAAAGGTATCTTCTCAATGGTACTTAGCTCTTTGCCTTCTAATCTCAGTAACAGTGGTTTAGGTCCTTATCTTCTACACCCAAGTGCTACAACAGATGGCCTGTCTGTCTTTGAAGTAACGGTGAGGCTGCTGGAAGCTAATAAACCATCACCTTGGTACAAAGGCGCCTAAAGCCTAGTATAATGGCTATTGTCCTTCCTTTGTCTTTTTACATAGAAATTATGAAATCATCTGGCACTCCAGAAGAGTAGACCGTAGAAGAAGGTCTACTCTTCTGCCTGTTTCTTGGCTTGACAACTGAGACAACGAATTGGCTCCTCTGGGCCGTAGAGCCCAAGAGAGAGCTGAGAAGAGAGAGTCCTCTCCTTCCGCCTGCTCCTCACTCCAACTACTCCAACCAACCACTAACTAGGCCTGAACTGTGGTATATATCGACTATGGTGCTATCCCCATCTAGTGGTGGAATAAGTGTAGTGCACCTAACAGCCTGTTAACGGGAATCTATCAGCTAGATCACATGACTAGGCTAATGACATAACATGGAACATGACAACTTTGCAGTGACCCATACACACATCAAGTGGGATGCTGCATCAAGGCCATACTAATATAATCATTATGACTACATTAACCTCTGCTTGACAGAAGGCTTCATGTTGATGCCATCCTTTGAGCTTAATTCATCCAGACCTAAATTCTCCAAAGGGATCTTCCATGGATTTTACATTTTTTCCTTATTTATTTTATATCATGACTGACCATCTCAACAAATATTTCAATACTCACAAATTGTTAAAAAGGTATATTATCGCAGATCTTGGTCTCAGTGATAAAAAGGGCATTATTTCCATATGCCATATTACCAGAAAATGAAAAAAGAACACCTGGAAAACTTAATGTGATTGAGCTCAGATTCACAAAGTATTAACTGTTAGTGGTGCTTGTTCAATGATCACATAACCAAGGTGGTGCACCCTTTATTTTGAGTTTTGCAGTAGGTTATATGTTGAGCTAGTGTCACATTATTACTTGATGGCATCTCCCCTAGTTGCAATGCAGGCTGCCACTTTGGCATGGTTAAGGTGCAGACATCATTACTATCAAGGCAGAACCTTCTTTCATCAATGAACATTATTTTCCATTGATGGCTGCATCTGAGGGAGTGCTGGAGAGTGCATAGTGCAGATACAAACAAGACCAACAACAGATGTCATGGTGTGAGGCATCATTACCATGGCGGTTTCCATCTGGTATTCATGGAGGGGACTTTGGCAGCCTTTGGTATGTCCAGGACATTGTGGAACCGGTCCTACTGCCTTTTCAACTCAGAGAGCTCACCCACATGCTGCCTGCACTATACAATGTGCTATTCAGGGTATCCAGCAGCTCCCCTGTCCAGCTGGATGCACAGCAGCCAATAACTACCTTGGCTGGACTATGGGTCCAAGTTGAACGTATGTGGAATGATGGATTGTTACCATGCCAGAGTGGCAGCCTGTATTACAATAAGGGAAAATGTAAAAAACAGGGCACACTACCCTGCTCTCCTAAAGGGGGCACCAGAATGATTCATCCAGCCTCCGGGTGGCTGGCTGAATGCCATAGTTAAACAGGGAGCTGTCAGCTTCCTGCTTCCCTATAAAGCAGCCTGTGCTCTTCAGCAGCAGGCACGATATAGTGACACATCGCGCCTGCTGAGCTCTGTGCAAAGAGCGCATAGGACAGCACTCTGCCTGCTGGCTCTCCAGCTCAGCAAGGCACAATGACATCATTACATCATGCCTGCTGCTGGAGAGAGCGCGTTCTTTTTCAAAGGGGAAAGGATGCTGTGATGTAAGTATTAGTGATGAGCGGCAGGGGTCATATTCGAATTCGCGATATTTTGCGAATATTTTTTAGAATATTCGTCGAATATTGGAAAATTCACGATTTTTTTTACTTTAAAAATTCGGCAAGGTAATGATTGTGTAATATGCGAATTTTCGTAATTCGAATTTTCGGATTCAAATTTTTATTGCGAATTTTTTCAACTTACAACTATTAGACAAAGAAGATTATAGCACTATATTAGCTAAATTGCTCTATATTCGATTTTTTTTCGAATATTCGCTATATTGCTATAACTTAGTTTTTTCGAATATTCGTAATATTCTAAAACAAGAATATATAGCAATATAGCGAATATTCGAAAAAAACGAATATAGAGCAATTTAGTGCTATAATCTTTTTTTTATAGTTGTAATTTTTTTTCCAATCTGAACTTCAGCTAAGAAAAAAATTACAACTATGAGACAAAGAAGATTATAGCACTATATTAGCTAAATTGCTCTATATTAATTTTTTTTAGAATATTCGCTATATTGCTATAACTTTGTTTTTTCAAATATTCGTAATATTCTAAAACAAGAATATATAGCAATATAGTGAATATTCGAAAAAAAACGAATATAGAGCAAAATTTGCAAACACTACTGCTCCTAAAGTCAAGTATATTGCAGTCTTCTTATTGGCCCACAAGCTAGAAGCAGGGAGGGATCATGTGTACTGATTTTAAAAAAAAATCGAATAAAAAAAAAAGGAAAAAAAATATTCGAATATTCAAAATTACGAATATATAACTATATTCGAAATATTCGCGAATTTTCGAAGTACCTATATTCGCAATAAAAATTCGAAATTCGAATATTCGTGATCAACACTAGTAAGTATTAGATTTTTTGGGGGGCACTAAGGGGGCAAAACTGCTAGAGGAGTCACAAAAAAGGGCAAAACTACTGGATGTGGGCACTAAAGAGGGCAAAACTACTGGATGGGGGCACTAAGGATGCAAAACTACTGAATGGGGCACTAAAGGGGGCAAAACTACTGGATGGGGGCAGTAAAGGGGGCAGAACTACTGTATGGGGAACTAAAGGGCAGAATTTACTGGATGGGGAACTAAAGGGCAAAACTACTGGATGGGGGCAGTAAATGGGGCAAAACTACTGGATGGGGCACTAAAAGGGGCAAAACCACTGGATGGGGGCACTAAGGGGGCAGCATTACTGGATGGGGCACTAAGGGAGCAGAATTACTGGATAGAGGCACTAATGGTCAGCATTACTGGATTCCCCTTTCACACAAGCAAGTATTCCTCGCGGGTGCAATGCATGCTGCAAAAGAATTGCGCCCGCACAGAATCCGGACCCATTCATTTCAATGGGGCTGTGTACATGAGCGTTGGTTTTCACGCATCACTTATGCGTGGCGTGAAAATCGCAGCATGTTCTATATTCAGCGATTTTCACGTAACGCTGGCCCCATAGAAGTGAATGGGGCTGCGTGAAAATCGCATCCGCAAGGAAGTGGATGGTTGTTAAGAGATGTTGTTTGTATACGTTCAGTTTTTTAGCACGCGCGTGCAAAACTCATTAAATCGCATTGCACTTGCGCGATAAAAACTGAACAACTGAATGCGATTGCATACAAAACTGAATGACCTTGCTTGCGAAATTGCTCATTTTTCACTTGACGCATCTGCAACACATTCCGACTTAATCCGCTCACGCTCATCTGCAAGGGACCTAAGGAAGCATTTTACTCTTGGGGACACTTAAAGGGCTTAACTGCTGTATGGGGGCACTAATGGGGCATAACCGCTGTTCAGAGACAAAAAGCGGGCATTCTACTCTGAGGGGTCACTTAAAGAGGACCTTTCACCGATTATGACACTGTGAACTAAGTATATAGACATGGAGAGCGGCGCCCGGGGATCTCACTGCACTTACTATTATCCCTGGGCGCCGATCCGTTCTCCTGCTATGCCCTCCGGTATCTCCGGTCACAAAGTTATGGTAGGCGGAGTCTGCCCTTGTTCTTCTGTAGCGCTGGCCAATCGCATTGCAGAGCTCACAGCCTGGGAGATAATAACCTCCCAGGCTGTGAGCTCTGCGCTGCGATTGGCCAGCGCTAGAGGAGAACAAGGGCAGACTCCGCCTACCATAACTTAGTGACTGAAATCTCCGCCTACTATAACTTAGTGGCCGGAGATACTGGAGGGCATAGCAGGAGAACGGAGCAGTGCCCAGGGATAATAGTAAGTGCAGTGAGATCCCCGGGCGCCGCTCTCCATGTCTGTATACTTAGTTCACAGTGTCATAATCGGTGAAAGGTCCTCTTTAAAAGGCATTCTACTGTGTGAGGGAAGTATCATTGCATGACCAACGTATTTTCGAGTCGTTCTCCTCCCAATGTCCCCCCATTTCCACCCAATAAAGACACAACTCCGCAGGTGGATTTAATTGGCCACAGCAGCATTTAGTAAATAACAAACATACAATAAATAACATAAATAACCAATCCCAAGGCCTTCCCACCTGAAGGCCCGTCCAAGAAAAAACATAACAAACGGGGAGGGTCCTTGGAGCCCCTGTAAACCTGACGGGTAACTGCCCCGCCCCTCAATTAAATTAAATTACTTCCAGCCGATAAACGCCAACTCAGAGGCAGAAAATGGTAGCTATGGGCAAAAAACGTGGGAAGATACCAGTCATATCACGCCCCAAATTCAAATACCTGGGGAGTCCACCACGCCAAATCCACCATAACCACCAACTCCAAGGATCCACCACCGCCCACGACACAAGGGGGTGAAACCTCACCTGCTTGCGTCCCGCCACACCCACAAGCCAACTCATTCCCGTCCTGTAAACTTGAACACCACAAGTCAATTCCCACCGCGTTCAGATGTACTCCGTCCCCCCTTTCAAAACGCCTCCTCTCCCGCTTCCAACTCCCTATGACGAACCGCAATACCAATATTCCCCACTAAAGTGGCGCACCCCCAAATCATTTTCCCCTACATGCAACACCAATACCCTCGGGGACATATCCAAACTTGCTTATCTGTTTAACGCTGGAGGAACCCGACTCCACAGCATTCCTCCCCAACCGACGAATCACCGCCACCTCTCTTGAAGAACCCAGCTGTCTTCCATCTGGCTCCCCAGAACACATAAGAGTGCCCCATGATCCACACCACTACCTGTAGGGAACACAAAATACAATACATCAACCAAAACGTGTCCCATCCCCACAATAACACCATTACCCCCTTTATAGTGACGCAGGCCTCACATAGGACTGGAACTGGCTAGACTCCCATTTACCAATGCAACGAAACACAATCTCGCACACCCCAAATGCCGGTCATGGGTATCTAACAGGGATTCATCAGGTTTCTGGCATAAATTATGGCTTTCAAATGAACAAATACTGTATACAGAAGCCTACATTTATACCAGAAATCTGCCAGATCCCTGTCGGATACCAGTATAGTGAATGGGGATGCAGCACTGCCCAGTAATGTTTGGCTATGCTGAATATGGGAACTCTGATAGTCAGCTCCACTGCCGAGGCAGACTGTCAGATTTATTTGCTTGCAGAAGTGAACCTGCCCTAATCTCCTAATAGATCTTTTATGATCACAAACAATTCAGAATTAAAACAAGCAGAAAGTCACAAGCAGTATGCAATGTGTAGCTCACCACTGGGAGGCGCAAAGGTGGTTGGTTAGCAATAGTCCTACATCTTCTACAGGAGAAAGAGGGCCATTTGGAGGAGATAAAGTAACAATAGCAGAACATACAGCACTAAGATCTGAAGTTGTTACCCAGTGCAGACTTATATTGTTGCTACTGGTATGTTTTGACCAAGGGATAAGCAGCATGATATTTTATAACATAGACACCTGTAAAAGACAGCAGCCCCAGGTGAGAATTTACTATTAACATCAGAATGGGATTTTTTTTTTGCAATAGACCATTAATATTGGGTGCATTTGGGGACTAGACTCCACCCCGTGGTGCACTGAAATTTGCATATAGAATAAAAGTTTTTTTTTCTAGGGATCACAGGAACCGATTTCAAAGACAGGAATCATTTTAATCAGAAGGATCACCCCTACCAGGCAGTATGTCAGTGTAGTTCAATAATACTGATCCTTTTGACAGGTGCACTTTAATCCTCTTCATGGTGTCCTGAAATTTACCCAAACATTTTCAATATGTATACTGTACATGTTTTACTTTTTGTTAATTCTGAATGTTGTCTATCATGGCTGCGTTATACATTGCCGATGAATATTATGTATCTTATTTTTTCCTCTGAAGAAACTGGAATACAAACTTCTCCAATGGTTAAACAGAAGTCATTGGGGGAAATCTATCAACACAGGCAAGCCAAATGAATGCTTTTACGGATCGCTCTCCTTTTACATTGTGCTCCATTTAAAAAGAAATACTCCATAAATTAGTTCTGCTGTTTGCATAGTTTTTGTCCAAAAAAGTGGCACATGGGCTTAACAAATATGGTGTTTAACTGGCATAAAAACATTGATAAGTCTGGCCTACTGTTGTATAAATAATGAGATAATCACCATCTATGAGCTTGTTGACCATGTTGGACATCCCATGTTAAGGCCTCATGAAAACTACCATATTTTACATTTTACATATTTTACATTTGTTGTAGATTGCACAACGGAACCTAAATTTCTATGGGTCTGCAAAACAATCTAAACAAAACAAAAAAAGAAAAACGGACAACACATGGATGTCCTCTGTGTGTCTGTTCAGCAAATTATATAACTTGTTCTATTCTTGTGCATACGGTGCATAAGAATAGTCATTTCTAGTGATAGGAGTGAGAAAAATGTGGATCGCACACAGGCGGTATACTTATTTTGTGTATATAGCTTATATATAGTTTGCGGACTGCAATATGGACACAGTTATGGGCACGAGCCCTAATATAGAGTCAGGTCCAATATAGCAGCTACAACAGTCTCCACTCTTCTAGGAAGGCTCTCCATAAGATTTTGTAGTGTGGAATTTGACCCATTCAGCCAAATGTATTTGTGAGGTCACATGTCACTGATGCTGGGGGAGAAGATCTGGCTCTCATTCCATTTCATCCAACCGCTTGAGGTGCTCTATGAGATTGAAGTCGGGGCTCTCTGTATGCCACTCAAATTGCTCCACTCCAAACTCATCACAGCAGTGGCGTAGTGTGCGTTGCCAGCACCCGGGGCAAGCCAAGTATTGCTCCCCCCCAATCTGTGACCACGCCCCTTTTTTTTTCAGATAATGTAGTAGATGTATGTCACCCGCAGTCCTATGTAACACCACAGATAACACAGTCATAACTCTGTGAGTACAGATAATGTAGTAGATGGGTGTGAGCAGGGGCGTACATAGAAATCATTCGGCCCCATAGCAAGAATCTGAATTAGGCCCCCTAATTCCACCCACTACCCATCCCTGGCCCATCCCACCACCTGCCCTTTTGTGGGGGTTTTTTTCGTTAAGGCGCTCACCGTACAGGTTCTTTATATATAATAGTGCAGACCTTTTCGGCCGCGGCAATACATAATATGATTTTTTTTATTGTTTAATATTTTTATATGTAAAATTGGGGTGATTTAAATGTTTAATATATCAGTGTTTGTTTTGTTTTTTCACATTTTTTTTTACTATTAATCTATATTTTTTTTTTTACTATTAATTGATCGTGGGACCTGAGGAGTTAAATTACTAGGGGGTGGTGCACTGTCGGGGTAATAATGAATAATAATGAGCCTTATAGAATAGTGTTCCCCAACCCTGCAGAAACTCTGCTTTCTGCTGCCCTCTTCCCCCCACTAACCATCCCCCCATGACACAGTACTCCAAATAAGCAATTAAACTGCAGCAGAGTTCATTGGGGAGGGGAAGGGGGGGGGGGGGGCTGGGGCAAACTGTCCTCCTGAGTCCTCTATATAATAACCCTTATAGAACAGTGCCCCCTCCCCAAACCTGCAGGAACTCTTCTTGCTGCTGCTGCTGCCCTTTTCCCACAATACCCATCCCTCACCACACCCTATGAACTTTTTTAAACGTAGAGTCTGTCACTCACTGCTGTGAGTGTACAACTTACTTTGTCCTTGGTGGCAGATTGGCAGTGGCACACAACAGGCAAGGGGCATGCCAGCGATGCTGGGGGCTGGTTGAAGTTGGGATGGGACTTGGGTCTCAGTGGAACTTGTGGCAGTATGAGGCAGGTGGTGGCAGTGGCAGCTGCAGCGCGTGACGTGAGCGCGGTAAGCACAAGACTGCCGTCCTGCCCATCCAGCAGCTGCCTGCACAGTTCTGCTCTGATCTGCTGCTGTCTTCTGAGCCTGCGACTCGCACACTGGCCAATCAGCAGCAGGAGCTTTGCACCACTAAATGCTGATTGGCCAGTGCAGTGCGAGTGCCCAGCAAACAGAGGAGATTGAGCGGCATTGCGGTATGTCACTGGATGGGTAAAGGGGGGGGGGGCTGAGCAGAGGGAAAGCAGGGCCCGCCCAAGCTTCAGATAGGGATCGGGACGGAAGACTGTGGCAATGATGAATACAAAACTACAGACATAGGGGCGGAGCCTTCCATGCCCTCCGGGCCCCCCCTTGCCACGGGCCCCATAGCAGCTGCGTGCGCTGCCTATATTGGCGGTACGCCACTGGGTGTGAGGCCCCAGTATTCAGAACACGCACAGTGTGACCTGAAGTCTGGGGCCGGGCTGGCTGCGGCAGTGTGGGCCAAATTCTATATCCATAACCCCCAAACCCTACTGCAAACAGATATGTGGATGGACATTACATACATTGCTACGATATATACAATAGAATACAGCAGCACATACCTCATACATTCAGTGACATCCCCTGTGATGTAAACTTTCCTCAGCGTCTTCATTCGGAGATTAGACCGCCATGACATCTTCTTTCAGCCGCGTCTCTGTAGAGTGTCACAGATTTTTTTTTTAGATTCCTCACTTTACTATCATCCTCCCCCTCCTGGTGCCTCAACATTGTTATCCTGCTGCTACCTCCAATACTGAGCTAGTACCAGACAGATAGTCCTCCCTGTATATAGTCCCCCTGTATTATTATCATGGTCCCCTCTGTATTATTATTATTATAATGGCCCCAGTTGTATTATTATAATGGCCCCCTCTATATTATTATTATTATTATTATAATAATGGCCCCAGTTGTATTATTATAATGGCCCCCTCTGTATTATTATGGACTCCACTGTAGTATTATTATTATGGACCCTCTGTATAATAATTATTACATAAAATGGCTCTTTATTTAATAATTATACAGAGGGTCCATAATAATAATAATAATAAAAATAATAATAATAATAATACTACAGTGGAGGCCATTGTAATACAGAGCGGTCATTATATTTAATAATTATACAGAGGGTCTATAATAGAGTTGAGCGAACACCTGAATGTTCGGGTTCGAGAAGTTCGGCCGAACTTCCCGGAAATGTTCGGGTTCGGGATCCGAACCCGATCCGAACTTCGTCCCGAAGTCAATGGGGACCCGAACTTTCCGGTACTAAAAAGGCTGTAAAACAGCCCAGGAAAGGGCTAGAGGGCTGCAAAAGGCAGCAACATGTAGGTAAATCCCATGCAAACAAATGTGGATAGGGAAATGAATTAAAATAAAAATTAAATAAATAAAAATTAACCAAAATAAATTGGAGAGAGGTCCCATAGCAGAAAATCTGGCTTCACGTCACCCACCACTGGAAAAGTCCATTCTCAGATATTTAGGCCCCGGCACCCAGGCAGAGGAGAGAGGTCCCGTAACAGAGGATCTGGCTTCATGTCAGCAGAGAATCAGTCTGCATGTAATAGCAGAAAATCAGGCTTCACGTCAGCCACCACTGCAACAGTCCATTGGCATATATTTAGGCCAAGCACACAGGCAGAGGAGAGAGGTCCCGTAACAGAGGATCTGGCTTCATGTCAGCAGAGAATCAGTCTGCATGTAATAGCAGAAAATCAGGCTTCACGTCAGCCACCACTGCAACAGTCCATTGGCATATATTTAGGCCCAGCACACAGGCAGAGGAGAGAGGTCCCGTAACAGAGGATCTGGCTTCATGTCAGCAGAGAATCAGTCTGCATGTAATAGCAGAAAATCAGGCTTAACGTCAGCCACCACTGCAACAGTCCATTGTCAGATATTTAGGCCCAGCACCCAGGCAGAGGAGAGAGGTTCCGTAACAGAGGATCTGGCTTCATGTCAGCAGAGAATCAGTCTGCATGTCATAGCAGAAAATCAGGCTTCACGTCAGCCACCACTGCAACAGTCCATTGTCAGATATTTAGGCCCAGCACCCAGGCAGAGGAGAGAGGTCCCGTAACAGACAATCTGGCTTCATGTCAGCAGAGAATTAGTCTGCATGTCATAGCAGAGAATCAGGCTTCACGTCAGCCACCACTGCAACAGTCCATTGTCAGATATTTAGGCCCAGCACCCAGGCAGAGGAGAGAGGTCCCGTAACAGAGAATCTGTCTTCATGTCAGCAGAGAATTAGTCTGCATGTCATAGCAGAGAATCAGGCTTCACGTCACCCAACATTGGAACAGTCCATTGGCATATATTTAGGCCCCGGCACCCAGACAGAGGAGAGGTTCATTCAACTTTGGGTAGCCTCGCAATATAATGGTAAAATGAAATTAAAAATAGGATTGAATGAGGAAGTGCCCTGGAGTACAATAATATATGGTTAAGGGGAGGTAGTTAATGTCTAATCTGGACAAGGGACGGACAGGTCGTGTGGGATCCATGCCTGGTTCATTTTTATGAACGTCAGCTTGTCCACATTGGCTGTAGACAGGCGGCTGCGTTTGTCTGTAATGACGCCCCCTGCCGTGCTGAATACACGTTCAGACAAAACGCTGGCCGCCGGGCAGGCCAGCACCTCCAAGGCATAAAAGGCTAGCTCTGGCCACGTGGACAATTTAGAGACCCAGAAGTTGAATGGGGCCGAACCATCAGTCAGTACGTGGAGGGGTGTGCACAAGTACTGTTCCACCATGTTAGTAAAAATGTTGCCTCCTGCTAACACGTTGCGTATCAGGTGGTGGTGCAGTTAGCTGTGGCGTGTTGACAAAAGTTTTCCACATCTCTGCCATGCTAACCCTGCCCTCAGAGGAGCTGGCCGTGACACAGCTGCCTTGGCGACCTCTTGCTCCTCCTCTGCCTTGGCCTTGGGCTTCCACTTGTTCCCCTGTGACATTTGGGAATGCTCTCAGTAGCGCGTCTACCAACGTGCGCTTGTACTCGCGCATCTTCCTATCACGCTCCAGTGCAGGAAGTAAGGTGGGCACATTGTCTTTGTAGCGTGGATCCAGCAGGGTGGCAACCCAGTAGTCCGCACAGGTTAAAATGTGGGCAACTCTGCTGTCGTTGCGCAGGCACTGCAGCATGTAGTCGCTCATGTGTGCCAGGCTGCCCAGGGGTAAGGACAAGCTGTCCTCTGTGGGAGGCGTATCGTCATCGTCCTGCCTTTCCCCCCAGCCACGCACCAGTGATGGGGCCGAGCTGCGTTGGGTGCCACCCCGCTGTGACCATGCTTCATCCTCATCCTCCTCCACCTCCTCCTCATCCTCGTCCTCCTCGTCCTCCAGTAGTGGGCCCTGGCTGGCCACATTTGTACCTGGCCTCTGCTGTTGCAAAAAACCTCCCTCTGAGTCACTTCGAAGAGACTGGCCTGAAAGTGCTAAAAATGACCCCTCTTCCTCCTCCTTCTCCTGGGCCACCTCCTCTTCCATCATCGCCCTGTTTTCTCAAGGAGACATAGAAGTGGTATTGTAACGCTGATAACGGCGTCATCGCCACTGGCCATGTTGGTGGAGTACTCGAAACAGCGCAACAGGGCACACAGGTCTCGCATGGAGGCCCAGTCATTGGTGGTGAAGTGGTGCTGTTCCGCAGTGCGACTGACCCGTGCGTGCTGCAGCTGAAACTCCACTATGGCCTGCTGCTGCTCGCACAGTCTGTCCAGCATGTGCAAGGTGGAGTTCCACCTGGTGGGCACGTCGCATATGAGGCGGTGAGCGGGAAGGCCGAAGTTACGCTGTAGCGCAGACAGGCGAGTAGCGGCAGGATGTGAACGCCGGAAGCGTGAACAGACGGCCCGCACTTTATGCAGCAGCTCTGACATGTCGGGGTAGTTGTGAATGAACTTCTGCACCACCAAATTCAGCACATGCGCCAGGCAAGGGATGTGCGTCAAACTGGCTAGTCCCAGAGCTGCAACGAGATTTCGCCCATTATCGCACACCACCAGGCCGGGCTTGAGGCTCACCGGCAGCAACCACTCGTCGGTCTGTTGTTCTATACCCCGCCACAACTCCTGTGCGGTGTGGGGCCTGTCCCCCAAACATATGAGTTTCAGAATGGCCTGCTGACGTTTACCCCGGGCTGTGCTGAAGTTGGTGGTGAAGGTGTGTGGCTGACTGGATGAGCAGGTGGAAGAAGAGGAGGAGGAAGCCGAGAAGGAGGAGGTGGCAACAGGAGGCAAAGAATGTTGCCCTGCGATCCTTGGCGGCGGAAGGACGTGCGCCAAACAGCTCTCCGCCTGGGGCCCAGCTGCCACTACATTTACCCAGTGTGCAGTTAGGGAGATATAGCGTCCCTGGCCGTGCTTACTGGTCCACGTATCTGTGGTTAGGTGGACCTTGCTACAGATGGCGTTGCGCAGTGCACACTTGATTTTATCGGATACTTGGTTGTGCAGGGAAGGCACGGCTCTCTTGGAGAAGTAGTGGCGGCTGGGAACAAAATACTGTGGGACAGCAAGCGACATGAGCTGTTTGAAGCTGTCTGTGTCCACCAGCCTAAATGACAGCATTTCATAGGCCAGTAGTTTAGAAATGCTGGCATTCAGGGCCAGGGATCGAGGGTGGCTAGGTGGGAATTTACGCTTTCTCTCAAATGTTTGTGAGATGGAGAGCTGAACGCTGCCGTGTGATATGGTTGAGACGCTTGGTGACGGAGGTGGTGGTGGTGTTGGTGGTACATCCCCTGTTTGCTGGGCGGCAGGTGCCAACGTTCCTCCAGAGGCGGAGGAAGAGGCCGAGGCGGCAGCAGCAGAAGAGGCCGAGGCGGCAGCAGCAGAAGAGGTAGCAGGGGGAGCCTGAGCGACTTCCTTGTTTTTAAGGTGTTTACTCCACTGCAGTTCATGCTTTGCATGCAGGTGCCTGGTCATGCAGGTTGTGCTAAGGTTCAGAACGTTAATGCCTCGCTTCAGGCTCTGATGGCACAGCGTGCAAACCACTCGGGTCTTGTCGTCAGCACATTGTTTGAAGAAGTGCCATGCCAGGGAACTCCTTGAAGCTGCCTTTGGGGTGCTCGGTCCCAGATGGCGGCGGTCAGTAGCAGGCGGAGTCTCTTGGCGGCGGGTGATATGCTTTTGCCCACTGCTCCCTCTTTTGCTACGCTGTTGGCTCGGTCTCACCACTGCCTCTTCCTCCGAACTGTGAAAGTCAGTGGCACGACCTTCATTCCATGTGGGGTCTAGGACCTCATCGTCCCCTGCATCGTCTTCCACCCAGTCTTGATCCCTGACCTCCTGTTCAGTCTGCACACTGCAGAAAGACGCAGCAGTTGGCACCTGTGTTTCGTCATCATCAGAGACATGCTGAGGTGGTATTCCCATGTCCTCATCATCAGGAAACATAAGTGGTTGTGCGTCAGTGCAGTCTATGTCTTCCACCGCTGGGGAAGGGCTAGGTGGATGCCCTTGGGAAACCCTGCCAGCAGAGTCTACAAACAGCATAAGAGACTGCTGCATAACTTGAGGCTCAGACAGTTTCCCTGATATGCATGGGGGTGATGTGACAGACTGATGGGGTTGGTTTTCAGGCGCCATCTGTGCGCTTTCTGCAGAAGACTGGGTGGGAGATAATGTGAACGTGCTGGATCCACTGTCGGCCACCCAATTGACTAATGCCTGTACCTGCTCAGGCCTTACCATCCTTAGAACGGCATTGGGCCCCACCATATATCGCTGTAAATTCTGGCGGCTACTGGGACCTGAGGTAGTTGGTACACTAGGACGTGTGGATGTGGCAGAACGGCCACGTCCTCTCCCAGCACCAGAGGGTCCACTAACACCACCACGACCATGTCCACGTCCGCGTCCCTTAATAGATGTTTTCCTCATTGTTATCGTTCACCACAACAACAAAAATATTATTTGGCCCAATGTATTGTATTCAAATTCAGCTGAATATAAATTTGAGGCCTAGTATTTAGGCGCTGGGTGACCGGTATAGATTTACTGACAGAATTAGACTTGGAAATGCACAGTAGCGTGTGTGTGAAGTTATTCTGAATGACCCTATGTGCACCTTGAATATTATATACCCTTTTAGGGATAGATTTCAAATAGCTCTGATACAGCAGAAACCACTAAATTATGAAATTGCTAAATTGGGAATTGTATTTCAACCCAGAACAAAAAATGTGCTTTGACGGACACTAAATAACTTGCCCAGCCAGAACAGTACAGCGGTAACGACAGATTTAGCGGGATATAAATTTGAGGCCTAGTATTTAGGCGCTGGGTGACCGGTATGGATTTACTGACAGAATTAAACTTGGAAATGCACAGTAGCGTGTGTGTGAAGTTATTCTGAATGACCCTATGTGCACCTTGAATATTATATACCCTTTTAGGGATAGATTTCAAAAAGCTCTGATACAGCAGAAACCACTAAATTATGAAATTGCTAAATTGGGAATTGTATTTCAACCCAGAACAAAAAATGTGCTTTGACGGACACTAAATAACTTGCCCAGCCAGAACAGTACAGCGGTAACGACAGATTTAGCGGGATATAAATTTGAGGCCTAGTATTTAGGCGCTGGGTGACCGGTATGGATTTACTGACAGAATTAAACTTGGAAATGCACAGTAGCGTGTGTGTGAAGTTATTCTGAATGACCCTATGTGCACCTTGAATATTATATACCCTTTTAGGGATAGATTTCAAAAAGCTCTGATACAGCAGAAACCACTAAATTATGAAATTGCTAAATTGGGAATTGTATTTCAACCCAGAACAAAAAATGTGCTTTGACGGACACTAAATAACTTGCCCAGCCAGAACAGTACAGCGGTAACGACAGATTTAGCGGGATATAAATTTGAGGCCTAGTATTTAGGCGCTGGGTGACCGGTATGGATTTACTGACAGAATTAGACTGGGATATGGCCAAAAAATAACCACACTATTGCTGGTTAAATGCACTTGGTGTGACAGCTTGACCAACCACACTACTGAGGGTTAAATGCACTTGGTGACGGGCGCAGCTTGCCCCTGATGTAGTATATGGCCAAAAAATGAACAGACTATTGCTGGATAAATGCACTTGGTGTGACAGCTTGACCAACCACACTACTGAGGGTTAAATGCACTTGGTGACGGGCGCAGCTTGCCCCTGATGTAGTATATGGCCAAAAAATAAACAGACTATTGCTGGTTAAATGCACTTGGTGTGACAGCTTCACCCTGATGTAGGCTTTAGCCAAAAAACAACCACACCATTGAGGGTTAAATGCACTTGGTGACAGGCGCAGCTTGCCCCTGATGTAGTATATGGCCAAAAAATGAACAGACTATTGCTGGCTAAATGCACTTGGTGTGACAGCTTCACACTGATGTAGGCTTTAGCCAAAAAACAACCACACCATTGAGGGTTAAATGCACTTGGTGACAGGCGCAGCTTGCCCCTGATGTAGTATATGGCCAAAAAATGAACAGACTATTGCTGGTTAAATGCACTTGGTGTGACAGCTTGACCAACCACACTACTGAGGGTTAAATGCACTTGGTGACGGGCGCAGCTTGCCCCTGATGTAGTATATGGCGAAAAAATAAACAGACTATTGCTGGTTAAATGCACTTGGTGTGACAGCTTCACCCTGATGTAGGCTTTAGCCAAAAAACAACCACACCATTGAGGGTTAAATGCACTTGGTGACAGGCGCAGCTTGCCTCTGATGTAGTATATGGCCAAAAATGAACAGACTATTGCTGGTTAAATGCACTTGGTGTGACAGCTTGACCAACCACACTACTGAGGGTTAAATGCACTTGGTGACAGGCGTAGCTTGCCCCTGATGTAGTATATGGCCAAAAAATAAACAGACTATTGCTGGTTAAATGCACTTGGTGTGACAGCTTCACCCTGATGTAGGCTTTAGCCAAAAAACAACCACACCATTGAGGGTTAAATGCACTTGGTCGCAGCTTGTGCTGGCGCACCACAAGACACAAAATGGCCGCCGATCACCCCAGAAAAAAGTGACTGACAAACGGTCTGGGCAGCCTAAAAACAGTGAGCAATTGAATTTCAGCAGCTCAATGATGCACAGCTGCAGATCGATCGATTAATCAAGTCCTTTGGAGGAGTTAATCTGCCTAATCTCGCCCTACTGTCGCAGCCGCAACCTCTCCCTACGCTAATCAGAGCAGAGTGACGGGCGGCGCTATGTGACTCCAGCTCAAATAGAGGCTGGGTCACATGGTGCTCTGGCCAATCACAGCCATGCCAATAGTAGGCATGGCTGTGACGGCCTCTTGGGGCAAGTAGTATGACGCTTGTTGATTGGCTGCTTTGCAGCTTTTCAAAAAGCGCCAAGAAAGCGTCACAAAAGCGCCAAGAAAGCGACGAACACCGAACCCAGACTTTTACGAAAATGTCCGGGTTCGGGTCCGTGTCACGGACACCCCAAAATTCGGTACGAACCCGAACTATACAGTTCGAGTTCGCTCATCCCTAGTCTATAACAAATTATAATACTACAGTAGGGGCCATTATAATACAGAGGGGCCATTTTAATAATACAGAATAGCCCCTTTGTATTATTATAATGGCCCCTCTGTATTATAATGGCCCCTACTGTAGTATTATTATCATGGACCCTCTGTATAATTATTTTAATAATGGCCTCATTTTTTTCTATATATACTAGTATGGCCTGCCTTAGGGTACTTAGATAAAATTAAATAAAATACTCACCTCTCTACCGCACTCCATCACCGCTTGTGGCATCCCGGCACAGACGGTCACAAACACATCACCATGCCCTCCTGCGCCTTTAAATCACACATTTTTCTTTCAGTTTTTTTTTCCAATGTAGCATTCAACAAGCAGGAATTTTTTTTATTTTTTTATTTAACCCTTTAATTGTTTGGATATTTTCACATGTGGCAAAACAAAACCTGTGTAACTGCTCAGATGCCGTAGTTGCTATTGACCACATCATATGAGGGGTTAAATGACCGTTGGGTTGCTGGCGTGGCTATATTTCACTATTAGGTCAGCAGGCCCTGTCAGGGGTGCAAGGGGATTAATTAATCCATTGCTAATTCCCATTTTGGCTCCATGCATACCTCAACCTAACCAGCACTACTGAAAGTAATACAATTTACTCAGTGAGGCCTGTCTGGGGCATGGGGCCTAATGAGGACTAACAATGGATTAATACAAATGATTATTACTGTGGGGGCCTAAGTGGAATCTGCTGCACAATAGGCCTATGGGAAAGAATAGTACTAGTACTACTCGCTGTGCATATTCCACCTAGGCCCCCACAATAATAATCCTCCATTATTAATACTGGTCCAGTATGACTCCTCCTGAGGCTGGGCTGAGACGCATTTTCCCCACAAAAATTACCTCTCTGGGCAGCAAGCAATCGTTAAACTGAAGAAATACAACTACTGCTGCCCTCACTCCCTGACTGGAGTGGTGCAGCAGGCCAGGCACTGTTTCGTTTATTAAAATTGCGCCTCAGATCAGGCTGAGCCTCAGAGGGACTTAAACTTGGTCAGTGACTGCAGAGATACTTTTCTAGACCCGAGACTCAGAGGGCAGACCTGGCTGGCTGCAGCCCTGAAGCTCACAGAGACCAAGATCAAAATCCGGTTCCAGAACAGGAGATACAAGACGAAGAGGAAGCTGATAACCAAGCAGCAGGCAGTGAAGTGCCATGCCAAGCAGGTGGTCATGCCAAGCAGTCAGGGTGAAGGATGACCAGAGACAGTACTGCCTCTGGGATGCAAGGCCTACCCTGGTAATGGACAGCAGAGATGGGCAGATGGCATCCCAGAGGCAATACTGTCTGTGTCTTTGGTCATCCTTCACCAGCACCCTGACTGCCACCTGCTTGGCCTGGCTCTCATGGCCCTTCACTGTATCACCCCTTCATTATTCATATACCGCCTGCCCACCCCACACCTAACACTCAGAGAGTAACAGTGTGATACTGTTACTGACTGTCACTCACAGTCAGTGTCGCTCATTCAAGCTCCCTGTGGTGTCTGGAGTTAGTCCTGAAGCGGCAGTGCGGCTGATTGCAGCAGCCATCTTCTTCTTCTTGCAATGTCTTTACTGTCAGGAAGGTGGGCAGAGCTTATCAGTGAAGTGCCGTCCGTCCTGCTGTGCGCGCCCTGGTGATTCATCATGGTGCGCGCTCCTAAACCGCCCCTCACTCTGCGACGCGCTGCGCAGTGCGGAAGAGGCAGAGGGAGAAAAACTGTGATTTTTAAGATTTTTTGCCCCAGCGGCCAGCGTTCCCCCTGCAGTCTGGCGCCTGGGGAAACGCCCCCTCATGCTACGCCACTGCATCACACCATGTCTTGCATTTTGCTCTGGGGCACAGTTATGTAAGAGCAGGAAAGTGCCTTCCCAAAACTATTTCCACAAACTTGGAAGCATACAGTTGTGCAAAATGGCTTTGTATGTTGTATCAACATTACCCATACTTCCCAACTTTTGAAAATCACAAAGAGGGGCAATATGTTATGGTCAAATATATAGGTAGAAACCATAGCGATTTAGTAAATTTATGTATGCATTAATTCCCCAGGTCAAAAAGAGGGACTGTCCCTCCAAAAGAGGGACACTTGGGAGGCATGACATTACCCTTCAATAAAATTAAAAGGTCTAACTTAACCACTTCCCGTCTGCACGTTGACTATAAACGTCCGGGAGGTGGTTCTCTATCTCTGAATAGATGTTTCTGAACATCCATTCAGAGATCGCAGCTGCACGCTAATCGTGCAGCTGCAGATCGGGTTGCCCGCTGTCAGTGACAGCAGAGCAACCCTTAGGGCTGTTTCACACGAGTGGATGCAGTGCGTGACATCCGCTCCGTGAATGACAGACAAGACCCGATGCAGACTGCAGGAGCACGGAGCATTAACATGATTGATAATGCTCCGTGCCTCTCTGTAACCTCTTTACTACGAAATCACAGTGAGATAAAGTTGTCACTGTGATTTCGTAGTAAAGAGGTTACAGAGAGGCACGGAGCATTATCAATCATGTTAATACTCCGTGCTTCTGCAGTCCGCATCGGGTCTTGGCTATCATTCACGGAGCGGATGTCACGCACGGCATCCGCTCGTGTGAAACAGCCCTTAGAGAAGGCAGGGACAGTTCCCAGGTGTTCCTGCCTTCTAGATCGTTGTATACAGAGCAGGAAGTGCTATGCTATGGGTGAGTGCAGGAGCTGTCGGGTCTTTCACAGACCTCGATCAGCCCTGCACTGAGGCTGTACAGCGCAGTATACCGCTGTACAGCCTCTCTGGGGGTGTATTTCCCCTGTAACTGGGGCTACTATGTCAGCCCCAGTTACTGTCACGGATGATGTTTCAGATAGCTGGAACTTATGAATAAACATCCGACTGGCTTTATCACAAACTAAGGCGCATATAGGTGAGCCCTATAAAACCCTAAGAGCTCTCCCTGACTGCTATACCCATGCAAGGGTCTCAATGGTAGATGATTGTATGCCCACGTACCTATGACTGTGTGACACCTGAAAACCCTATAATAGTGAGGGGACACGACCACCGGCTCCCTGCACTTAATACGGACGGAGTCAGGGTCACCTAGAATCAAGCCAGCAAGCAAACACAATACATGAAAAGACTTATCTGAGCAAACAGCAGCAGCAGCAGCAGCAGCCTCCAGCCGTAAACACTTCATCCAGGAAGTAGTATAAACCACAAAGTGAGTCAGTATGGGAGGGAATATAAAGGGAGACGATTAGTCTAAATAGGTGTCACATGGGAGAAGGAAAGGAGATGACAAAGTGAAACCAAAGCAAAGACAGTCAAGCAAGAGGTAGAGAAGGACGTCTGCCAGACCTTCTCACAGAACTGGCGGTGACAGTTACAGGAGAAATCAATAGTGAAAAAAAAAGTGAAGTTTAATGTCCCCCAGAGGTCTTGTATGACCTTATGGGGGCCGAAAAGTGTAAAATATTTTTTTTTTTATAATAATAAAGTGTCAAAAAAAAAAAAAAAAAAAAGGTTTCGCATGTAAAAAAAAAAATTCCCTAAGTAAGGAATTAAAAAAAAAAGTTAGAAAATTAAATAAAATAGACATATTTGGTACTGCTGTGTCCATGACGGTCGGCTCTATAAATATATCACATGATCCACCTAGTCCGATAAACACCATAAAAAATATATATAAAATTGTGTTAAAAAAAGCTATTTTTGTCACCTTACATCACAAAAAGTGCAACACCAAGTGATCAAAAAGGTGTATGTCCCACAAAATGGTACCAATAAAACCGTCACCTCATCCCGCAAAAAATTTGTCCCTACATAAGAAAATTGCTCTCAGAACATAGACACATTAAAACATCATTTTTTTGTTTAAAAAATGCTATTATTGTGTAAAACTTAAATAAATAAGAAAAAGTATACATATTAGGTATCGCCACGTCCGTAATGATCTGCTCTATAAAAATGTCACATGACCTAACCCCTCAGGTGAACACTGTAAAAATAAATAAATAAAAACAACCAATTTTTTGGTCACCTTGCCCCATAAAGTGTTATAATGAATGATCAAAAAATCATATGTACCCACAAATAGTACCAATAAAACTGGTTCCTTATCCCTTAGTTTCCAAAATGGGGTCACTTCTTGGGAGTTTCTACTGTAAGGGAGGCTTCAAATGGGACATGGCATCTAAAAACCAGTTTAGCAAAATCTGCCTTCCAAAAACAATGTGGCCCTGCCGTGTGCCCATAAAGCAGTTTATGACCACATGTGGGGTGTTTCTGTAAACCGCAGAATCAGGGTAATAAATATTGAGTTAACCCTCGATGTGTTAAAGAAAAAAATGGATTCAAATGGAAAATCTGCCAAAAAAGTTACATTTTTAAATTTGATCTCCATTTTCCTTTAATTCTTGTGGAACACCTAAAGGGTTAAGAAAAGTTTGTAAAATCAGTTTTAGAAACATAGAAACATAGAATGTGTCGGCAGATAAGAACCATTTGGCCCATCTAGTCTGCCCAATATATCTGAATCCTATGAATAGTCCCTGGCCCTATCTTATATGAAGGATAGCCTTATGCCTATCCCATGCATGCTTAAACTCCTTCACTGTATTTGCCGCTACCACTTCTGCAGGAAGGCTATTCCTCCCTCCCCAGTATTAAAATCATTGGTGGCCAGTTCAGCCCCCCACCCCCCTATTAAAATCATTGGTGGTTAGTGCGCCCCCCCCCCTATTAAAATCATTGGTGTCCAGTGCGGCCTCCCGTCTCCCCCCCACCCCTAATTAAAATCATTGGTGGCCGTGGCCACAGGTTAACAACCCCCCTATCATTGGTGGCAGCGGAGCGGCAGTTCTGATCGGAGTCCTAGTTTAATCGCTGGCTCTCCGATCAGTTACCATGGCAGCCAGGACGCTACCAGGTGCTCCTCCTACTGGTAAGTGACAGGTCTGTGCTATAAGCAATGCGCCGCACAGATCTTTCACTTACCAGTAGAAGGAGCGCCGGCCAGCCACAGACAACGCATGTAAGTATAATGCTGCTAAAAGTGCTAAGTAACCATGGCAGCCAGGACTGCAGTAGCATCCTGGCTGCCATGGTAACCGATCGGAGCCCCAGCGATTAAACTAGGACTCAGATCGGAACTGCCGCTCCGCTGCCACCAATGATGGAGGAGGGAGGGGGGTTGTTAACCAATGATTTTAATTGGGGGGGAGAGGGGAGGCCGCACTGGACACCAATGATTTTAATAGGGGGTGCGTGGGGGTGGGGGTGGGGGCGCCGCACTAGCCACCACTGATTTTAATAGGGAGGGGGGTGCCACACTGACAACCAATGATTTTAATACTGCGGGGGGCCGCACTGGCCACCAATAATTTTAATACTGAGAAGGGAGGGGGGTCTGGCCCCTGCTGCCTGGCAGCACCTGATCTCTTACAGTGGGCTGTGATCCGCACAATTAACCCCTCAGGTGCTCATGATCCTAAGCATACCACCTCATCAGTGAAGCATGGTGGTGGTAGTGTCATGGTGTGGGCATGTATGGCTGCCAATGGAACTGGTTCTCTTGTATTTATTGATGATGTGACTGCTGACAAAAGCAGCAGGATGAATTCTGAAGTGTTTCGGGCAATATTATCTGCTCATATGCAGCCAAATGCTTCAGAACATGTATCCACTGATCCAGAGTCTTGCGGAGATGTGTTTTACATCATTCCGGCTGATGCTTGGCATTATTTATGGTGATCTTAGGCTTTTGTGCAGTTGATATCTCTCAATAATTTCTGATAAAAGATGGTTTATATTGAATTTACTCTTTAAATAATAAAGTTAAAAAAAAACTTTGCATCTACTGAATCAAGAATCTCATCCAACAGAAAAGTAGAGAAGTTGCATGTACGGAGCTGACAGAGTGAAACAGAAGATCTAGAACAATAGCAGTAAGACAGTTTTATGGCATGCAGCTACAGCTCTACAAAGTCTGTGGTACGGAAGAGAATGAGATACAGTAATAAAACTTTACATGCTAAGAATGATGGGCGCAATGATGGCAATGAACCACTGCAAGGCCAATCACTTCTGCTCCCAACTGGCTAATCAGTGCAGCAGATGCAAATCAACAGAATAGATTTGTGGAGCCCAAAGGTGAGCGGGCATGCATCAGTATACTTATGAGCTGCTGATTAAATCTCCCACAAAGGTTACTGGCCTAGAAAGCCTCGGGAAGCCAGCATCCTTGTTTTCAATCCCAGAGGAGCAATACAAGCAGCTGCACAAATAACATATCCATTTGACAGGAGTAAAAACAGCGGTTTGCATTTTCATGTGTAAAAGATGAGTGAGGAGATCTCCTATGAGGTCCTCAAGAGAAACACTGATGACCACTACTGTCTGTATAACGCAAAGGTATTTTTTATTTATCTGTTTACTGGTTTTTCTACTGGCGCATACATAACTCTTGGTCACATAAAAATGAACAGCAAAAAACATACAATAAAAAAAAAAATCACAGTCATTGCCCCAGAAACTGCAAGTTCTTAGAGATTAGCGTTTGCATATTTATAATTGTTCCTATGAACATATGTTTTCTTTCAGAATAATAGAAAATAATTAAACAAAAATAAAAGTGCCCGTTTTAACCATAAGGCAGTCTTACAAGGAAGCTCTCCTCCCCTCTCATAGATGCCCCTGCGGTGTAGATGGTGCAGTACCATGCCTCCAACTTCACAGTTCAGTACAGGAATACAGTGGTTCAGTTTGCCACTTTTGGAGGATTTGTGATAGGAGTTAGGGGGGATATGGGGGATTTTTCTCTAGTCTGATAGTATACTGTAATATGGGACCACCGTGGACCAGACTTGTTTCTTCCAGCGCATCCTACAGATGATCAATCCGATAGCTGGTGGATTTGCAGGCCAAGTCAACTTCTTGAACTCAAGTCATGTTGCTCAAACCATTCCTGAACAGTACTTTCTAGTGTGCACAACACATTATCATGCTGAAAGAGGCCACTGTCATTAGGGAATGCTATTCTCATCAAGGGATGTACTTATTGTGCAGTAATGTTTAGTTGATGCCTACAATTAACATCAATATGAATGTCAGAACCCAAGGTATGCAAGCAAAGCACTGTCTCTGATAGCTTGCTCTCTTCCCTTACTATATACTGGTACCCTCTTTTTCCCAGGTAAGCGATGAGCACACAGCTAATCCACACAATGTGAAAGAAAATGTGATTCATCAGACCCATTTCATTGCTCCATGGTCAAGTTCTGATACTTACATGTCTATTTTAGTCAGTTTTGGTGGTGCACAGGGGTCAGCATGGACACTCTGACAAGTCTGTGGTTATGTGGCAGTATACACAGCAATTAGAGCTACAGGAGCCCTTTTGTAGGAGATGACCAGCCAGTGCTCCCTACGCTCATGACTGAGACTTGGTCATCCATGACCATGTCACATATTGATGGGTGATCAGTGGCGTCACCAAGGGGGGGCCAGAGGGGGCCACGGCCCCCCTACATCACGCTGTGCCCCCCATGTGCCCCCCAACTAAAATGTGCCCCCATTCATTTTGGTGTGCTGCAGGCAGGGCTGGACTGGACCGCTCGTCACAGGAGTGTACTGTGTACTGTACATTTCTTCTAAACTCCAATTCCGTATCCTCTCCCCATCCCCAATAGTCTGACCAGTGCATAAATCAGCGTTTGCTGTCGCTCGGTATGATAACAAGTCAACTACAGGCAGTGCGGGTGCCGCGCCTGCTCCTCCCACTAGGCGGCGCAGGCCCGCACACTGCCTGTAGGCTGTATGTAGCCTAAGCCTGGCCCTACCGAAGCTAGCTGAGAGTCAGCCTGACTGAGTGGTGTAGGTTAATATTTAAGGTACTAACTAGAGAGATCTGAGAGCGGCCACTGAATCTTCCTTCCTGATTTCAAAGTTAAAGTTACCGTCTGCAGGATATGGATTACAGTGTTTACTGTTTAGAAATGTTCAAATGTCAAATGTGAGGGCGGGGAGGGGGACCTGTGGTCTGTGTATGACACTGTTATGGTGGGGGGATCTGTGGATAACACTGTTATGGTGGGGGGAAGGATCTGTTCCACTTTGTGGATGACACTGTTATAGGGAGGGGGATCCCAGGATGACACTGTCATGAGTTGGATCTATGAATGAGACATATAGCATAAGATGCTATATACGGTATGTGTCATGCATAGATCCCCCCCCATAACAGTGTCATCCACAGATCCCCCATAACAGTGTCATCCACAGATCCCCCCCATAACAGTGTCATCCACAGATGCCCCCAAATAAGTGTCATCCACAGATCCCCCATTAAGTGTCATCCACAGATCCCCCCCATAAGTGTCATCCACCGATCATCCTCCATAACAGTGTCATCCACAGATCCCCATAGCAGTGTCATCCACAGATCCCCTCCATAACAGTGTCATCCACAGATCCCCCTCCATAACAGTGTGTCATCCACAGATCCCCCTCTATAACAGTGTGTCATCCACAGATCCCCCCATAACAGTGTCATCCACAGATCCCCCTCCATAACAGTGTGTCATCCACAGATCCCCCTCCATAACAGTGTCATCCACAGAGCCCCCCCCATAACAGTGTGTCATCTACAGATCCCCCATAACAGTGCCATCCACAGATTGCCCCCCATAAGTGTCATCCACAGATCCCCCCCATAACAGTGCCATCCACAGATCATAATGATCTGATGCTCTCAGCATTACTTAAGGCTAGGAGCTTCAGGTACTTATGCATTTGGCCAGCAGCTGCGGGCTCTTTCTTGAATTCAGCCGTATCACTGCCCTCAGTAAACTAAAACTACCGTTGGCTGTCCAGGCATGCTGGGAGTTGTAGTTTTGCCATATATGGAGCTCCACAGTTTGACCACTCTATAAGCTAAAGCAGCAGATGGGGGTCTAACCACTGGGGCCCCTACCAATCCTTAGAATGGGACATAATTGTGCCTGGAGTGAATGGTGAGGACTGCACCTGCGTGTCCACCACTCCATCCATTCTCTATGCATGTCTACATTCTCAGGTTTGGCAGGGGTTCCAGCAGTCAGACTCCCACCTATCTGCTTGTTATCCCCTATACTGTGGATAAATATAACTTAATGAGATGGGAAAAACCCTTTAACCCCTTCCCGCTTCAGGACGTATGCATATGTCCTTGCAGCTGCAATGTTCACACAACTGGACGTATGCATACGTCCTGCATTCTCACTGCACCTCAACATGGATGGCAGAACCTGTCTGGTTGCCATGGCAACAAGAAGCCAGTGGATCTCACAGGCGAACTGTCATAATATACTGACAGTTATACTATGCTGCAGTACAGATGGCCATAGGCCCAGCTAGAGTCGGCACACCTTTTGCACTTAGAATAACATAAAAGTGCAAAAACTCCTATCATTTTGACAGGAGCCCCTGCTCTTATACTGTAAACAGGGATACGCTTTTCAAATGTATATATTTTTTTTGATTAACTTTTTTTTTTTTTTATCATTGCTGAAGGTCCAAAGCACACAAGATAAAACCCTGTGACACAAACTCTTGTATTGTGAAAGGGCAGTGGGTGAGGCTCAGCTTCAGTGTGGCGAGCCCATAAGACCTTGATGCCCCCCTGCAGAAAAGAGGGGAAGTGTCACGAGGGTGTCAAGAGCCACGCCTGAGTCCGTTGTACCCGGGGTCAGGAGGTCGCAGCGGTTGGCTGCACGCTCTATGTAAGATAGGGATGTTTCCTTATTGTAGCTTTCTGGGTTTGCTTTGCAAACCGTTTTGGCTCACTCAGGGATCCGTAGCTCCTTCTCTCAGCTGTTCCTTGTCCAGCACTCCCAATCCTCCTTATATTCCCCTCTCACACTTCTCTGGTTGCCAGATATAGAGCTTCCTGCCTGGACATCTATTCTGACCCACTGGAGCTGTGTTGCTGCGTTCTCTGATTGTTGCATTAGAACGCTACCCTCCGGATCCCTGTTGGACCTTTGTGGACAGTTCTTGTCGTCCACCTGGGTGTTTGTGTTTGTCTGTGTTTGTCTGTCCTCTCCCTGGTGTTTCCCTCTTAGTGCAGTGGTGAGGACTAGCGATCCCACCGGCCCGTTCATTATCTAGGGTTCATTTCAGGGAAAGCCAGGGTTTAGGCACGTGATCGCCGCACGGGTGAGGAACCCGTCTAGGGACGTCAGGGCAGTCAGGTGCCAGCCGCAAGGAGAGTTAGGGGTCACCACCTTTCCCTCTCCCTTGGGCAGGACTTTCCCTTTTTTCTCCCTGTGCGTGTTGCCGGTCATTACAGGAAGACTTCAAAGGTATGTATAAAACTGAAGATATTCCTTACACAGTACGTATTTAGGAGTAATATTTGCACACAATTTCCCACCATTTCCTTTGTGCCTCTCTTCTTGTTACAGATATTGTCTTTGTACAAGTACTTCAGGTGCTCGCCGATAGCGATACTATCGGGTCATGTCAAAGAGAAGGGGACTTACCTCTGACTTAGCCGGTAGATGCTCGAATAGGAGTAATTCAAGCATGCCCAGGCAGCTAGGACATGTTGAAATCTGAGTGATTGTTTTTTTTTTTTTAAACAGACAGCAGGACTTTTCTTCCCTGTTGCGGTTTTAGGTATTGGGTAAAGTATCGCAGCATTTCTAAGCATACTTGCTTAAATGTATCATTGTTATAGCTGCCTCCCCCTACTTTTGTCCTGGCCCCCAGTGTGCCCCCCCAAAATTTGAAAGCTAGAGACACCACTATGGGTGATCCTTCCTCAGACTACGTTTGTTAGGTAATAACCACTGCATACTGGGAAACTCCATAAGATCTGTCATTTTGGAGATGTCCTGACCCAGTCATCCAGTCAAAACAATATAGCCCTTGTCCAGGTTGCTCACATTTCTATTCTTGCCCATTTTTCTAGTTTCCAACACATCAATTTCAAGAACTGACTGACTAAGGCTAGCGTTTCACGTAGTGGATTGGTGGTGGTAGTGGCAAAACCAGGGAGTTTTACCATAAATTGCAGCAATGTCCTCACAAGTGCAGATAAACCAGATAAAAAAAAATCATGTGCGAGAAAACCAAGGCTAATGTATGACATCGCTTGAGAGGTAGACTTGTCACAAAATAGTGAATGTTATTCAGTTCACCCTATGTGGAATTAATGTTATGGCTGGTCAGTGTTTAATTGCCCTTCTCATTAACTACCCCGGATAATGAGCGTGTGCTAAGTTGTATTCAGCAAACTAAACATGGCATGCTGAGAGATGTAACTTACTTTTCATTTTGAAAAAAAGACCCTTATCCCAGTGTTGATTGATACATTGTTGGTTGCAGATGCAGCGGGCAGGATCCCATGCCAGGGGTCTCTTCTACAGGTGTTATGTGAGTTTTTAAAGTTTTTGTCATGATGCCAGTTGCATTTCAGCAACGAGGGACAGAGTCTCCCTATGTATAAGGTAATGGTGGAACCCAGGTGTAGGAATGCCAGAGTGGTGTAATGGTTGCCTATAGTGTCCCATTAGGTGCGGCTTTGCACTTGTCACGGTGCTCTTACCTGGATATCCGGAACCCCAAGCGCGGGCGTCTGCAGCAGTGATAATAGGATTAACAGTTGAGGGATTTGCAGAGTAAATTGAGTCCAGACTGGTATTGAAGAAGTTAACAGCTTTACTTGAATAAACTTCCATCAAGAAACAATCTTCCAACTTTATCTTGGTCATCAGCAGGTTTTGGCACTAATTTCTGGCAGGCAAACACAATAAGCTCTTTCAGCTCTACTATGCTGGCTGGATTAAATAGGGATTTTCCTTTTCTGCTATAGACTTCAATTTAGCTTACTGTAGTCTGACTCTGTCTTTCACCTGATCTGTATCTTCCTCTTTATCTTTGTCTTTATTCAGGGAATCTTTCTTCCTGACTTTAGAGGCACTAGGCTTAGGCCTCTGGGCCCAACAGAGCAGGCAGGCTCTGCTGGCTAGTACACAGCCTTCCCCTTTGCAGGGGGTGCTCTGAGAGTACCTTCTGCAGGCTCGTCCAGCAGGGACGAGGGCCTGCTGCTTACCCATCCAGGGGCTCCTCGGAACTGCCCCTCACTAACTAAAACTCCTCCCTCTCTAGAGAGGGCTAGAATGAATAGGAAGTTTAATTCCAGAAAAACTAGCTATGCCATTGGTGCTGCCATCGGCTGGTAAACCAGGTACATTACACTTTAACATAACATTACAGGGAAATATGAATATACATTGTGCAAGACATGGAAGTAACTATGTAAGATGACACAAGATGACATCAGCTCAACCATAAGAGATAATAATGGGGCAAAAGGGTGGTAATGCGCCCTAGCGGGGCGTTACACAGATAGTTCTGGTTTGAAGGTAATGATGAGCAAGTTTTAAAAAAATTAGATTTGCCGATTCGCTGAATTTTTGGGAAAAATTTGATATGATCTGAATAAATTCGCAGCACATTGCATAAAAATGGATATTTCCTGGCTGCAGAGAGCCTTTATAGTGGTGTAGAACACTGTGTCTTGGAGTAACATGCATAGGGAGTCTGCTTTGGTAGTGAAATACTGTGAGAATACCGTATGACATGCAGATGACAGGCGTTGCTCTTAGAATCACTGCACCCTTTAGTTATTTTAGCAGTCACGGGGCCAAAACTGACCAAATAACTCACGTAACTCAATGTTAGTGACAAGAAGAAGCGCACTCCTTTTTCACTGTCCGCAGCTGATTCCACATAGATATCTACAGAACCTGTTCTATTAAACGCTTATACAAGTAGAGCCCCCCAACAGAGTGGAGAGGGTGTCAGCAGTAAGTTTATGTCGACGACACTGATTATTTTGCCCTTCCTCTGATCCGTCCGAACACTAACCCACAGAAAATGGATCCTGTCTGTGGAGCCTCCGCCTTCACTCGGTCAGCATTTGATCAGTAATCCATTAGTATTGCTAATTCCAAAAAAACAGGAGTGGATCCAATACAGAGATGACACGTGAACGGAATATTTGCATGTCTTCTGTGTTTTGCACCCACTCCTGCTTTTGGTTACCTAATCATAAGCCAATTCTGATGGGACCATAAAGGCTTTACAGCTGCTACACAGACAAGAACCATTGTGCATCTCATTTTTCTTTCCTTCTGACAGATCAGAAGACATGTAAAATAAATGATGTCAGGCAAGCCAAAAAGGCTAAATAGTGGCCCAGTCATCAAGTGTGGAGGGTGGAAACGGCATGAGAAGTCCACAGAGTGGCCCTATGATATAGTGGTGAGGTGGAAGCAGCATGAGGAGACCACAGACTGACCCAATGACAGAGTCTGGAGGTGGCGGCAGCAGCACGAGGAGGCCACAGAGTGGCACAATGACAGTGTGGAGGTGGCGGCAGCATAAGGAGGCCACAGAGTGGCACAATGACAGATTGTGAAGGTGGCGGCAGCAGCAGCATCAGGAGGAGGCCACAGAGTGGCACAATGACAGTGTGGAGGTGGCAGCAGCAGCATCAGGAGGCCACAGAGTGGCACAATGACAGAGTGTGGAGGTGGCGGCAGCATGAGAAGACCACAAAGTGGCCCAATGACAGAGTCTGAAGGTGGCGGCAGCATCAGGCGGCGACAGAGTGGCACAACGACAGAGTGTGGAAGTGGAGATCTCTTTTGTCAAAGTGTTGGTGTTGCATCATGGATGATATAATCTGATGCATCAGGCATTGGTGGGTGGAAATCCTGGCTGATCCACGCCTGATTCATCTTCACAAAGGTCAGTCTCTCCACAATTTTGGGTGGACAGTCGAATTCTTCTTGGGGTAACTATGACCCCTGCTGCACTAATCACCCGCTCGGATGCCTCACTGCTGGCCAGGCATGACAGCTTTTCCAGGGCAAACTCTGCTAGTTGCGGCCACAAATCCAGTTTGGCTACCCACTAGTCCAGCGGATCTTCAATGTGGGGTGGCAGGGTGATGTCCAAGTATGCCACCACCTGCTGGTTCAGGTCCTGCTCTATGTCTAGCTGCTGGCGTGTAGTTTCTTCACTATGCGGGTGAAGGAAGCTGCTCATTAGCGACTCTAGACTCCGGCTGCTGCTGTTGGAACTGGTACTGCTCCTGCCACCCCTCCCTAGCAGCCATGGCAGTGGAATGGGAGTGCAGAGGGCCCCCCGGTCAGACTTGCGAGAGGATGGACGATGGCGCAGATAGGCAGTGGCCAACTGACTACATAGGATGTCTCTATAGTAGTTCAGTTTGTCCTCCCTCTCACGGTTGTAAAAAAAGGCCCCCATTCTGGACCGGTAGCAGGGGTCCAAAAGGTGGAGAGCCAGAAGTCATCCATCTGCCAAATGGTGACAATTAGGCTGTCACTACCCAAGCAAGTGAGCATGCAGCAGACCATTTGCGCAAATGACTCGGAGGGACTTCCTGCCTCCATCTTCACTGCATACTGCCACGGTGTGCCTGGGTCATCTGCATCATCTCCCTCTTGCTTCTCCGGCTGCTCCTGCTCCTCCACTCCTGTCACCTGTATAAAAAAAACACCCATTTCACTACACACTGTTTGTGCTCCAATGTCCTGCTCCTCCCCTTCCTCCAGTTCAGCCCCCACAGGGCTGATGTGGCCATGAGATCTAGGCGCCACGTCTCCAGTCCTCTGACCAGCCAGATTTAGCAGTATCTGTTCCAGGACATGTAGCAGTGGAATGACGTTGTTCATCCTGTAGTCCTGGCGACTGACAAATAACGTAGCATCCTCAAAGGGCCTGAGCAAACAGCAGGTGTCACGCATGAGCTGCCACTGGCTGACATCGAAGTTACACAGGGGAGTACTTCTGTGCACTTTGATCATCAGAAAATTTTATGGCCTTGTTCGTACAGTTGGTCCAACATATGGAGGGTGGAATTTTAACGGGTGGAAATGTCGCACATCAGCCTTTGTTAGGGGAAGCCGTTCTAGAGGGTGTGGTTCGAGGTGTACGAGTGGCTAAAATGCATGCAAAGTTTCCTGGCCATTTTTATGATGTCTTGCAGATGTGTGGAAGACTTCAGGAACTGCTTGACAACCAGATTAAGCACGTGTGCCATACAGGGCGCATGGCTCAGCCCTCATTGACGCAGTGCCGACACAATGTTCTTCCCAATGTCGGTCACCGTGCCCTGCACATATGGTATGCTGGAGGGGCACTGTAAATTGTCCCTGCAGTGGAGGCTGACGACACTGCCGAGGATGAGGAGGCAGAGGCGGACATTGTTGCTGGCCAAACGGCGTGGCAACGTGGAGGCGGAAGCGGTGTCACCTGGCCAAGTTGCTGGTGTGGCTGTGCAGGAACCACATTCACCCAGTGGGCCATAAAGCACATGTATTGTCCCTGACCGTAGTTACAGCTCCACATGTCGGTGCTGCCGTGCACTTTGGTAGACACCAACAGGCTCAAGGACTGGCCCACCTTCTGTTCTACATATGTTTGTAGGGGTGGTACTGCCTTTTTGGCAAATAAATGATGGCCTAGGACTCTGCACCTTTCAGAGAACTGATGGCTTGTGCTGAGCCTAGGTGGAGAGTCTACCACTTGGAAAGGGAGGGACTGCAGCACCAGCAACTTGAACAGGAGCACATTCAGCTTCTGTGCCGTTGGATGAGTGCACGCATATTGTTTTCTCTTGGCAATCGCTTCGTGGATTGATTTCTGACGGAATGAGTGATGAGGAGGAGCAGGAGCATCGGAACCAGCAGATGATGGGAAGGACAGACAGCTCCCTTCGGCTGAGGTGGTGGAGCCTTGACTGCCTGAAACCGGGTAAGTGCTACTGGGTGATGCAGCTGTTGCTGCGGCAGACTGGACCACCACATCAAAGCCACAGTTCTTCCAGGCCACTGTATGACGACGCTGCATATGTTGACGCAGGGCCGTAGTGCCAACATTGGCACCCTGGCCCAGTTTAACCTTCTGCCCACAGATTCTACATATGGCCACATTCACCTCCTCCGGCGGCTTAAGAAAAAACTGCCACACCACCAAATAGGTGATTTTACCACCAACACTATGCACTGACTGGATTCTACCGCCGCTGCCTCTGTGAGCTCCAGCACCGCAATTTCTCGGGCAAGTAGGCTCCCACGAAACGGGTGGTCTACCCCGGGCACGTTTGGCTCCCGACCTCCGACCTCTCACTGCTGCCACCCTGTTGACTCCCGGCCATGCTAGCGACTTGCTGGCTCCACCGCTGGCTCACGAGCAAGCTGCCACCCTCTTCTCCCGAGGATGATAAAGCCCCTTCGTCACCCGGCTCCCAAGTGCGATCAGCTACATAATCATCATTGAGTACTGTCTGCATGTCACTGATGTCCTCCTCAACCGTCTTTGGGTCAGAAGTCTGACTGCTCACAATATGAGCTCCCACGCCACTCTCCTCATCACTACTTGCCCCCCTAGTGGAGGAAGTGGCGGATGTCTCCGCCAGATACAGACTGGCCAGTAGCTGCTGACTGTCCTCTAGTACCTCGTCCTCACTGAATAGTGGAGCTGAGCCCACAGCATACAATACTTCTGCAGCTCTGGGAACAGAAAAGGACAGAGGCAGGTTGAGGAAAGGTGAGGGCACAGGGCCTGCTCCCGGGCCATGCCAACTAAGGGTTGTGTCTGACGAACCCACTGACTGTTGGCTAGGGGTGTCTGATGTCACTTGCAACGAAGTCGAAGATCGAGTCAACCACTCAAGAACCACTGGGTTGCTGGTAACGACATAGCCGCTAGCTGAGACTGGGAGCTCAGGCCTCTCGAAGTGACCCCTGCTTCCATGGCCACTTACTCTGCTGCAACCTTTGCCTGCGCCAGAAACATTTAGGCCTCTGCCAGTCCCCTGTGCAGGGCCTGGCACTTCTCTGTCTGACATACTGTGAGATCGAATTAATAAAAAGGTAACTGCACTGCAGAGCAGCAAATATATTTTTTATTTTTGCGCTAGCACACGTCACAAAATGCTTTAAAAGAAATAACTCCACCCCTGAGCCGCAAATATATTTTTTATTTTTATGTTAATACACGTCACAAAAGGCTTAACAAGAAATAACTGCACCGCAGGTCGGGAGCCGGTTGTATTATTTTAACGGAAGTGTTTTGCTCTGCTCTCCATGCCGGATCTCAAAACCGGACAGCAAAAATGCAGATGTGAAAGTAGCCTAACTAACAAATCAGACTTCTAGTATGATGATGTCAGAGCAGTGGAATACTATTTTATCATGAAGATAAACCATATTGCTTTGTCTACTGCGCAGTTTCCCTTCAAAGGCTAATCTATCCAGAATTATGACGACTAAGGCCACTTTCACACTAGCGGCAGCCTTCTCCGGCAGGCTGTTCTGGTGGGTGAGCAGCCTGGTGGATCCGTGCTGCCGCTAGTGCACTCTCGCTGCCGGGGGTCCGCTCCGGCCCCATTGACTATAATGGGGACGGGCCAAAGTTCCGGCGGCAGCACGGCAAACATGCAGAGAGGCAGCAGGAATGAAACTACTACATGTCTGTGGTATGAAAGAGAATGAGATACAGTAATAATACTTTACATACTAAGAATGATGGGCGCAATGATGGCAATGAACCACTGCAAGGCCAATCACTTCTGCCTCCCAACTGGCTAATCAGTGCAGCAGATACAAATCAACAGAATAGATTTGTGGAGCGGCAGAGCCCAAAAGTAAGCGGGCATGCATCAGTATACTTATGAGCTGCTGATTAAATCTCCCACAAAGGTTACTGGCCTAGAAAGCCTCGGGAAGCCAGCATCCTTGTTTTCAATCCCAGAGGAGCAATACAAGCAGCTGCACAAATAACATATCCATTTGACAGGAGTAAAAACAGTGGTTTGCATTTTCATGTGTAAAAGATGAGTGAGGAGATCTCCTATGAGGTCCTCAAGAGAAACACTGATGACCACTACTGTCTGTATAACGCAAAGGTATTTTTTATTTATCTGTTTACAGTTTTTTCTACTGGCGCATACATAACTCTTGGTCACATAAAAATTAACAGCAAAAAACATACAGTAAAAAAAAAAAAATCACAGTAATTGCTCCAGAAACTGCAAGTTCTTAGAGATTAGTGTTTGCATATTTATAATTGTTCCTATGAACATATGTTTTCTCCCAGAATAATAGAAAATAATTAAACAAAAATAAAAGCGTCCGTTTTAACCATAAGGCAGTCTTACAAGGAAGCTCTCCTCCCCTCTCATAGATGCTCAGCCCCTGCTGTGTAGATAGTGCAGTACCATGCCTCCAACTTCACAGTTCAGTACAGGAATACAGTGGTTCAGTTTGCCACTTTTGGAGGATTTGTGATAGGAATTAGGGGGGGATATGGGGGATTTTTCTCTAGTCTAATAGTATACTGTAATATGGGACCATCGTGGACCAGACTTGTTTCTTCCAGCACATCCTACAGATGCGCAATCTGATAGCTTGTGGATTTGCAGGCCAAGTCAACTTCTTGAACTGGTTATGTCACAACACCTGAATGAAGCGGTGTCCCGCTAAAGAAGGGGTGAATGCAAGTACCCCGAAACGCGTCTGGTGCCACATCCCCTGCTTTTTGTGTCCAGAAACATTTACCTACTATCGACTGCTACTGACCAGAAAAGTGGGATCTAATACTGTTGAAAGTTACCTATGCAATTTGACAACAAACAAACAGAGGGCTCGATATACCATTGGCCCACATGTCGAATAAGAGTCCGTCAGCATGGTCTTCATCTATAAGAAACTCCCGATACCAGAGTGCTACAACATCGCAGGCACAATACAGGGAGAGAAAATATCCCAAGGTCTGGCAAAGTCTGTTGTTAAAGAAGTCGAATTAGAGGTAACTAATAATCGCTTGCAAGTTATTCAGTAGCGGGACGCCGCTACCTATCCTCTTTCAGCGGGACGCCGCTTCACTCAGGTGTGGTGACATAACGATATGAACTTTAATTAATGCTCGAGGACAGATTGGTTTTGATAGAATTAAGTAAAGAACTTTGGAGTTATTTCATCGATTAAAAGTAGTGGACACTTCGCTACCTCCGTATATTTTGGGTCGATTATTTTTCAGGTCGAAGTTTTATAGGTCGAATTTTGGCAACCTATTTGGTCTCTATTATCGAGTCATTACCATTGGGTTTGTCCTTATTCGACTACTCACTTATTCGATCGATATTTGCTGCTATTTCTACTGCTTGTATTCACTGCCCTATCCTGCTGCTATTTAATCACTGCTAACGTAGTAGGTGTTTTTAGAAGTGGTACATTGCAAATTATATGTAGTATGTGATTGCTGATCATTTTCTTTAGCACAAATAAACATAAATATATTTCCTGTATCTGTGCATGGTCCCAGATTTCTTAGAATGCCCTATCCACATTTATACGCATTTTTCCCATTTTATCGAGTGAGTGTTCTCGTTAGGACAGAAGCACATTGATTGGTGTTCTGGTTTCTTAGTGTGACATCTTAACTTTTAAACTTCCACTTCAATTTGCAGTTTTGCCAAACAGCCACCACTCAGCAGCTGCGAGAAAACCAAGGCTAATATATCACATAGACTTGTCACAAAATAGTGAATGTTATTTAGTACACCCTTCTTGGAATTAATGTTATGGCTGGTCAGTGAATAATTGACCTTCTCATTAACTACCCCGGATAATGAACGAGTGCTTAGCTGTATTCAGCAACCTCAACATGGCATGCTGGGAGATGTAACTTACTTTTTATTTTGAAAATAAGACCCTTAGCCCAGTGTTGATTGATACTTTGTTGGTTGCAGATAGTTCTGGTTTGAAGGTGATGATGCTTATAACTGCAATATCCCTTTCAACCACCTTTGCTCTACAAAGCAGTTATTGGCTTCCACTGCTGTCAGTAAGATCAAGACTGAATGATGTCTGGATATGTAGTTAAGTTTAGCAGCAGTCATAAGTAGGACAGAGGTCATCTTTTCTTGTGCACTGAGAGGGACAGGGACACATTCACAAACAGCTGACTTACCCAAGAGCCTTAGTTATCATGTCTAGGTGCATAATATTCAAGTATCTTCTTTCACAGATTAGATGACTTAAAGGGTAACTATCATTTTGGTTTAAATAATCTTTTATCAAAGCTGTAACTGTATGTTACTAAGAAGAGTCTGTCCTCAGTCTTCAGCATTTTGCTGAGCGCTGAAGATGCCCATGTGTAATACGTCAGATAGGCAGGGTGATGGACAATGATAGTTGGAGAACATGTCCATAATCAGGGACTGAGCTAATGCTGCAGAACGGATCTGGCAGGCTGTTCACCCGCAGAACAGCCTGCTGGAGAAGGCTGCTGCTAGTGTGAAAGTAGCCTTACACCTTTACATTGTATCGTCAGTCAATTATATACCATTTTATCCACGTCTATGTTTAGTAAAAAGCATAAAAATGTAATGCTGTCTATCCACAAGCTTTATTCTCTGGGAAGGTAAGAATAATGCTATACCATGCATGACATGATAAAGTCAAAGGGATATATAATCATTTTATACATGGGCCAAAATATTCTGCCATGACTTAAAGTGCCATAAAGTGCCAATACAATAACTGTCTTTTAAGAGGGTATTTCCGTTTCAGCAAATAAAGGTTGCTCATTGCTTGCTATAAAGTAAAATCATTTTCATTTAGTCTTAATATAAAATAAGAATATACTGGACTGCAATGTATACTATACAACATACTATAATAATATAATATCACAGCTGTGAGGTCCTGTTTGGTCATTGCATCAACAAGACATATTTTTATCCATTGAAAAAAAAATGAAAGTCCCTGTTAAATGACTGCAAGCAGAGTTCCTGATAACTACAGGGAATTCATTCAGAAAGCATGTTGGAAATGTCTATGGTAGGAAATGTGTCACAGACCAGCATTTTAGGACGGTCATGAGATCCTCTGCACTGCTGGAAGAAACACCTATATTATGATGAGGAGCACACATCTCCCTGTGCCTAAACTAAAATCTATACCATCCCTATGTCTCCCCACTCAAAGAGGTTGTGTAAGCCGTGTTACCCGGGTGGGCTCCCCAGGATACAGCGAAGTCACAAACAAGGAAAACAACTCCAACACCAGCTTTTGCCAACACAGAATTTAACTTAAATGTGGTAATAAACACAACGACAAATGCTGGGAACATACAATACATTTACATACACCCAGTCCGAAGGCTGAGACCCTTGTGCTGTACAGCACGGCACCTTCCGATGGATGCAGGAGGAAAGCATGGTAATTTACCTACTGGTGGGCTCAACTAAACTGCCACACCTTACCTGTTATTACCCTAAAAAAACAAGACTAACTGTATAGGTGTGCGGTAGGAGCTAGGCCGCGGTGCAGCACAACAGCATAACTGGTCTTGTAGCATGTGCCTGAGTATTCCTTCTGAGCAAAACACCAGCCTGGCTTGAGTTTGTGGGAACTTTATCAGCTCTCCAGTGGGAAATGTCCCTTTAAATTATGGAGTCCTTGCAATGAACAATAGCAACACTTGTGTCCTGACACAGAGACCCAACTAACTAACTACAGGCCTGGTCTCAGTCTCTAGGCGCCAACACTGTAATGAGGTGAGTGCACGATCTTACCGACCCGGGTCTGCTCTGCATCTGCTGGTGACTCTGAACAGAACAAATGCCTCTCCAACAAGCATGCGGTACCGCAGTGTATGTAGCTTCTCAGCTCTCCTCAGTGTTCCTGGAAGCAATCCTCATTCCTCAGGTCAGGATCAGGGTCTTGGACACGATCAGCTTCACTTAACTGCCGCTCTGGTCACTGAGAGATTCTCTCACACCTGGATGCCGTCGGATCCTCTGCTGACACAGTTCCTCAGTCTCAGCTCCCTCTAAGATGGCTGCTCCCTTTCTCTTAATCTCCAGGCTCTGTGTAACTCCACCTCTCATAAATAATATACAGTCTGTAGCTGACGCTAGTATGGCCATACTAGTGTCGGTGACCGCTATGCCAGCAGTAGTTAGAATACCATCTGATTAGATAGGCAGTGATGCTCCTGATGATCCTTATTTGGTGAAACGCGTCAAGTCTAGTTGCTCTGCTAGTGAATAAATCAGCTGACCTGATATAGCAGTGTGGAGGCACGACACAGCAGAGTGGAGTTTGCATCCTGGCTTAAACTCAGGCCAGGTGTTTGCGTCTTTTCTCCAGCTCTCCTGGATTCTTTTTGAGGTTTTGTTTTGCGTTCCCTGCAAACAGATTACCTCAAATCTGTGCCCCCCTCTGTTTTCTTTTTCCTTGGGTCTTTGCGGCAGAATAATAGTTCTGGTGTGTGTAGGAGCACATGAATGCACACCAGTGCCGCCTTAGGGAAATTTATAGTGCCCGCTGATATTAAAACTGCTCACTGTGGTGTTTGATTTAACCATAATATGTCACCCAGTGTAGCAACTAAATATATAAGGGGCACTATAGGTCTCACTATCCCCTATGACAGTAATAGGTGGATACATGACTTAATATCACTCTCCACCCCTTATTAATCAAGTCCTCTGAGAATAGGTGTGAATCTGTCCATAGGGTTCTTTTAGGGGTGTTTGTTTGTTTCTCTCCCTTTTCCCCTTTTTTTTACTTTCTAGTATACCAATAAAAGCTATATTTTATCATCTTTATCCTACCGTGATTTGAATGTCAGAATAGCACTGGCATTAAAATACGTTGCACTTCAGTAATAGTGCAATGTATTTTAGAAACAATTAAAATATTGCTTCTAATAGTCCCCTTGTTGGACTATTAAATGGTAAAAAAAATAATTGAAAAACAAAATTATTAAATAAAAAAATCCCAAGTAAAAACTACACCTTTTATTCAATAGAAAATGGAAAATATGGCAAAAATAAAATTTCCCCCACATATTTGATATTGCTGCATCTGTAATGACCTGCACTAAGCAATTATTATGTAATTTATCCTGTACGGTGAACACTTCACAAAAATCCTAGAATTGCTGCATTTTACTTATTCACCACAAAAAAGGAAGAAAAAGTGATCAAAAAGTGTTATGTACCCCAAAATGATACTATTAAAAAGTACAAGTCCTGCAAAATTCAAGCCCCCACACAACTCGGTAGAAATAAAAATAAAAAGGTTATAGGTCTTGGGATGCCGCAATGCAAAAATATTTTCTTATTTTTAAGAAAAGGGTATTTATTGTGCAAAAGTATTATAATGTAAAAAAAAAAAATATATGGGGCACAATTATTAATAAAGCCGATCCACCGCCGCTTCTACATGTACGACAGCTCCCTGGCTGTCTTATATTTAGAGCAATTTCTAGGCTTAAAACAAGCGTAGAAAATGGTAAATGAGACCGGCCTGCTTTTGCCCAAAGGGGCGTGAGCGGGGAAAAGTGACAGGGAAAAGTCTCAGATTGCGATGCAAAGAATCTTATATAGGCGTATTTCTGTTTCATAAATGACCCCCTATATATATTTGGGATCGCTGTAATTGTTGGACCCAGAGGATAAAGTTATGCTATTTATACTGAAAAATGAATGCTGCATAATTTATAACATATAAACTCAGTGGCAGTATTGCTGTTTTTTCCATCTCCTTCTGAGATACAAGCAGAAGAAGTGGATCAGCACTTGCCCATTGATGAAGGGAAAGCTAATTCCCAAAACGCGTCTGGGCCGGATCAGTTACCTGTAAACAGCACCTCCGCAGACATAAGCGTGTCCACGCTCTGAAAATTTAATCGAAAGGACAGTCGAAATAGTATCGGCACTAAAGATTCAAGGACCGAAAAGATCCCTCCCTCTGTATCAAGCCGGAAGAGCAACAAGCACGGACTAAGCATATACTGCAAGTCTTGTCTGAACTCCTGCGATATCTCGGGTAAGCCGGCTAGAGAGGCAAGGAGTGAGACGCCAGCAAACTCCTGCGTCGCCTGATCCTCGTTAGATACGTCGAGGAAGGTAAGAGCGTCTTAGCTGAAGTCATAAGCCACAAATACATGGGGCCTTAATTATAAAAATCACCAATGACTATTGGAGCACTCAAATTAAGAGACGGATTTCCCAAACTACTTCTGGAATATTTGAGTTCCTGAATATCTGCACAGCAACCATTTGGGATACACACCCATATTCATATATATATATGGACGTATCCCCAAGGGATCGTAACTAAAACTATCCACAATTGGAGTACAATAGAGTTGAGCACTGTGCGAATTAGGAACTATTTCAACAGCAACTTTAACATCTTGTGGACTTTGCTGGACTCTACTGTTAACTTTATGAAGTATATACCCTACAGATGGTCTTTTATTAGATTTTATTAGATTTTTAAGCATTTTACCATTGTTTTATTTTCCTATGTTATACACGTGTACTACTATTGTGTGATTTAATAAAATTTTATTCACATTGCCAAATGAAGTGTGCTCGCCTATCACTATAGTTTACATTTCTTTGTTTCTAGAGGGTGGGTGTCCCTCTAATTAGGCTAGTAGCACCTGTTCCTATATTTCGTTTGGTGTGAGCCACCACCTTTGATTCTTACACTTGCCCATTGATGTTCACTTTTTTCCCCATAAACAGAGTACAGTAAAACGTGCCGCATTAAAAGGCTGTTTACCCGAAACGCATCACATTTGCCTATATTCTGTTTATGGCAATAAAGTGAAGATATATTAGCATCAAAGGGAGAGTGCTGATCCACTTCTTCTACTTGGATGTATGGGCCTGCAACCCAGGATACGAGCACCACCACCTTCTTCCAGAGTGCCGACTGATTATTGCTACAAATTGTTTGCTTCTGAGAAACAGTTAATAAAAGTAAATCAATAAGATATGTGTACCCCCCCCCAAAAAAAAAAACTTAAAAAAAGACAACATACGACCACATAGATGGAAAAATAAAAAAAGTCATACCTCTTGGAAAGTAATCAAAGAAATGAAGATAAAAAAAAAATTTGGTTGGTTATTAAGGCCAAAAATGGGCTGATCACTCTGGTAGTTAGCCCCCATCCTCCCAACAGTTTATACATTGCCTGTGACATAATAAAGAGTGTGCTTCATATCATACCCCGTTGCATTACTGTCCTGCCCCAAGGCACATGCTCCATGGAAATACTCGAAGAGTAAATCAATATTAATGAATCTCCCGAAGAGATTTCTAACTGATGCACCTAAAATAAGGCAAGTAGCAAGCATGTGTCCCATTTAAGCTGTTTTAATGTACAATACTTGCTGCAAGCTGGACTGTGCAAAGTACTGACATATTAAATTTTTGCAATATTTGTAACATCAAGACACGTGTGCATGAGCAGAATTTCAATCTGTATAAATCCCTTATCTTTCCTCAACAAGTAAAACATTTATGAATATTCAGCTATGAAATGAAATATTGAAGCATATTAAAAAGCAAAATGATCATGTCCCAAAAGTTATCGTAATATCATGAAATTTGTAGACCTTTCACAAAATAGAATCATAAAATGACCTTTTTAAAGGAAATTAATACTAGATCTCTGGTTTATTTCTGCAAAATTCCATCAGAAATGTGCAGTCTAAACTCTAGTGACATTTGTTCATGCAAAAAGGTAACTGGAATTATACTGCTCTGGAGCAACTGTAACCTTGTGTGTGAATAATGCATATAATTAGTATTTTTCTATGGCCTTAGATGAATAAGCATAGATAGAAGAGCATAGAGAAGCCTCCTGTGGTGGAGGATAGCTAGACAGATGTCTTCTACTTGACCTTTGGTGGGATATGTCATTACATCATTCTCATATAAGTTCATGTTTATCTTATTTTTGGGTGGTTCCACGCATATCATTTTGAAAAAGATGACAATAGTTTTTGATGCAGTTTATTTAGCCGAATCCAGAATTGTATTTAGTAGAGAAGGGATAGAGAAGTAGATGTCCTTCGTTTAGATTTCTACTTCCTTTTGAATCAATGGTGCGACGTATAGCAACGGCCATGGGTCCCTTAAAGCAAATGTTTTTCGTGACGCCAGTTGCAGTGAAGCAACAAGGACACAGGGCCCCTTTTAGTGATGAAGTAGGTGTAGGAATGCCAGAGTGGTGAAGGGTGGCCTAAATGTCGCTTAATGTTGATGCACGTGTCACGGTGCTCCTACTTGGATACGTTGTAACCCAGGCGTTGTTGTCCGAAGCAGAGCAAATAGGGGGAATAATCGAGGGATTTGAAGAAATAAATTGAGTCCAGACCTTGTGATAGTAACATAGTAACATAGTACATAAGGCCGAAAAAAGACATTTGTCCATCCAGTTCGGCCTGTCATCCTGCAAGTTGATCCAGAGGAAGGCAAAAAAAAAAACTGTGAGGTAGAAGCCAATTTTCCTCACTTTAGGGGAATAAAAATTCCTTCCCGACTCTAGTAGCTATAGCCTGTAATATTATTACGCTACAGAAATACATCCAGGCCCCTCTTGAATTCCTTTATTATACTCACCATCACCACCTCCTCAGGCAGAGAGTTCCATAGTCTCACTGCTCTTACCGTAAAGAATCCTCTTCTATGTTTGTGTACAAACCTTCTTTCCTCCAGACGCAGAGGATGTCCCCTCGTCACAGTCACCGTCCTGGGAATGAATAGATGATGGGATAGATCTCTGTACTGACCCCTGATATATTTATACATATTAATTAGATCTCCTCTCAGTCGTCTTTTTTCTTAAGTGATAAAGTTCAATAACAGCTTTAGGCCTCATGCACACGACCGTTGTGTGCATCCGTGGCCGTTGTGCCGTTTTCCGTTTTTTTTCACGGACCCATTGACTTTCAATGGGTCAGTGGAAAAATCGGAAAATGCACCGTTTGGCAGCCGCATCCGTGATCCGTGTTTCCTGGCCGTGAAAAAAATATGACCTGTCCTATTTTTTTCACGGCCAACGGTTCACGGACCCATTCAAGTCAATGGGTCCGTGAAAAATCACGGATGCACACAAGATTGTCATCCGTGTCCGTGATCCGTGTCCGTGATCCGTGTATGTTTTTTCCTATAATTTCAATGGCAAACTTGACTTAGATTTTTCTTTCATTTTTCATGTCCGTGGATCCTCCAAAAAACAAGGAAGACCCACGGACGAAAAAACGGTCACGGATCACGGACCTACGGACCCAGTTTTTGCGGACCTTAAAAAAAACGGTCGTGTGCATGAGGCCTTACTTGAATAAACGTTTTCCAAACTCAACTCTGCTACATCTGTTGCTTTACGGCTCTGCTGTGCTGACACGCTTACTGTAACACTTTGCTTCTTTCTTAATGCTGGAACTTCTCTTTTTAGTCTCTAGATTAATACCAAGGAATCTACACCTCCTGGCTTCAGAGGCTTCGGGCTTTGGCCTCTGTGTCTCTAGTTGGCTCTAGGCAGGGCACGTCCAGTGGACCTGCTTCCTTCCCCAAGCAGGCGGTACTCTCCACTGACCTCTAACTAACTAAACTGCTCCTTAGAGACAAAGAAGAGAATGGAAAGAAGGTTCCATCCTCTGCAAATGTAGCTCTGCCATGTTTGATGCCACCTTCTGGTGAACCAGGTACATTACATGAACAATAATGTTTGCATAGAAAAAGCAATGCACATTGTAGTAAACGGAAATAAATGCATAAGATGACACTGTGTTAGCCCATAAGAGACAGTAGCGGGGTGTGGAGTGGTAATGGCACTCTGGGTCATTACAACTGAATGAAAAACTTCCACAAAAACTGTTACTTTAAAAAATAAAAATGATATGTGTGAAACAACCCTAACGATAAAAGACATCTGCAAATATCTCTAAGGAAAAGCTCTTACATCTCATCATACTGAGGTGATTTATGGAGTAGCTTCCCAAAAATGGCACCATTTGGAAAAAACTACTTTAAAGGGCATCTGTCAGCAGATTTGTACCTATGAAACTGGCTGACCTGTTACATGTGCACTTGGCAGCTGAAGGCATCTGTGTTGGTCCCATATTTATATGTGCCCGCATTGCTGAGAAAAAGGAAATTGTACTATATGCAAATGAGCCTAGAGGCTCTGCTCTTTTTGCAACTGCCAAGCCCTGTCCCCTTTGATTGACAAGGCCAGGCATGATAATCTTTGTATTGTCTGGCCCTGTCCATCACAGTGGAGAGGGTGGGGCAGTTGCAGAGAGTGAAGCTTTTAAAGGCTCATCTGCATATAATAAAACATCATTTTTCTCAGCAATGTGGACACATATGAGCATGGGACCAACACAGATGCATTCAGCGGCCAAGCACGCGTGTAACAGGTCAGCCAGTTTCATGGGTACAAATCTGCTGACAGATGCCCTTTAAATGAAACAAGTCTTAAATTAATATTGTCAGTACTGACTAAGCGTTGATTCATTTATTCCTAACATATAATAAGTGAAGTGCTTTGATGTTTTTAAACATTCCTCAGCTAAATGGCTTGCTGTCGACAGTGCTGGCTCTTTACAGGGTTTTCAGGTATGTCTGGTGCAGAAAACATCTGACCTTGTGCAGAGGAGGACAACTATAATACAAAAAGCGAAAAATGTACAATATAATCAGTGTTTTTGATCAGATTGATGTTTATACAAGTTCATAAAGGTTTGCTGTTACTTTATGCAAGGTAAAGCGTGAAATGTTATCGTTCTTATAAACCAAATGTAGCAGAGGAGGATTTATTGTGCCTTGGTCCAAGAGAGGGCCTATTTTTTCTCTCTCCAAGAACATAAACCTATAATGAGGCATGGGTTAAGAGCAAAGAGTGCATCCAATGGTCAGCGACCAGTTTGAGAAAGCTTAGCACATAAAACGATCTGGCTTTTTTTTTACTCCACATAAAGCTTTAATAAAGCTGGTGGATGTTCTGAGATTGGAATCAAAAGAACACCAGGGGGCGCCATAAAAAGTTTTAAAAAAAAGTATTGGAAATGAAAAATGATGTGTTGTGTGATGTAACAAAGTAATGTAGGATATAACTTTGTACACATTTGTTGATCACCGTTGATCAGTCTATAAAAAGTGTATTATATACAATGGAATTCATCAAAATCCACTGGGATTCAACAAAATGAAGCATGAAAAGTTGCAAGAGGGTGAGCAAATGTTTTACAAATGCTTTAAGAAATTTTTAGCATTAAAATTATATTTTTTCCCCATAAATAATAGCATTATTTTGCAGCTGTCGGAGACTCGCTGCCCTTCATGGTCCAGCGGGTTTCAGATGCATTTGTCATTTTCAATGTTTTGCTTTGTTGCCAAAATGAAGTGGCACCTCAACTGATTTGTTAGCTGTGCTAAACTAGATTACTTGACTTGAAAATCTTACATGAAAGCCAAAAGTAAGGTAATTAATTTGCTGCAGGTACTTAATTAAGCTTGCCCAATGTGATTAATATACATGCTGAATATTTTTAGAGCATGCCAAGCATAATTTGCATTAAAACCTGATAAACATTTGATTTACTAGTGCTGTTAAAGAAACATAGTAGAAGGCTTGCTCAGAATTTTTAGATGCTACTATAGTGATTTGATTTAAACACATAGGCCATAACAATGTTGAATTTCTTATTAACATCTGCTTTTGTTGAAGACTATGGCAGAACATTAGACATGCCTCAGCATTGCATTTTGTTCTTTGACTGTGTCTATATGTCTTCCTTTAGATATAAATCCAGCTGATCAAATCAAATAATTACTGGATTTGTGCCCTGATCCCTATTGAGCTGTGTATTATCTGATCTTCAGATTTTTTTTTTGTATGCCTAGTCTATTGCCTCTGGTATCCTGAAATATCCTATTGCAATTTCTATTGCCCGTTACTTTGGTGAACCAAACAGTCCTTGATTATCATAACCTGATATTGAGTCTCTTGTCTCTAGTGCTACATAATCCCCAGTAATCATATTATATTGCTTCAGTCTCAAATGTCCTATTAGGTTTTATACAGTTATCTGCAGCTGATGTTCAGACTCCGATGTCAAAAAAGTTGGTTTATTCGGTCTTTGCTTTATGCCTTTTCTTTTGCAGTTATACTGTGCAATGACAAAGTGCTAATCAGGGGATAAAATTAAGCCCATACATTTTTTTCACATGGGAATCCACAGGGAAAAACTGGTCGTAATCTGCATTGTGTGCAGATACCCTAAGGATTTTTTAACACAGGCACATGTCGATTAGCGCTCATCTAATGACATTCACGTGGCCAGATAATTGTCTCCGAACCAAAGGACACACAAAAGATTGTTCACAACTTATGATGGCCTTGCTGTTCGCTCGGCGGTCGTTTTGCAGCAAACTTTGCTTGTTCAAAATTCGCCGAACATGCGAACATATAGCGATATTCGCAAGTGCCATATTTTTTGGGCATAGCACCGAACTTTGACCTATAACACATCCATCAGGCGGGACAGGACAGCCAATTGAGACATTTCAGCACATGGACATACCCCCTACCCTATAAATAAACCCGATCTAACAGCCATTTTACATTCAGTTTTTTGCCAGTCTAAGGAGAGGTTGCTCTGGGGAGCAGGGACAGACTGTTAAGGACACCAAACGCTAACTAATAGGGCTAAAAAAGTCCTTTTAAGGACTGGTATAGGTTTGCTATCGATAGGTGGGTGTAATATACCTATAATATACATTCTAACATAGAAAGTAAATTATAGTGAATTTCTATTTGTGCAGCAGTTATGTGCAGTTCTGCTGAGATACCGCAGCTAGATAGAGGGACAAACACTATTGGAACAAGTAATTGCAAGAGGTGTGATATACCTGTTGCCCCCCCCAAAAAAAACTGATAGAGGGGTGTGATATACCTATAATATACCTTCTAACATAGAAAGTATATTATAGTGCATTTGTATTGTGCAGCAGTTATGTGCGGTTCTGCTGAGATACCGCAGCTAGATAGAGGGACAGATGCTATTGGAATAACTTATTACAACTGGTGTTATATACCTGTTTGCCCCCCCCCCCCCCCAAAAAAAAAATCTGATTGAGGGGTGTGATGTACCAATAATATACCTTCTAACATAGAAAGTATATTTATTATAGTGCAGCAGTTGTGTGTGGTTCTGCTGAGATACAGCAGCTATCAAGAGGGACAAATGCTATGCGAATAACTAATTACAACTGGTGTGATATACCTGTTGCCCCCCAAAAAACGGATTAAGAGGTGCTATATACCTGCTTCCACAAAATACTGATTGTGGGGTGTGATACACAGGCTTCCACAAAATATAGATTGAGGAGTTTGATATACCAGCTTCCAGCAAATACTCATTTTTGGGTTCTCTATACCTGTTTCCACAAAATACTGATACAGGGTATTGATATACTGGCTTCCACCAAATATTTATTGAGGGGTATGATACACCACCTTCCACCAAATATTGATTAAGGGGTTTGATATACCAGCTTCCAGAAAATACTCATTATTGGGTTCTATATACCTGTTTCCACAAAATACTGATACAGGGTATTGATATACCGGCTTCCACCAAATATTGAACGAGGCCTTGCGATACAACAGCTTCCACCAAATATTAATAAAGGGGTTTGATTTACCGGCTTCCAGCAAATACTTATTATTGGGTTCTATATACCTGTTTACACAAAATACTGAGAGAGGATTTATATACCGGCTTCCACAAAATATTGATTGAGGCCTGCTTCCACAAATACTGCTCTTCTATAGGCACTTTTTCACAGGGTCATTTTAAAAATGACAGGCAGAGGAAGAGGCAGGTCATTCCGCAGGGGTGGTAGGGGTCGGGCAGGTGCACCAGGCCGGAGCCTAAGTGGAAAGTTGGAGAAGGTGTGTGCGATTACGTCAAAGGATGCTCCAGAGTTGGTTGAGTGGCTCACTCAGCCTTCCGATTCTGCACCCTCCTCATCCTCTGTATCAGAAGCCTCCTCTCTCTCTGCTGTGTGCACCACCATAGACACCACCACCATAGCCCCTGCACTCGAGTCAGAGGAATTATTTTCCCATCCATTCCCAGACTTTACTGATGCGCAGCCATTATTGGCATTGGAGAGGAGGTAGCAACGGCCGCCACCCAGCGGTCTGACGACAGTACCCAGATCAGCCCACAGGAGGGTGGTCCCCACTGTTGCTGCCTACTCTGAGATCTCTAATGTTTGTGGTGGTGAAGGTGACGATGATGAAGTGTCGATGGACGTCAAGTGGTTGCCCACAAGAGAGGAAAAGGAGGGCAGTTACGAGGGAGAGACGGAGTAGCAGATAGGGAGGAGAAGGAGGAGAAGCAGGCAGAGCTCGCAGTGCACAGGAGGCAAAAAGCAGACTGCAAATGTATCTGGAGTGAGCCATTCACCATTCACGGTCACATCTGGCGTTCCCAGGACGACGGCACATGGCTCCGCAGTGTGAGCTTTTTTTAACGTGTCAGCTGCTGACAATAGTGTTGTCATCTGCAACCTGTGCTGTCAACGCATACGTCGTGGAAAGCCCAACACTCACCTAGGCACGACCACCTTAAGAAGGCACCTGGCCTTCCATCATGAGCCCAGTAGGAGCAACACCGTCAGAACCCACAAAGCCACACTCCCGGCGCTCCACGTCCTGCCTCTTCTCCTTCTCCTCTCTCCTCCCATTTGTCCTCCACTGAAGGACGGCTTCCATGGCCCAAATGTTCGAATGTAAAAAGTTGATGACGCAATGATAAATCTCTTGCCCAACGACTGACCGCCGGCTTGTCAAAACTGCTAGCCCACCAACTACTGTCATATAAACTGGTGGACTCGGAGGCCTTTAGAGAATTTATGGCCATTGGCACACCACAATGGAAGGTCCCCGGAAGGAAATATTTATCCCAGAAGGGCATCCCAGAGCTATATGGCCATGTTCAGCGGCAAGTAAATGTATCTCTGGCAAACAGCGTCGGTGCCAAGATACATCTGTCCACAGACACGTGGTCTAGCAAACACGGGCAGGAAATGTACATAACTTTTACTGCCCACTGGGTGAACCTTCTGACGGCTGTCAAGCATGCAACCCGTGGCACCTGCGTCTTTTCCTACTCCTACTCCATCCTCCATCTCCTCCTCGGATGACTCCTCTTTTTCCACTGCTACCTCCTCTTCCGCTGCACCCCCATGATCCCCAGAACCTACTGTATTTGATGTGCCAAGTGAGATGTTACCATGCTGTGCTGTGGCTGTTGTGCCTGGAAGCCAAGAGCCACACTGGTCCTGCACTCCTTTCAGCTCTGCGGTCACAGGCCGATCAACGGCTAACCCCGCTCAATTTGACAGTTGGAAAAGTGGTGTGCGACACTGGTGCCAATCTGCTAAGTGCGCTGAAACAGGGCAGAATGACACATGTGCCGTGCATGGCACACGTCTTGAAATTAGTTGTGCAGTGTTTCGTTGCCAAATACCCCAGGGTCCAGGACGTCTTGCGGCAGGCTAGGAAAATCTTTGGCCATTTTAGAAGATCTCATATCCGAAGTGACCAACACATCTTCAAACCGCCTTCTTGTTCCATGCACTGTTAGATTGGTACCCGCAACTGTTTCTCTGTGAGTGGAAATTACTCTGCCAGCACCCGCAAAAGCAGAATACAGCATTTCTCGAAGCAAGGCCTGGAAGTGCTGCATTCTGACAGCCCTCTGTGATGGTGGTAATATTTCCGGGGGTCTAAGTTTGGTGCCACCCATTACTGGTCCTTGCCCTTTATGCTTTTTATACAGGGGTCCCTCTTCAAACACTGGAGCATAAAGGCCCCCATTTGCACTAAACTGTAAGCGGTGGAGTGGCCTGGCTCCTGCTCATCATCCAGAATAATGTCGTCCTCGTTCTCCTCCCCCCATTCACGGACAGCACCAGGGATCCCAGAAACATTTAAAGCATGCTCTTCTTGCTCCTCCTCCTCCCCGGCACGATCCTCCTCTGACTCCTTTTCAAACTCCTGTTGTTGACTTGTCTCAGATGGAGTAGCCCCCATCCAGCATTGCGACTTTCTCATCTTCCTGCTCCTCGACGGCTTGATCAATGACACAACACAATGCACGCTCCAGAAAGAAGGCATAAGGTACAATGTCACTGATGGCGCCCTGGCTGTGACTGACCAGTTTGGTGATCTCATTAATTGACTGCAGAAGTCTGCAAGCGTCGTGCATGAGCAGCCAGCAGCCACTGGCGTGGTGCAAAAAAAAACAAGCTCCACAGAACCTGTCCTGCCACAGAGCTGGTACAGGTAGTCATTAACTGCACGTTTCTGCTGGAGCAGCCTATCAAGCATATACAAGGTGGAGTTCCATCGCGTTGGGCAGTCACAAATCAGACGTCTGACGGGCAGGTGGTGTCGCTGCTGAATGTCAGCAAGGCGAGCCATGGCCGTGTAAGATCTTCTAAAATGGCCAGAGATTTTCCTGGCCTACCGCAAGACGTCCTGGACCCCGGGGTATTTTGCAAAAAATTGCTGCACGACTAAGTTCAGGACATGTGCAATGCATGGCACGTGTGTCATTTTGCCCTGTTTCAGCGCACTCAGCAGATTGTCCGTTGTTGCACACCATTTTACCAACTGTCAAATTGAGCGGGGATAGCCACTGATCTGCCTGTGACCGCAAAGCTGAAAGGAGTGCAGGACTGGTGTGGCTCTTGGCTTTCAGCACAACAGATGCAGCACAGCAAGGCAACGTCTCACCTGGCACGTTGAATAGGTTCTGGGGATCTTGGGGGGGCGCAGCGGATAAGAGGGTAACAGCTGAAAAGGAGGAGTCAGTTAAGGAGGAGAGGGAGGATGGAGTAGGAGAAGGAGGAGAAGAGGCAGACCTGCATGCAATCTGTGGCGGTAACACCAAATCTACACGGGTGCCACGGGTTGCATGCTTGACGGCCGTCAGAAGGTTCACCCAGTGGGCAGTAAAAGTTATGTACCTTACCTGCTAGTGTTTGCTAGACCATGTGTCTGTGTCAGATGTATCGTGGCACCGTCACTTGTGGCTATATACAGTAGCTCTAGGATGCCCTTCTGGAAGAAATATTTCCTTCCGGGGACCTTCCATTGCGGGAACCTTCCAATGGCCATAAATTCTCTAAAGGCCCCCGAGTCCACCAGTTTATATGGCAGTAGTTGGTGTGCTAGCAGTACTGACAAGCCAGCGGTCAGCCGTTGGGCAAGAGGGTTATACGGCTTCATCATCTTTTTTCGCTTGAACAATTGGGGCAAGGAAGCCTGCCTTTTGCCAGATGAACGCGATGACAGTGCGGTGGAAGGTGGAGTGGAGGATAACTGGAGGAGAGAGGAGAAGGAGAATAGGCAGAACGGTGAGCGCTTTGAGTGTGGCTTTGTAGGTTCTGACGGTGCTGCTACCACTGGGCTCGGTGATGGGAGGCCAGGTGCCTTCTTAAGGCGGTCGTCCCTAGGTGAGTGTTGGGCTTGTCACGACTTATGCGTTGACAGCACAGGCTGCAGATAGCAACACTATTGTCAGCAGTGGACACATAAAAAAAAATCCCACACTGCGGAGCCATGCGCCGGCGTCCTGGGAGCGCCAGATGTGACCTTGCATGGTGGATGTTTCGTTCCAGATACATTAGCAGTCTGCTTTTTGCCTCCTGTGCACTGTAAGTTCTGCCTGCTTCTCCTCCCTATCTGCTGCTCCGTCTCTCCCTCTGAACTCCCCTCCTCTTCCTCTCTTGTGGGCACCCACGTGACATCCATCGGATTCGTCACCTTCACCACCACTGACATTAGAGATCTCGGAGTAGGCAGCAACAGCGTGGACTACCCTCCTTGGGCTGAGCTGGGTACTGTCGTCAGACTGCTGGGTGGTGATCGTTGATACCTCCTCTTCCTGATCTGATGCCAAGAATGGCTGCGCATCGGTAAGGTCTTGGAATGTATGGGAAAATAATTCCTCTGACTCGAGTGGAGGGGATATAGTGGTGGTGGTGTCTTTGGGGGTGGACACAACAGAGAGTGAAGAGGGTGCAGATAGAGAGGATAACGAAGGTGCAGAAGTGGAAGGCTGAATGAGCCACTCAACCAAGTCTGGTGCGTCCTTTGACGTAATCACACACACCGTCTGCAACTTCCCACTTAGGCACCGGCCTGGTGCACCTGCTCAACCCCTACCACCCCTGTGGAATGGCCTGCCTCTTCCTCTGCCTGTCATTTTCAAAATGACCCTGTGACAAAAGTCCCTATAAAAGAGCAGTATTTGTGGAAGAAGGTATATCACACCCCTGCCTCAATCATTTTTTTTGGGGGCAACTGGTAAATCACACCAGTAGAAATTATTTCTTCAAATAGTGTTTGTCACTCGTTGTAGATGTGGTAAAATGCAGCAAAACCGCAGAAAAATGCTACACTACCTAAATTTACTATATAGAACTAGGGATGAGCGAACTCGAACTGTATAGTTCGGGTTCGTACCGAATTTTGGGGTGTCCGTGACACTGGACCCGAACCCGGACATTTTCGTAAAAGTCCGGGTTCGGGTTCGGTGTTCGTCGCTTTCTTGGCGCTTTTGTGACGCTTTCTAGGCGCTTTTTGAAAGGCTGCAAAGCAGCCAATCAACAAGCGTCATACTACTTGCCCCAAGAGGCCATCACAGCCATGCCTACTATTGGCATGGCTGTGATTGGCCAGAGCACCATGTGACCCAGCCTCTATTTAAGCTGGAGTCACATAGCGCCGCCCGTCACTCTGCTCTGATTAGCGTAGGGAGAGGTTGCGGCTGCGACAGTAGGGCGAGATTAGGCAGATTAACTTCTCCAAAGTACTTGATTATTGATCGATCTGCAGCTGAGCATCATTGAGCTGCTGATACTCAATTGCTCACTGTTTTTAGGCTGCCCAGACCGTTTGTCAGTCACTTTTTTCTGGGGTGATCGGCGGCCATTTTGTGTCTTGTGGTGCGCCAGCACAAGCTGCGACCAAGTGCATTTAACCCTCAATGGTGTGGTTGTTTTTTGGCTAAAGCCTACATCAGGGTGAAGCTGTCACACCAAGTGCATTTAACCAGCAATAGTCTGTTTATTTTTTGGCCATATACTACATCAGGGGCAAGCTGCGCCTGTCACCAAGTGCATTTAACCCTCAATGGTGTGGTTGTTTTTTGGCTAAAGCCTACATCAGGGTGAAGCTGTCACACCAAGTGCATTTAACCAGCAATAGTCTGTTTATTTTTTGGCCATATACTACATCAGGGGCAAGCTGCGCCCGTCATCAAGTGCATTTAACCAGCAATAGTCTGTTCATTTTTTGGCCATATACTAAATCAGGGGCAAGCTGCGCCCGTCACCAAGTGCATTTAACCAGCAATAGTCTGTTTATTTTTTGGCCATATACTACATCAGGGGCAAGCTGCGCCCGTCACCAAGTGCATTTAACCCTCAGTAGTGTGGTTGGTCAAGCTGTGACACCAAGTGCATTTAACCAGCAATAGTCTGTTCATTTCTTGGCCATATACTACATCAGGGGCAAGCTGCGCCCGTCACCAAGTGCATTTAACCCTCAGTAGTGTGGTTGGTCAAGCTATCACACCAAGTGCATTTAACCAGCAATAGTCTGTTCATTTTTTGGCCATATACTAAATCAGGGGCAAGCTGCGCCTGTCACCAAGTGCATTTAACCAGCAATAGTCTGTTCATTTTTTGGCCATATACTAAATCAGGGGCAAGCTGCGCCCGTCACCAAGTGCATTTAACCCTCAGTAGTGTGGTTGGTCAAGCTATCACACCAAGTGCATTTAACCAGCAATAGTCTGTTCATTTTTTGGCCATATACTAAATCAGGGGCAAGGTGCGCCCGTCACCAAGTGCATTTAACCAGCAATAGTCTGTTCATTTTTTGGCCATATACTACATCAGGGGCAAGCTGCGCCTGTCACCAAGTGCATTTAACCAGCAATAGTCTGTTCATTTTTTGGCCATATACTACATCAGGGGCAAGCTGCGCCCGTCACCAAGTGCATTTAACCCTCAGTAGTGTGGTTGGTCAAGCTATCACACCAAGTGCATTTAACCAGCAATAGTCTGTTCATTTTTTGGCCATATACTACATCAGGGGCAAGCTGCGCCCGTCACCAAGTGCATTTAACCCTCAGTAGTGTGGTTGGTCAAGCTGTCACACCAAGTGCATTTAACCAGCAATAGTCTGTTCATTTTTTGGCCATATACTACATCAGGGGCAAGCTGCGCCCGTCACCAAGTGCATTTAACCAGCAATAGTGTGGTTATTTTTTGACATATCCCAGTCTAATTCTGTCACTAAATCCATACCGGTCACCCAGCGCCTAAATACTAGGCCTCAAATTTATATCCCGCTAAATCTGTCGTTACCGCTGTACTGTTGTGGCTGGGCAAGTTATTTAGTGTCCGTCAAAGCACATTTTTTGTTCAGGGTTGAAATACAATTCCCAATTTAGCAATTTCATAATTTAGTGGTTTCTGCTATATCAGAGCTATTTGAAATCTATCCCTAAAAGGGTATATAATATTCAAGGTGCACATAGGGTCATTCAGAATAACTTCACACACACGCTACTGTGCATTTCCAAGTCCAATTCTGTCAGTAAATCCATACCGGTCACCCAGCGCCTAAATACTAGGCCTCAAATTTATATCCCGCTAAATCTCTCGTTACCGCTGTCCTGTTGTGGCTGGGAAAGTTATTTAGTGTCCGTCAAAGCACATTTTTTGTTCTGGGTTGAAATACAATTCCCAATTTAGCAATTTCATAATTTAGTGGTTCCTGCTATATCAGAGCTATTGGAAATCTATCCCTAAAAGGGTATATAATATTCAAGGTGCACATAGGGTCATTCAGAATAACTTCACACACACGCTACTGTGCATTTCCAAGTCCAATTCTGTTAGTAAATCCATACCGGTCACCCAGCGCCTAAATACTTGGCCTCAAATTTATATCCCGCTGAATTTGAATACAATACATTGGGCCAAATAATATTTTTGTTGTTGTGGTGAACCATAACAATGAGGAAAACATCTAGTAAGGGACGCGGACGTGGACATGGACGTGGTGATGTTAGTGGACCCTCTGGTGCTGGGAGAGGACGTGGCCGTTCTGCCACATCCACACGTCCTAGTGTACCAACTACCTCAGGTCCCAGTAGCCGCCAGAATTTACTGCGATATATGGTGGGGCCCAATGCCGTTCTAAGGATGGTAAGGCCTGAGCAGGTACAGGCATTAGTCAATTGGGTGGCCGACAGTGGATCCAGCACGTTCACATTATCTCCCACCCAGTCTTCTGCAGAAAGCGCACAGATGGCGCCTGAAAACCAACCCCATCAGTCTGTCACATCACCCCCATGCATACCAGGGAAACTGTCTCAGCCTCAAGTTATGCAGCAGTCTCTTATGCTGTTTGAAGACTCCGCTGGCAGGGTTTCCCAAGGGCATCCACCTAGCCCTTCCCCAGCGGTGAAAGACATAGAATGCACTGACGCACAACCACTTATGTTTCCTGATGATGAGGACATGGGAATACCACCTCAGCATGTCTCTGATGATGACGAAACACAGGTGCCAACTGCTGCGCCTTTCTGCAGTGTGCAGACTGAACAGGAGGTCAGGGATCAAGACTGGGTGGAAGACGATGCAGGGGACGATGAGGTCCTAGACCCCACATGGAATGAAGGTCGTGCCACTGACTTTCACAGTTCGGAGGAAGAGGCAGTGGTGAGACCGAGCCAACAGCGTAGCAAAAGAGGGAGCAGTGGGCAAAAGCAGAACACCCGCCGCCAAGAGACTCCGCCTGCTACTGACTGCCGCCATCTGGGACCGAGCACCCCAAAGGCAGCTTCAAGGAGTTCCCTGGCATGGCACTTCTTCAAACAATGTGCTGACGACAAGACCCGAGTGGTTTGCACGCTGTGCCATCAGAGCCTGAAGCGAGGCATTAACGTTCTGAACCTGAGCACAACCTGCATGACCAGGCACCTGCATGCAAAGCATGAACTGCAGTGGAGTAAACACCAAGGAAGTCACTCAGGCTCCCCCTGCTACCTCTTCTGCTGCTGCCGCCTCGGCCTCTTCTGCTGCTGCCGCCTCGGCCTCTTCCTCCGCCTCTGGAGGAACGTTGGCACCTGCCGCCCAGCAAACAGGGGATGTACCACCAACACCACCTCCGTCACCAAGCGTCTCAACCATGTCACACGGCAGCGTTCAGCTCTCCATCTCACAAACATTTGAGAGAAAGCGTAAATTCCCACCTAGCCACCCTCGATCCCTGGCCCTGAATGCCAGCATTTCTAAACTACTGGCCTATGAAATGCTGTCATTTAGGCTGGTGGACACAGACAGCTTCAAACAGCTCATGTCGCTTGCTGTCCCACAGTATGTTGTTCCCAGCCGCCACTACTTCTCCAAGAGAGCCGTGCCTTCCCTGCACAACCAAGTATCCGATAAAATCAAGTGTGCACTGCGCAACGCCATCTGTAGCAAGGTCCACCTAACCACAGATACGTGGACCAGTAAGCACGGCCAGGGACGCTATATCTCCCTAACTGCACACTGGGTAAATGTAGTGGCAGCTGGGCCCCAGGCGGAGAGCTGTTTGGCGCACGTCCTTCCGCCGCCAAGGATCGCAGGGCAACATTCTTTGCCTCCTGTTGCCACCTCCTCCTTCTCGGCTTCCTCCTCCTCTTCTTCCACCTGCTCATCCAGTCAGCCACACACCTTCACCACCAACTTCAGCACAGCCCGGGGTAAACGTCAGCAGGCCATTCTGAAACTCATATGTTTGGGGGACAGGCCCCACACCACACAGGAGTTGTGGCGGGGTATAGAACAACAGACCGACGAGTGGTTGCTGCCGGTGAGCCTCAAGCCCAGCCTGGTGGTGTGTGATAATGGGCGAAATCTCGTTGCAGCTCTGGGACTAGCCAATTTGACGCACATCCCTTGCTTGGCGCATGTGCTGAATTTGGTGGTGCAGAAGTTCATACACAACTACCCCGACATGTCAGAGCTGCTGCATAAAGTGCGGGCCGTCTGTTCGCGCTTCCGGCGTTCACATCCTGCTGCTGCTCGCCTGTCTGCGCTACAGTGTAACTTCGGCCTTCCCGCTCACCGCCTCATATGCGACGTGCCCACCAGGTGGAACTCCACCTTGCACATGCTGGACAGACTGTGCGAGCAGCAGCAGGCCATAGTGGAGTTTCAGCTGCAGCACGCACGGGTCAGTCGCACTACAGAACAGCACCACTTCACCACCAATGACTGGGCCTCCATGCGAGACCTGTGTGCCCTGTTGCGCTGTTTCGAGTACTCCACCAACATGGCCAGTGGCGATGACGCCGTTATCAGCGTTACAATACCACTTCTATGTCTCCTTGAGAAAACACTTAAGGCGATGATGGAAGAGGAGGTGGCCCAGGAGGATGAGGATGAAGCATGGTCACAGCGGGGTGGCACCCAACGCAGCTCGGGTCCATCACTGGTGCGTGGCTGGGGGGAAAGGCAGGACGATGACGATACGCCTCCCACAGAGGACAGCTTGTCCTTACCCCTGGGCAGCCTGGCACACATGAGCGACTACATGCTGCAGTGCCTGCGCAACGACAGCAGAGTTGCCCACATTTTAACCTGTGCGGACTACTGGGTTGCCACCCTGCTGGATCCACGCTACAAAGACAATGTGCCCACCTTACTTCCTGCACTGGAGCGTGATAGGAAGATGCGCGAGTACAAGCGCACGTTGGTAGACGCGCTACTGAGAGCATTCCCAAATGTCACAGGGGAACAAGTGGAAGCCCAAGGCCAAGGCAGAGGAGGAGCAAGAGGTCGCCAAGGCAGCTGTGTCAATGCCAGCTCCTTTGAGGGCAGGGTTAGCATGGCAGAGATGTGGAAAACTTTTGTCAACACGCCACAGCTAACTGCACCACCACCTGATACGCAACGTGTTAGCAGGAGGCAACATTTCACTAACATGGTGGAACAGTACATGTGCACACCCCTCCACGTACTGACTGATGGTTCGGCCCCATTCAACTTCTGGGTCTCTAAATTGTCCACGTGGCCAGAGCTAGCCTTTTATGCCTTGGAGGTGCTGGCCTGCCCGGCGGCCAGCGTTTTGTCTGAACGTGTATTCAGCACGGCAGGGGGCGTCATTACAGACAAACGCAGCCGCCTGTCTACAGCCAATGTGGACAAGCTGACGTTCATAAAAATGAACCAGGCATGGATCCCACAGGATCTGTCCGTCCCTTGTCCAGATTAGACATTAACTACCTCCACTTAACCATATATTATTGGACTCCAGGGCACTTCCTCATTCAATCCTATTTTTATTTTCATTTTACCATTATATTGCGAGGCTACCCAAAGTTGAATGAACCTCTCCTCTGTCTGGGTGCCGGGGCCTAAATATATGCCAATGGACTGTTCTAATGTTGGGTGACGTGAAGCCTGATTCTCTGCTATGACATGCAGAATGATTCTCTGCTGACATGAAGCCAGATCCTCTGTTACGGGACCTCTCTCCTCTGCCTGGGTGCTGGGCCTAAATTTATGAAAATGGACTCTTACAGTGGTGGGTGACGTAATGCCTGATTCTCTGCTATGATATGAAGACTGATTCTCTGCTGACATGAAGCCAGATTGTCTGTTACGGGACCTCTCTCCTCTGCCTGGGTGCTGGGCCTAAATATATGCCAATGGACTGTTGCAGTGGTGGCTGACGTGAAGCCTCATTCTCTGCTATGACATGCAGACTAATTCTCTGCTGACATGAAGTCAGATCCTCTGTTACGGGACCTCTCTCCTCTGCCTGGGTGCTGGGCCTAAACTTATGAAAATGGACTCTTACAGTGGTGGGTGACGTGAAGCCTTATTCTCTGCTATGACATGCAGACTAATTCTCTGCTGACATGAAGCCAGATTGTCTGTTACGGGACCTTTCTCCTCTGCCTGGGTGCTGGGCCTAAATTTATGACAATGGACTGTTGCAGTGGTGGGTGACGTGAAGCCTGATTCTCTGCTATGACATGCAGACTGATTCTCTACTGACATGAAGCCAGATTGTCTGTTACGGGACCTCTCTCCTCTGCCTGTGTGCTGGGCCTAAATATATGCCAATGGACTGTTGCAGTGGTGGCTGACGTGAAGCCTCATTCTCTGCTATGACATGCAGACTAATTCTCTGCTGACATGAAGCCAGATTGTCTGTTACGGGACCTCTCTCCTCTGCCTGTGTGCTGGGCCTAAATATATGCCAATGGACTGTTGCAGTGGTGGCTGACGTGAAGCCTCATTCTCTGCTATGACATGCAGACTGATTCTCTGCTGACATGAAGCCAGATTGTCTGTTACGGGACCTCTCTCCTCTGCCTGGGTGCTGGGCCTAAATATATGCCAATGGACTGTTGCAGTGGTGGGTGACGTGAATCCACATTCTCTGCTATGACATGCAGACTAATTCTCTGCTGACATGAAGCCAGATTGTCTGTTACGGGACCTCTCTCCTCTGCCTGGGTGCTTGGCCTAAACTTATGAAAATGGACTGTTGCAGTGGTGGGTGACGTGAAGCCTGATTCTCTGCTATGACATGCAGACTGATTCTCTACTGACATGAAGCCAGATTGTCTGTTACGGGACCTCTCTCCTCTGCCTGTGTGCTAGGCCTAAATATATGCCAATGGACTGTTGCAGTGGTGGCTGACGTGAAGCCTGATTCTCTGCTATGACATGCAGACTAATTCTCTGCTGACATGAAGCCAGATTGTCTGTTACGGGACCTCTCTCCTCTGCCTGTGTGCTGGGCCTAAATATATGCCAATGGACTGTTGCAGTGGTGGCTGACGTGAAGCCTCATTCTCTGCTATGACATGCAGACTGATTCTCTGCTGACATGAAGCCAGATTGTCTGTTACGGGACCTCTCTCCTCTGCCTGGGTGCTGGGCCTAAATATATGCCAATGGACTGTTGCAGTGGTGGGTGACGTGAAGCCTCATTCTCTGCTATGACATGCAGACTAATTCTCTGCTGACATGAAGCCAGATTGTCTGTTACGGGACCTCTCTCCTCTGCCTGGGTGCTGGGCCTAAACTTATGAAAATGGACTCTTACAGTGGTGGCTGACGTGAAGCCTGATTCTCTGCTATGACATGAAGACTGATTCTCTGCTGACATGAAGCCAGATCCTCTGTTACGGGACCTCTCTCCTCTGCCTGGGTGCTGGGCCTAAACTTATGAAAATGGACTCTTACAGTGGTGGGTGACGTGAAGCCTCATTCTCTGCTATGACATGCAGACTAATTCTCTGCTGACATGAAGCCAGATTGTCTGTTACGGGACCTCTCTCCTCTGCCTGGGTGCTGGGCCTAAATTTATGACAATGGACTGTTGCAGTGGTGGGTGACGTGAAGCCTGATTCTCTGCTATGACATGCAGACTGATTCTCTGCTGACATGAAGCCAGATTGTCTGTTACGGGACCTCTCTCCTCTGCCTGTGTGCTGGGCCTAAATATATGCCAATGGACTGTTGCAGTGGTGGCTGACGTGAAGCCTCATTCTCTGCTATGACATGCAGACTAATTCTCTGCTGACATGAAGCCAGATTGTCTGTTACGGGACCTCTCTCCTCTGCCTGGGTGCTGGGCCTAAATTTATGACAATGGACTGTTGCAGTGGTGGGTGACGTGAAGCCTGATTCTCTGCTATGACATGCAGACTGATTCTCTGCTGACATGAAGCCAGATTGTCTGTTACGGGACCTCTCTCCTCTGCCTGGGTGCTGGGCCTAAATATATGCCAATGGACTGTTGCAGTGGTGGCTGACGTGAAGCCTGATTCTCTGCTATGACATGCAGACTAATTCTCTGCTGACATGAAGCCAGATTCTCTGTTACGGGACCTCTCTCCTCTGCCTGGGTGCAGGGGCCTAAATATCTGAGAATGGACTGTTCCAGTGGTGGGTGACGGGAAGCCAGATTCTCTGCTATGGGACCTCTCTCCAATTGATTTTGGTTAATTTTTATTTATTAAATTTTTATTTTTATTCATTTCCCTATCCACATTTGTTTGCAGGGGATTTACCTACATGTTGCTGCCTTTTGCAGCCCTCTAGCCCTTTCCTGGGCTGTTTTACAGCTAGAGTTGAGCGAACACCTGGATGTTCGGGTTCGAGAAGTTCGGCCGAACATCCCGGAAATGTTCGGGTTCGGGATCCGAACCCGATCCGAACTTCGTCCCGAACCCGAACCCCATTGAAGTCAATGGGGACCCGAACTTTTCGGCACTAAAAAGGCTGTAAAACAGCCCAGGAAAGAGCTAGAGGGCTGCAAAAGGCAGCAACATGTAGGTAAATCCCCTGCAAACAAATGTGGATAGGGAAATGAATTAAAATAAAAATTAAATAAATAAAAATTAACCAAAATCAATTGGAGAGAGGTTCCATAGCAGAGAATCTGGCTTCCCGTCACCCACCACTGGAACAGTCCATTCTCAGATATTTAGGCCCCGGCACCCAGGCAGAGGAGAGAGGTCCCGTAACAGAGAATCTGTCTTCATGTCAGCAGAGAATTAGTCTGTATGTCAAAGCAGAGAATGAGGCTTCACGTCAGCCACCACTGCAACAGTCCATTGGCATATATTTAGGCCCAGCACCCAGGCAGAGGAGGGAGGTCCCGTAACAGAGAATCTGTCTTCATGTCAGCAGAGAATTAGTCTGCATGTCATAGCAGAGAATGAGGCTTCACGTCAGCCACCACTGCAACAGTCCATTGGCATATATTTAGGCCCAGCACACACACAGGCAGAGGAGAGAGGTCCCGTAACAGAGAATCTGGCTTCATGTCAGCAGAGAATCAGTCTGCATGTCATAGCAGAGAATGAGGCTTCACGTCAGCCACCACTGCAACAGTCCATTGGCATATATTTAGGCCCAGCACACACACAGGCAGAGGAGAGAGGTCCCGTAACAGAGGATCTGGCTTCATGTCAGCAGAGAATCAGTCTGCATGTCATAGCAGAGAATCAGGCTTCACGTCAGCCACCACTGCAACAGTCCATTGTCATAAATTTAGGCCCAGCACCCAGGCAGAGGAGAGAGGTCCCGTAACAGAGAATCTGGCTTCATGTCAGCAGAGAATCAGTCTGCATGTCATAGCAGAGAATGAGGCTTCACGTCAGCCACCACTGCAACAGTCCATTGGCATATATTTAGGCCCAGCACCCAGGCAGAGGAGGGAGGTCCCGTAACAGAGAATCTGTCTTCATGTCAGCAGAGAATTAGTCTGCATGTCATAGCAGAGAATGAGGCTTCACGTCAGCCACCACTGCAACAGTCCATTGGCATATATTTAGGCCTAGCACACAGGCAGAGCAGAGAGGTCCCGTAACAGACAATCTGGCTTCATGACAGCAGAGAATCAGTCTGCATGTCATAGCAGAGAATGAGGCTTCACGTCACCCACCATGTCCGACCATGTCCACGACCATGTCCACGTCCGCGTCCCTTACTAGATGTTTTTCTCATTGTTATGGTTCACCACAACAACAAATATATTATTTGGCCCAATGTATTGTATTCAAATTCAGCGGGATATAAATTTGAGGCCTAGTATTTAGGCGCTGGGTGACCGGTATGGATTTAGTGACAGAATTAGACTTGGAAATGCACAGAAGCGTGTGTGTGTGAAGTTATTCTGAATGACCCAATGTGCACCTTGAATATTATATACCCTTTTAGGGATAGATTTCAAATAGCTCTGATATAGCAGAAACCACTAAATTATGAAATTGCTAAATTGGGAATTGTATTTCAACCCAGAACAAGAAATGTGCTTGAACGGACACTAAATAACTCGCCCAGCTACAGCACTAGGGACAGATTTAGCGGGATATAAATTTGAGGCCTAGTATTTAGGCGCTGGGTGACAGGTATGGGTTTAGTGCCAGAATTAGACTTGGAAATACACAGTAGCGGGTGTGTGTGAAGTTATTCTGAATGACCCAATGTGCACCTTGAATATTATATACCCTTTTAGGGATAGATTTCAAATAGCTCTGATATAGCAGAAACCACTAAATTATGAAATTGCTAAATTGGGAATTGTATTTCAACCCAGAACAAGAAATGTGCTTGAACGGACACTAAATAACTCGCCCAGCTACAGCACTAAGGACAGATTTAGCGGGATATAAATTTGAGGCCTAGTATTTAGGCACTGGGTGACCGGTATGGATTTAGTGACAGAATTAGACTGGGATATGGCCAAAAAATGAACAGACTATTGCTGGTTAAATGCACTTGGTGTGACAGCTTCACCCTGATGTAGGCTTTAGCCAAAAAACAACCACACCATTGAGGGTTAAATGCACTTGGTGACAGGCGCAGCTTGCCCCTGATTTAGTATATGGCCAAAAAATGAACAGACTATTGCTGGTTAAATGCACTTGGTGTGACAGCTTCACCCTGATGTAGGCTTTAGCCAAAAAACAACCACACCATTGAGAGTTAAATGCACTTGGTGACAGGCGCAGCTTGCCCCTGATTTTGTATATGGCCAAAAAATGAACAGACTATTGCTGGTTAAATGCACTTGGTGTGACAGCTTCACCCTGATGTAGGCTTTAGCCAAAAAACAACCACACCATTGAGGGTTAAATGCACTTGGTCGCAGCTTGTGCTGGCGCACCACAAGACACAAAATGGCCGCCGATCACCCCAGAAAAATGTGACTGACAAACGGTCTGTGCAGCCTAAAAACAGTGAGCAATTGAGGATCAGCAGCTCAATGATCCACAGCTGCAGATCGATCAGTTAATCAAGTCCTTTGGAGGAGTTAATCTGCCTAATCTCGCCCTACTGTCGCAGCCGCAACCTCTCCCTACGCTAATCAGAGCAGAGTGACGGGCGGCGCTATGTGACTCCAGCTTAAATAGAGGCTGGGTCACATGGTGCTCTGGCCAATCACAGCCATGCCAATAGTAGGCATGGCTGTGATGGCCTCTTGGGGCAAGTAGTATGACGCTTGTTGATTGGCTGCTTTGCAGCCTTTCAAAAAGCGCCAAGAAAGCGTCACAAAAGCGCCAAGAAAGCGACGAACACCGAACCCGAACCCGGACTTTTACGAAAATGTCCGGGTTCGGGTCCGTGTCACGGACACCCCAAAATTCGGTACGAACCCGAACTATACAGTTCGAGTTCGCTCATCCCTATTTACAGCCTTTTTAGTGCCGAAAAGTTCGGGTCCCCATTGACTTCAATGGGGTTCGGGACGAAGTTCGGATCGGGTTCGGATCCCGAACATTTCCGGGAAGTTCGGCCGAACTTCTCGAACCCGAACATCCAGGTGTTCGCTCAACTCTATATAGAACATATATTATTGGTATATAAAATCCCTGCTTCAATCAGTTTTTTTTTTTGGGGGGGGGGGGGGGCAACTGGTAAATCACACCAGTAGAAATTATTTCTTCGAATAGTGTTTGTCACTCTGTGTAGATGCGGTGACGCAGCAAAACCGCACACAACTGCTGCACAATACAATTGCAATATAATATACTTTCTATGGTAGTATATTACACCCCTCAGTAAGTCACACCTATCGATAGCACACCTATACCAGTCCTTAAAAGGACTTTTGTGGCCCTATTAGTCTGTCCCTGCTCCACACAGCAATGTCTCCCTAGACTGGCAAAAGACTGAATGTAAAATGGCACCCAGATCAGGTTTATTTATAAAGGTAGGGGGTATGTCCATGTGCTGAAACTTTTCAATTGGCTGTCCTGTACCACCTGATGGATGTGTCATAGGTCAAAGTTCCTCACAATGTAAAAGAATATGGCGGGCGCGAATATTGCCGTATGTTTGCATGTTCGGCGAATCGCGAACAAGCGAAGTTCGCCGCGAACCGACTGCCGGGCGAACCGCAAGGCCATCTCTACTTGCCTGCAGTAAAATTGATATCCAATGGCTGTCTAATATTCCTCCAGCCACATAATCACTTGATGTTTTCTGTCTGGTGAATGCCTAATGTTTGGGGCCTGTACTCCCGTTGTCTAAAATAAAAAATTTCTAGGCTCCAGCAGGGTACATTTTTGACAGTTTCCCTTTAAGACGTATAAAAATGGCCCCTGATTAAAATACATATTTTTTGTGGGAATTTTTGCCATTGATCCCCCTCTGATATGTCACTGTCCATGTTGTGGGATCATTTGCGCACTTCTAGTAAGTATTTTGTGGCTGCAAATATGACCTGAAGGTTTTTTCAGGTTCGCCTTCTATTAAAGTGAATGGGGCCTACCACGAACTTGCGGTTCGCGAACATTTGATCGTGTTCGCGAATCGTCCTGGCTGATGTTCGTCCATCACTAGTCACAAACATGTCCCCTGTTTATATGGGGAGATGTGATCAAAACATTTGCTCCTATGTGTCTCCATGGTTCCAGACAACAAAGAAACCCTGTGTATAGTCTGATCCTAAAGTTATATGTTTCCACCTGTCTGGCCCCTCGTCTTGCTAATCAACAGCCGTATATCAATTAGAGCATACTTTGATAGATGAGGAGAGTATTACTCACACTTCTGAAGAACCATCGGTACTTTCATAGCTTTATTCTTCAAAATTAAAAAAAGTTGCATTGCGCGCAGTGCCATATATTCAGAGAATGCCAAGTTGTAGCACATTCAAGCGTGAAGTTTCGGGGGTCATGCCCCCTTACTCATGTGTCATAAGTAAGGGGGCGTGACCCCTCATCTATCAAAGTATGCTCTAAGTGATATATGGCTGAATTGTTTATGGAGATTGTGAATGCTGAGTCAAAGAGAGACTCTGAGTCAGCCTAGGATTGAAAACGTACGGGAGTACACTAATTGATTATAATAAGATGGAGTAATGCAGGGATCAGCAACCTCTGGCACTCCAATTGTGTAAAACTATGGTTCCCATCATGTAAACTTGCTCAGCTGTGTTCAGAACTTCCATAGAAGCAAACGGAGCATGCTGGGTGTTATAGTTTTCACAGCAGCTTGACTGTCAGTGGTTTCCATCTCTCTGGGCCCTCTCCTTGCTAACCTACAAACAGTAGAAGTGGGGTAAGATGGAGTAATGCAGGGATCAGCAACCTCTGGCACTTCAGTTGTGTAAAACTACGGTTCCCATCATGTAAACTTGCTCAGCTGTCTTCAGAACTTCCATAGAAGTAAACGGAGCATGCTGGGAGTTATAGTTTTCACAGCAGCTTGAGTGTCAGAGGTTGCTGATTCCTAAAATGATGTAACATATGTCTTCAAGATCAGACTATAAAAAGGATTTTTAACAGACTGTAAACTTAGAGACATATACTGTAGCTCTGCATAGAAGCTGTATACACAAACTAGTACTAAAGTGTTAATAAAGGCTATTTTATTCTATGTTGGATGTGTTGGAGCAATATAAATATTTGTCAATGTTGCACGTATCATTTAATACCTGAGAATGACTACAGGAGGGAAGGGATTCGATATGCCTAATTTACTTAATTTGGGAAATAATTGTCCACTATGTAGAAACACTTTCATCCATGATATTTTGCAACAATGTGATCAGTCAAAACAATCTCAGGCATTGCTCCTCACACTATTATCACTAGACTCAAATAGTATTCTGTACATATCCACCCAGTGTCACCCGACATGATTTAAATCACTCCTCTTAAAAGTTGTTAGGTCAGAAGCTTACAAAGTGGTTTAATGTAAAATATGCAATACAAATACTACAGGTACAAGGAATATGTGTCTAAAAGCTTTAACAATGTGCAAATTCAAGCTTAAATTTAAAGTGAAGGAATTACACTGTCAAGGTGAGACAAGCCATTGGTGCGCTGAGGGAAGACATAAAAGAACATGCAGTATCTATTTTTAAAATGCTTATACCCTGCATTCTTATACCCTGCAAGTTTGACTTATTTTTTTCCACATTAAATCTATCTTGTAAAAACCAATTAAATGAATGGCAGTTCTTGTTCTGGCAAGGTCTGAAATGGGCATCATTGAAAATAATTACCTGTCACTAACCAAAAAAAAAAAACAATAAAATGAATGCCCTAGTTTTAAAAATTGAGATGTTCTCCTCTTCTGCGGTGTATTATAATATATCACATGCCATCTGTTGACATCATTAAGAATTCCTTCTTTGAACAAAAACTGTATAATTTACAGTAGATGATTAGACAAAATGTATTAACTCAATAGAAATAGAACAGAGCTTTCCAAAGTTTTCGTTATCTGAAGGTTACCACAAAGGTGATTGTGGCTCTAAGTCTATATGACAAAGCTCATTTTAAAAGCTGGTCTCAGATGAGAGACATTTTTTAAGTAGGTCATAGAAATGTTTCTAAGGAAAGCATTTCATTAAGGCATAATACCAAGTAGCTGTTTGATTGCTCATATTTAGATCTCAGTATACGCGGCTGGAAGGTTCTGGTTGAGACAGCTTCTGCTGCTGTCATCATTCTAGGAGCAGATCCAGCTGGTTGTCTTTCAAATTCTATCACTATATCACATTTAAGTTTAGGTACCACACAGGTCACTCTGGACTACAGTCAATTGACTGTTAAAGTAGAGTGGAGTAAATAACATTAGCAACAACTTTCAAAAATCAATCCATTTTAATGGTGGTTTTCGATCAAGAAAGCAAAAAGGCTACACATTTATTAAAAGTAAACTGTTGACTCTGCCAGATGATGGCAGGAATATGAATAGTAAAAGTGTAATGACAGGCAAATTCTGCTTTATATAAATGGCTGCCAAAAGTTTCTTGCAATGTGCTGATCTACTTAGATTTTATTCCTCATTTAACTTTGTACTGCTTAACACTGACATTTTAACCGTTGCAAAAAAAAAAATCAACCAGTTAAACTTTTTATCACTAAGTACCACACAGGAGAGATCATAAATGTTAGATTACTGGAGGATCCACTTTGATCTCAATAGTCAAGCAGGGTATGGTAGACGCCTAGCTTCTCCTCAACAGCACTTTCATGGAAATGAAGAATAGATAGGGAAATGTTCAAACATGGCCTCTTGAAAACTCTACGGGAGATATAGAGTAGAGATGGCCAACCTCATATGGAATACCCTCTGGAGAGTTCTACCAAAAGATCATTAAGGGTGCCTTCACACGTGCCAGAAAAATCTGCCAAAAAATATGCAGCATAAAGATTTCCCCCGTGTTATCCCATGGGGTTGAAAGGTGTCAATGCCTGCCCTGTATTCGGTTGTGAAATAACATGCTGCAGCATAAATAATCACGTGTTTCAGCTTTTCTGAAGCAGAATGCCTCCATTTATTTCATTGGGGTATGCAATATGAAGATAAATCTGCATAAAAATTAAAGCTCAAACTGTATGCAAAACTGCTCTGCAAAATCTGCACAATTATAAAAAATTCTCACTTGCGAATAACTGGTTGATTTTTCTGATGCGTGTGTACACATTATCAAACTCTTTTTCTTTGTCAAAAAATACACTGTATACAGTACTTTACATAGTTACATAGTTACATAGTTAATACAGTTGAAAAAAGACATACGTCCATCAAGAATAAGTGGGGATGCAAATCCCAAAAGGAACTAAGACTCAGATTTCTACACATTCTAAGCATTAATGTTTTTTGCTTTTAAGAATTTGTCTAAACCCTTTTTGAAACTGTCCACTGTACCTGCTGTGACCACGTCCTGAGGAAGTCTATTCCACAGCTTCACAGTTCTTACAGTAAAAGAAGTTTTGATGCTTCCGGAGACTGAACTTTTTCCTCTCCAATCGGAGGCAGTGCCCCTTGTCTTTTGAGCGGTAATATTACATCCCTGCCCTGCGAGTTAATGCCTCGTTTAATGGCATGACAATATCCTGGTGGCCTTAGAAGCAGCTGATTGACATTGTATGCTGTAATTGAATCTACCATCCACAAGGACACCCAAATCCTTCTCTATAAGTGACTCTTCCAATGTTACATCACCTAGGACATATGAAGCACAGAGATTATTACTACCAAGATGCATAACTTTACATTTGTCCACATTGAACCTCATTTGCCAAGTTGATGCCCAATCACTCAGTGTTCAAGTCAGCTTGTAGTTTATGGACATCTTCCAAAGACTGTACAGTTCTACACAGCTTAGTGTCATCTGCAAAAATAGATATGGTGCCCTCCTCAATATCATTAATAAATAAATTAAATAATAAAGGGCCCAGCACTGAACCCTTGGGGTACACCACTTATAACCCAGGACCATTCTGAATAGAAATCATTGACAACAACTCTCTGGACACGGCCCTTCAGCCAGTTTTCAATCCATTTACAAACTATACTTTCCAAGCCTATAGATTTTACTTTACCCATTAAGCTTCTATGAGGGACAGTTTCAAAAGCCTTTGCAAAATCCAGAAACACTACATCCACAGCCACCTCTCTGTCCAGGCTACTACTCACCTCCTCATAAAAACAATTTAGGTTAGTCTGAAAACTTCTGTCCTTGGTAAACCCATGCTGGTTATCACTTATAATATTATTTACAGTCACATACTCCTGTATCTAGTTCCTTTAAGAGTCCTTCAAACATTTTTCCCACAACATAAGTCAAACTAACTGGTCTATAATTACCTGTGGAGGACCTTGATCCTTTTTTAAATATGGGCACCATGTTTGCCTTGCGCCAGTCACTTGGCACTGTACCAGTACTTAGAGAATCTTTAAAAATTATTAACAGGGGCGCAGCAATGACTGAACTGAGATCCTTAAGCACTCTTGGGTTTAATCCATCTGGACCCGGAGCCTTGTTCACATTTACCCTATTTAACTTCTCTTGGACCATATCTACAGTTAGCCAATTGAGTATATCACTGGATGTACTAACATCCACGGCGCCACAGATATCAGCTCCTTTCTCCTCTTTTGTATATACAGAGCTAAAAAACCTATTTAGAAACTCTGCCTTTTCCTTATCTTCAGTGACTACCCCCCCCCTTTACCGTTATTGAGGGGACCTACCTGCTCATACCCAGGTATTTTTTTATATACATATATATATTTAAAAAAAATGGGATTAGTTTTGCTTTCTTTTGCTACCTGCTGTTCGTTTTGTATCTTTGCTAATTTTATCTCCTTTTTGCAGATTTTATTAAGCCCTTTATATTCTTCAAACACTACAGCTGACCCCACAGATTTGTATTTTTTAAATCTTTTTGCCCTTTTTACAGTAGCTTTAAGCCATGGGGGGTTTAATTTTAGCCGTTTATACTTGTTACTTTCCACAACATTTTGGAGTGTGTCTATGGGAATTTGTGTCCCTTCAGCTAAAAGAGTATTTGTGATGTAAGGCAATGGTTCTGTCAGGGTATGACGACACTGTAACATGCACACACAGGCAGGGGCGGATTGGCCATAGACCTTACAGGGAAATTTCCCGGTGGGCTGATGTCCAGGTGGCTGTCCAGTGGAATTTTTTGGGAATGTATTGTGTGCTTCTGGCAGTATTTTTGGCCTTCCATCAGTTTGGACACAGCTACAAAACAGGGCCACTTTCAGAATTTTTTCCAGGGCCACTTTAAGTTCCCAGTCTGCCCCTGTACACAGGGATAGTGTAGCCCTAAACTTCCCAGACCCACTATCCCTGCTTACTTGCATGGTCACCCTACGTGGTGACCCCACAACTGGTCGACGGTCCCTATACAAAGTGAGGGATGACTCACAACAGAAAACAAACAGACACAATAAGAGTAGACATACAGTACCAGGGTCAAAAGCACGTTAGTTAATGAAATGCCCAGAAGCAAATGGGAAAGCCAGACATGCCAGAAGTAAAAAAACAGGAGAGCAATACAAGACCAAATCCCCAGAAGCTAGAGAACTTAGTCACAATACCAGATCCAGAAGTCCACAGACAAAGTAAACACAATACCACAAGGGAACAGCAGGGGGAGCCAGAAGAATAGAAATTCACCAGTATCTGTATACTGCAGATTAAGAAGGGGCTGAGAAGAGGCGGGTCAAGTTGGCTTGCCTGCATGCTGGGTGGAGCTCCTGCCTGTGCACCCTGATGCTCAGGAGCCCCAGAATACAACCTTAATGTCCCAGGGCTTCAAGGGTCTACCCACACCCTGGTTCCCCCGACAGCCAGACACTGCTGCCGCACAAAGCAGCAGCAGCCGGGGGAACCGTGACAGGTAGTTTGGAACTCAGAAAGCGCACTCTGTGAGTTTGTATAGTCCACCATCCTGTTGTTGAACTGTTGGGAGCTGTTGTACCTCTTAGATGCTTCTACTTCACAATAATATAACTTGGAGTTGACCTGGGCAAATGTACAGATCAGAAATTTCACAAATTGACTTTTGGTGAAGGTACTGTACCATACTATGACAGTACCATATTTAAAGTCACTGAGCTACTCATTATGACCCATACTACTACCAGCTCTTGACTTCAGAGATTACATGATTGTGTGCTTCATTGTATGAGTTTGTGTGCAATGGGTGACTGACACACCTGAACTCAATTATTAGGTAGGGATTCCAAATACTTTTAGCCATATAGTTCCTTTTTATTTTCTACACAGAATTGTGAGTGGTTGATGGTAAATGTCACTAATGAATAGAGCTTGTGGCCCCATGACAACATTTCTTTGTATTTTTATCTTACAACTATGCAAATTTCAGGAGACTGGTGGCTGTATTTTCAGGTTCAATGATTGTAGACATCCTGGTGGTACATTAAAGTTGAGTAAAAAGGAACAATCAAAATTTACATGCATTTCTACTAAAGTTGTACAAGTATTACCCAAAAACATTTAGAAATATTTTTTTTTAAGGTTTCTGTTTATACAATAAATTATGTACATACATTGGTTTCCTCCTATGTTCTATATACTATACTTGGTCTTGTTTAGCATATTGTTGTGTGAGTTTCTAGCTTTCTTCCATGAGTATGTTTCAATGTTGTATTTGAATTTATCAAGATGAGCCTCAAGGCATCAAACTCTATGGAAAATGCTGCTGACCATTGCACCTTTAGTTCTTCACCAGAATCTCCTCCAGCTTCACATATTTTCCACCTTGTGATTGCTCAGGAAGCATTTGTTCCAAAACACTTTTTCCTTACTGAGAGCATGTTGGAAAGTTCTTTGTACTAGCATTTTCTTTACTTGAGGTTTGATGAAGCCACATACATTGATCTTTACCTCAGACATTTTAAGGTAAAAGCCTTGAAAGTACTCATAGACTTCTCACTCCTCATCCAGAACAATAACACATTTTCATAATGCCCAACTCAACGGCTACCCCTTGACGTCATTGTACTCCACACAGAACTCAGTACAATTTGGAGAATTTCACTTATAGTAACAAACTTTGTTATTATTGTTGTCCAAAAGGCAAAAATAACAGAAAAACGTGTGAAAGCTGCCAGGAACGCCACAATTTTAATGTCTTTGATCACTCCCTAGCCATAATAATTTTTTCATTGAAAATAGCTACATTTCAAAATATGATTGCCCTGGCTGGTTATGATAAATGACAATTTTCTCTACTTTTGAGGTATAAACAAGGAGGAAATGCTACTTACTAACCAGTAACAACGAAAAGCGAAAATACAAACTTACTACAGTGATTTCTGCCTAATTGATACATACAAGTTATAAAGATGATATAATAATGCATGAGATGGTAAATATGCTTTCTGTAGTTTGAGTACCCATCTAAAAATCAGCTCTTAGCTGTAAAGCTCATGTCATTGACAAAGAGACGATCTATGAGTCATACCTTGGAAGAGTGAAGGCTCATCCATTTACAAACATATTAGATGAATGTAACGCTCTTGCTACTGAGAAATGATGAACATTTCAGATTTTGTTTTGCTATTTCTAATTTTACTCACTGTGAAAGCAGCTATATTAAGCAGAAAATGCATACATTTATTATCTTACGTTAACATATATTACTCAATCAAATTCGCAAGATTATCATCCCACCTTATAGCTTGATAGGTATTTACCTTGAAATGAAAGCCCAAGGATGAATAAACCATTTGACATTTTATCCTCCTGAGGAAGCGAGACCGCGAAACGCGCGTCGAAGAGCGTCTCACCATCATCCCCACTACACTTAGGTATGTAACTATTACATCGAATGGTACATTGTCATGTCTATATCACTGAGAACTACTGAATAGGTGTGCATAAGTAGAGCACAGTAGAGGTTAGAGGCGGTATATGTCCCATATCCATCTGGATTTGTGTTGTTGATACTTTTAACTGGTCACCATTCTCTGAATTGGCAGTCCTGCCAGAATCATTTTTGTAGATGGCATAATACACTTTATTGTATGTACTTGAGTAGGGTCGATAAGGAGATTAAGCTTTTGTGGATTCCCTGCTAATATTATTGTGTATGAATTATGATGGTATTATTATTATTTTTAATCATGTCTAATAAAAATTATTTTATGGATAAAGGAAATAAATTTCAGTCATTTGTTGTTGGATTAGTATTTATTATTGAGTGTTCCTGTGAGAAGTTAATTAATTTTGGACCTATTGTTAATTTAATCAGAAGATCTCAAAGCACCAAGCTAATTGACAGTATGCACAAAGAAACAACTTCAGAAACAAATGAACTTGTAAAGCTAAGAGTACGACCACACAGCGCAGTCGTGTCCCTGTTGCCCCATTTGAGTACTGCACTTCTGAAAGGGCTGCAGCGGGCTATAATTAAACTAATGAAGACCCGCACTGTTCAGTGGGTCTGTATTCTTAATGGCCTTGTTGGACTGAAGGTGCCACACGGCCATTAACAGTACAGACTCACTGAACAGTGTGGTCTTCATTAGATTAAAGAAGAACTTCCACAATAATTTTTATTCTTTGACTTACTAGAAAGGTACATGATGTAATCTGTAGAGAATGTAATCTTCTTACCAGTGACTGCATATCCCCTTACTTCTGATCCTCAGCTGTGTCATGTGACCAGCAATCAGACTTTTCAAAAAACACAGTATCTTATGTTGGACAGAAACATTATATACTTTTCTAACAGGTCAGAGAATATTTTTTTTTGCAGGAGTTCTTAATTTGAGTTTGCTGGACCCCTTTTGGCTGCAAGGTACTCGAACGCAGCATAGCCTCATCTCAAAAATAAGTCCTCACACAGTGCAGTTTTGTTTTTGCCTCTGCAGTTGTCAGGCAATGCTTTATAAATAGCCAAACTAGAACTCAAATGCGCATGGTGTTCCTTATCTTTTGTGCCCTCCAGTGGGCCCCTAAAGCAGTTTGAGACCACATCTACGTTTCCGTATTCAGGAAAAAATGGGTAACAAATTATCGGGTACTTTTTTTTTTTCCTGTTACCACTTGTAAAATGAAAAATGTGGAGCCAAAGCAGCATTTTATTGGAAGAAATTACATTTTTCATTATCACAGTCAAGTGTTTCTAAATTGTGTGAAGTGCTCAGTACACCCCTTAATAAACTCCCTGAGGGGTATAGTTTCCAAAATGGAATCACTTTTTGAAGGTTTCTACTGTAGGGGTACCTCAGGGTCTCTTGAAATACAACATGATGCCCAAAAACTATTCCAGTAAAATCTTTGCTCCAAAAACCAAATGGTGCTCCTTTCCTTTTGACACCTGCCATGTGCCGATAAGGGTGTTTCTGTAAACTGCAGAATCGGTGTAATATATATTGAGGTTTGTTTTGCTGTTAACTCTTGCTGTGTTACAAAAAAATGCATTAACATAGAAAATCTGCCAAAAAAAGAATTAAATTTCACCTTTCAATATGGGTGAAAGGGTACCGGTGATTGTGAGTGCTCCAGTGATGGAAGTGGGTGGAGGAGCAACATGGCCAAATAAGCGCCATTTCTCCAAGTCATGGAAAATCTCTTCTGGATTATTGGAGGGGGGGAGTACAACCATCAACTAGAATATAAAATGCATTCCGTATATGATTCTGCAGGTGCGCAGGAATCTTACGGAACTGCGGGGCTAGGCTTTTCAGGAAACCATCAATGTTATGCTCAGGTGTGGTTTGGCTTAAGTAATCAAGAACATGTTGGTCGACCCGGGCAGGCAACTTTGATTTATGTTTAATGATTTCCAAGCAGGCCTCTGAGTTGGGACAGGTTGAGCAGAAGAGGGGGGGTTGGCTACTGAAGAATTGACCACCTGCTTTCACCCTCTGTTGCCACTGCTGATGGTTCCTTCTGAGTGCTTTATGAAGTGCCTTCACACCTCTCTTTTTCATCCACCTCATCCTCTATGTTGTCTTCCATTCAATAAAATGTTGTAAAAACATAGAATTACGTAATGAAATGTTCACATTTGTGCACTCATTATGAACCCCACATCCAGACACAGATGGCACCTTCAATCAAAACCCCTTTCACAGGGGCAAACATATTCATTGCTTTACATGTTTCATGCCATCAACAGTCTTTCTGCATTGACCTTTCTATCACATTATTGAAATGAATGACTAAAAATAAGTGGATCATGTTTGTAGATGCAAAGGCACAATATGTTTGGCATGCAACCATAGTCAAGAAAAGGAAGGAAACCTGGCTTATTGCCCTTCAATCAGGCCTTTGCATTTTTAAACTAATAAAACACTGGCCCAAATCCAGGTACAATGAAGTAAGGAGCCATTGTCGATGTCACTTAGTATTGATATGAAAGATACTATCAGCTCAGCTATATATGCTGCACATTCTGCACCAACCTGAGTACTTCCTCATAGTGATGAGCAGCATAGGTAATATTTGTTTTCGCTATATTTTGCAAATTTTTAACCTAATATTCGCCATAAATTTGCTAATTCTAGAATTTGTGTTCTCCAGTCATTAGTTTCTTGATTGCAAAAATCGGCAATGTAATATGCGCGTATTGCGTGAGCAATACAGGCGTGGCTCACTTTTGCTACATTTTTCAGCACAGTAATCCCTATCACAGCACAGAAAAATAGACAGCAAATTACTTTTTTTTTCAAAGACAAAATACAAAGACACCTATCACAGCACAGTAATTCCTATCACATGACCTAACACCTTGCACTGGAACCAGCTACACTATATCACTATCCCCCACTAACTATCTGTATTATATATATGAGCTAACTAACTATTTTATGTAATTGAATAAAGATCCAGATGACTCAGAAAAAGCGCAGAGCACAGCAATGACACTGCTCTATCACTCAGAACTGAAAAAAACAGCAGACAATGGCTGCTGGGGAGGTTCTTATATAGTAAGGGGTAGGCCACTTTCCTATTGGTTGCTTGGGATGTTGCTAAGCTCAGACAAAGATATTGCAGCCTTCTCATTGGCCCACAAGCAAGAAGCAGTGAGGGTACTGATGAAAACAAAAAAATCTAGAATATTCGCGATTATGAAGATATAGCACTAAATTCTAGATCTATGCGAATTATCAAAGTGCCGATATTCGCGCTAAAAATTTGCAATTAGAATATTCGCGATCAACACTAGTCCCTCAAGTCAGGAATTTACAAAGTCATTTGGATAATGTTCGGAAACATACAAGAGTGGCACACTTCTCCCAGAATCAGTAGTAAGATTTTTTCAAAACATATTGTTATAGTTGTAGCTGGGACGTCAGCTTTGACAACTAAGTGTGCAAGATCTACAAGTCAAGGCACAACATCTGCTGCAAGCCATACAGAACCATAATGGCTATCAGGCCAACAGTAGGTCATTTGTACACCTGTCGACAGTCGTCATATCTGGGTCAGTGGCTAACCTCTTATCGAGGCAGACCACGCAGCTGCTACGGGGCCCGTGGGGAAAGGGGCCCAGTCATGATGTATGGGAGGCTCCACCCCCTAATTATGCAAAATAAATACTAAGGCATACTAAGGCATACTAAGGGGGGGGGGGCGGTCCGTCCCTGGTGCCGGCTCTCAGGGGGGTGCCAGAAGCAATGAGCAGATGGAAGCACTCATTGCTGGAGCGCAGGGAGCTGCGGTCATGTCACTCACTGCTCAGCTCCTCGCACTCCTCCCCTTCTTCAGGCCGGCAGTGCACAGAATAGTCAAGCAGGAAGACTTTTCCCCGCTCCATCATTCAATCTGCAGACACAGATCGTACTGCCAGCCTGTGTGGGTGGAGCCTTAAGCCCGGAAATCTGCATAAGCTCCGCCCACACAGTGCTACAGAGCGATCTGTGCCTGCAGGGAAGCAAGGTATGTGAGCTTTTAGGAACGGGACAAGGTGAGTAGTTACTGTGTTTTTATGTTTTATTTTATTTAATATTTATTTTATTTTTAATACAGAGGGGGCACAGAGGGCTTTATTACGATGAAGGGGGCACAGACAGAGGACTTTATTACTATGGAAGGGGCACAAAGGGCTTTATTACTATCGAGGGGGCACAGACAAAGGACTTTATTACTATGTAGGGGGCACAGAGGACTTTATTACTATGGAAGGGGCACAGAGAGCATTACTACTATGGAGGGGGCACAGAAAGAATTACTAATGTGAAGGGGGCACAATGGGCATTTCTAATATGGAGGGGGCACAGAGCCAGAGGGCATTACTACAATGAAGGGGGCACAGAGGGCATTATTACTGTGAAGGGGGCACAGTGGGCATTATTACTGTGAAGGGGCACAGTGGGCATTATTACTGTGAAGGGGTCACAATGGGGATTTCTACTATGGAGGGGGCACAGAGGTCATTACTAGCACAGTGGGCATTACTACTAATAAGAGGGCACAATGGGCATTATTACTGTGAAGGGGGAACAATGGGCATTATTACTATGAAGGAGGCACAGTGGGCATTGTTACTATAAAGGAGGCACAATGGGGATTATTACTATGAAGGGAACACAAGGGGGGATTATTACTATAAAGGGGGCACAATGGGGATTATTACTATGAAGGGAACACAATGGGGATTATTGCTATGAAGGGGGCACAATGGGGATTCTTACTGTGAAGGGGGCTATGGTGGCACTGGTACAGTTTATAAGGGGGGGGGGGTGAGCTATTGGGGTACACATAGCAGCAGAGCAAACACCAGGCATAGTTCATAAGGGTGACTGCCAGCACTGTAAGCTTAAAGTGTATATAACCTTTAAAATGTACCTGCTAAAGCCCGGAATACATGGGCACAGGCAGGAAGGCAATGCCTCATGTAAGCTGCTGCTCTGCACTTGCTCTGCTAATAGCTGGTAAGAAAGAAAAAGATGTAGAGGGTTAATCACAAGACTTACTTGGAAATGAATCCAAGAAGTCTATATAAGTAATTTGCAGGGCACCAGAGGAGGAGAGGATGAATAGTAGGTAGAAAGAGGACCAGGTACAATAATAGAGAGGCTGCCGGATGTAGTAACTTAGTTGTGTGAACAAGTTCAGCACATACATAAAATGAAGAAGAAAAAAAGGGAGAACCACAATGTGAGGCGGTATCTAGAGAACACGTATAGTGAGCCCCTATTGAATAAATAGTGCTAACACCAGAACTATCTGGTAATGAAACCTATCTTCAGCCAATAAATATAAATGATTAATACCTGAGCATTTAAAAACCTCAATAGGTATGATGAAATCAATAATGATAAAAACAATAATGGTAAAACCAATTATGCTAATAGCTGGCATTCTATGCTGCTACATGTTTGATTAGGTTATTTATGGTACATTTTATTTATTTGTTTCTGGGTGAAAAGGGGTCGTGGCCAGGGAGCAGCCAATGTAATTAGTGGGAGGAGCCATGTGTGGTAGTGGGAAGGGCTAGGAACAGGGCATAGGGGCCCAATTCAGATTTTTGCTTTTTTTAATTTTAGAAATGTAATAGGCCGTACCAAATGTCTATGAAATGAAATACAGTTTGACTTGAGAGCAGTAGCTATACTGTTTACCATCATACACCAAGAGACATTCTATGAGTTACCAATCAGTTACATATGAACCATTGCATGAGCTTGAAAGAACCTTGTTTTCAAAAATATATAGATCTTTCTTAGAGGCTCCCAACCCACTTCGCTACATTTTTTATTTCCCTGCCAAAACTATCACAACATGTGCACCATCTTGTTTTGACATATAACATATAACATCAAAACCAATACAACACAATGTGTACAATAATAAGCTAACACAAATATATACAGGTGAAACTCAAACAGTTAGAATATCGTGCAAAGTTCATTTATTTCAGTAATGCTACTTAAAAGGTGAAACTAACATATGAGATAGACTCATTACATGCAAAGCGAGATATTTCAAGCCTTTATTTGTTCTAATTTGGATGATTGTGGCTTATAGTTTATGAAACCCCAAAGTCTCAATTTTGAGGTACCCTTTTCTCAGGGGGTATGGAGTAATTAGCTGACTAGGGTATGACACTTTGAGCCTAGAATATTAAACCTTTTCACAAAATTCAAATTTTAAGCTACATTAATGCAATTCCTTTTAATTAGCATTACTGAAATAAATGGACTTTTGCACAATATTTTAATTTTTTCGAGTTTCACCTGTACATATGCTGAATCATATAAAAGGGCTTGTGTTAAGTTCTTAGGGTATCCCCTATCCATAGAATAGGTGATAAGTAGCTGATTGCGGGTTGTACATCTGCTGCGAGCCCCAGCAATCATGAGAACATGGGTCCTGTTCCCCCGTTCTGATGTTGTGGGTAGTTTTGGATGCACACTTCCATTCAATTAATTCTCAATGGGAGCTCTTGAGATAGGCAAAAAACAGTGCCAAGCAAACTCATCGCTGAAGAATGATTGAAGTGGCAGTGAAGATCAGCTGCTCCACCATGCAGAGGAAATGGTACCCCAGATCTAGTGATCTTTAGGGTTGTTCTATTTCCCGTGTGAAAATACTGCATTTTCCTGCAGCTGCCACTAATGAGAGCTCAATGCAAAGATTCCATGGGCATTGTATAAATGTCTATGCACTGAGCTTTCCCTAGTGGTGGCTACAGGCAGCAAGATAGCGTTGTAATAGAAGTAAAACAGGAGATTCTTCAATGTATTTGCCCTACCACGTCTGCAGATATTGCCTATGGCTTCGTCTATTGGCCTTGTTATTCAAGACTGGTACATACGTAGTGGTATATGACTTGGATCGTCAAACCACCAAACAACTGAAGATACTAGCTGTCAACTGACAGTTAGTACAGACGTAAACTGCACAGCTATTTCTCCTATACGTGCCAGCTAATTACAATATCAGTAAGGATGCCGTAATCCAGCCGGACTACTAGTGAACTTTTAAACAGTGGGGTGGTGACCGCATGTTAAAACCTAATACTGCCCCCCGACATGTTTCGCCAGTAACACTGGCTTCTTCAGGGGAATGGGCAGCGGATGATGTTATGCACAGTTGATGATAGATGCAAAGTCTTTGCAATTTTTCGCTGGGTAACACCTTTCTGATATTGCTCCACTATCTTTCTGCACAACATTGTGGGAATTGGTGATCCTCTACCCATCTTGGCTTCTGAGAGACACTGCCACTCTGAAAAGCTCTTTTTATACCCAATCATGTTGCCAATTGACCTTATTAGTGTTAATTGGTCTTCCAGCTCTTCGTTATGCTCAAATTTACTTTTTCCAGCCTCTTATTGCTACTTGTCCCAACTTTTTTGGGATTTGTTGACACCGTGAAAATTTGAATCAACGTATGTTTCCTTTAAAATGATACATTTACTCGGATTAAACGTTTGATCTGTCATCTACGTTCTATTACAAATAAAATATTGACATTTGCCATCTTCACATCATTGCATTCAGTTTTTATTGACAATTTGTTTAGTGTCCCAACTTTTTTGGAATCCGGTTTGTACCTATAATATACTTTCTAACATAGAAAGTATATTATAGTGCATTTGAATTGTGCAGCAGTTGTGTGTGGTTCTGCTACGATACCACAGGTATATAGAGGGACAAACACTATTAGAACAACTATTTGCAATGGGTGTGATATACCTGTTACCCCCCAAAGACTGATTGAGGGGTGCAATATACCTGCTTCCACAAAATACTGATCAAGGGGTGCCATATACCTCCATCCACAAAATATTGATTGAGGGGTTCTATATACCTGCTTCCACAAAATACAGATTGAGGGGTGCGATATACCTGCTTCCACAAAATACTGATTAATGGGATTGATTTACCTGCTTTCACAAAATAATGATTGAGGGGTGCATATACCTGCTTCCACAAAATAGTTATTAAGGGGTTTGATATACCTGCTTCCACAAAATACAGAATGAGGGGATTGGTATACCTGCTTCTACCAAATATTGATTGAGGCATATGATACACCTGATTCCACAAAATACTGATTAAGGGGATTGATATACCTGCTTCCACAAAATACTGATTAAGGGGATTGATTTACCTGCTTCCACAAAATAATGATTGAGGGGTGCGATATACCTGCTTCCACAAAATACTGATAAAGGGGTGTAATATACATGCTTCTACAAAATACATATTGAGGGGATTAATATACCTGCTTCCACCAAATATTGATTGAGGCCTGCGATACACCTGCTTCCACAAAACACTGATTATGGGGATTGATATACCTGCTTCCACAAAATACTTATTGAGGGGTGTGATATAACTGATTCCACCAAAAATTGATTAGGGGGTTCTATATAAATTTTTCCACAAAATACTGATTGAGGGGTGCGTTATATCTGCTTCCATAAAATACTGATTAATGGGTTTGATATACCTGCTTCCACAAAATACAGATTGAGGGGTGCTATATACCTGCTTCCACCAAATATTGATTAAGGGGTTCTATATACCTGCTTCCACAGAATACTGATTGAGGGGTGCAATATACCTGCTTTCACTAAATACAGATTGAGGGGTGCAATATACCTGCTTCCACAAAATACTGATTAAGGGGTTCTATATACCTGCTTCCACAGAATACTGATTGAGGGGTGCAATATACCTGCTTTCACTAAATACAGATTGAGGGGTGCTATATACCTGCTTCCACCAAATATTGATTAAGGGGTTCTATATACCTGCTTCCACAGAATACTTATTGAGTGTTGCAATATACCTGCTTTCACTAAATACAGATTGAGGGGTGCAATATACCTGCTTCCACAAAATAACTGATTAAGGGTATTGATTTGCCTGCTTCCACAAAATAATGATTGAGGGGTGCGATATACCTGCTTCCACCAAATATTGATTAAGGGGTTCTATATACCTGCTTCCACAGAATACTGATTGAAGGGTGCAATATACCTGCTTTCACTAAATACAGATTGAGGGGTGCAATATACCTGCTTCCATAAAATACTGATTAAGGGGATTGATTTACCTGCTTCCACAAAATAATGATTGAGGGGTGCGATATACCTGCTTCCACAAAATACTGATTAAGGGGTGTAATATAACTGCTTCTACAAAATACATATTGAGGGGATTAATATACCTGCTTCCACCAAATATTGATTGAGGCCTGCGTTACACCTGCTTCCACAAAATACTGATTATGGGGATTGATATACCTGCTTCCACAAAATACTGATTGAGGGGTGTGATATAACTGATTCCACCAAAAATTGATAAGGGGGTTCTATATACATGTTTCCACAAAACACAGATTGAGGGGTGCATTATACCTGCTTCCATAAAATACTGATTAATGGGTTTGATATACCTGCTTCCACAAAATACAGATTGAGGGGTGCGATAGACCTATATCCATCAAATATTGATTAAGGCGTTCTATATACCTGCTTCCACAAAATGCTGATTGAGGGGTGGGATATACCTGCTTCCACAAAATACTGATTAAGTGGTTAGATATACCATATTTTTCGCCTTATAAGACACACCGGCCCACAAGACGTACCTAGGTTTTTGAGGAAGAAAATAAGAAGAAAAAAAATGGAGCCAAAAGGTGTGCTTTTAGAGGGTTTTAAACTAATGGTGGTATGTGGATGACATTGTTATGGGGGATATGTGGATGACACTGTTATGGGGTAAATCTGTAGATGACACTGTTACAAGGGCATCTGTGCATCTGTGGATGGCACTGTTACGGGGGCATCTGTGGAGGGCACTGTTATGGGGGCATCTGTGGATGACAGGACATTGCTATGGGGGGATCTGTGGATGACACATACAGTGCCTTGCAAAAGTATTCACCCCCTTGACTTTTTTGTGTTTTGTTACATAACAGCCTTAAGTTCAATGTTTTGTAAATCTGAATTTTATGTGATGGATCAGAACACAATAGTCTAGGCAATGCAATGAGAAAAATATATAAAACTATTGCTTAGAAATAGTAAACCGAAAATTGGCATTTTAGGAATCCATAAAAAGCTCTGGTGCAACCAATTACCTTCAGAAGTCACATAATTAGTGAAATGATGTCCACCTATGTGCAATCTAAGTGACACATGATCTGTCATTACATATACACAAGTTTATTGAAAGGTCCCAGAGGCTGCAACACCTAAGCAAGAGGCATCACTAACCAAACACTGCAATGAAGACCAAGGAACTCTCCAAACAAGTAAGGTACCATGTTGTTGAGAAGTACAAGTCAGGGTTAAGTTATAAAAAAATATCCAAATCTTTGATGATCCCCAGGAGCACCATCAAATCTTTCATAACTAAATGGAACAAACATGGCACAACAGCAAACCTGCCAAGAAACGGACGCACAACAAAACTCAAGGACCTGGCAAGGAGGGCATTAATCAAAGGGGCAGCACAGAGACCTAAGGTAACCCTGGAGGAGCTGCAGAGTTTTACAGCAGAGACTGGAGTATCTGTACATAGGACGACAATAAGTCGTACGCTCCATAGAATTGGGCTTTATGGCAAAGTGGCCAGAAGAAAGCCATTACTTTCACCAAAAAACAAAAAAGGCACATTGTAGGTTTGCAAAAAAGCATGTAGGAGACTCCCAAAATGTATGGAGGAAGGTGCTCTGGTCTGATGAGACTAAAATTGAACTATTAGGCAATCAAAGAAAATGATATGTTTGGCACAAACCCAACACATAACATCACCCAAAGAACACCATCCCCACAGTGAAACATGGTGGTGGCAGCATCGTGCTGTGGGGAAGTTTTTCAGCAGCTGGAACTAGGATACTGGTCAGAGTTGAGGGAAAGATGGATGGTGCAAAATACAGGGATATTCTTGAGCAAAACCTGTACCACTATGTGCGTGATTTGAGGCTAGGATGGAGGTTCACCTTCCAGCAGGACAATGACCCCAAACACACTGCTAAAGCAACACTTGAGTGGTTTAAAGGGAAACATGTAAATGTGTTGGAATGGCCTAGTCAAAGCCCAGATCTCAATAAAAATTCTGTGGTCAGACTTAAAGATTGCTGTTCACAAGCGCAAACCATCCAACTTGAAGAAGCTGGAGTAGTTTTGCGAGGAGGAATGGGCAAAAATCTCAGTGGTAAAATGTGGCAAGCTCATAGAGACTGTAATTTCCGCAAGCAATGGCTCTACAAAGTATTTACTTTAGGGGGGGCTAATAGTTATGCCCATTTACTTTTTCTGTTATTTTGTCCTATTCGTTGTTTGCTTCACAATAAAAAATAAAAAAAATCTTCAAAGTTGTGGGCATGTTCTGTAAATTAAAAGATATAAATCCTCAAACAATCCATGTTAATTCCAGGTTGTGAGGCACCAAAACACGAAAAAAGTCAAGGGGGGTAAATACTTGGCACTGTATATAGCATCTTATGCTACGTGCCATCCACACATTCCCTCAACATAACAGTGTCCCTGTATAGTAAATGACTACCAAAACAGGGGCATCTGGTGCTATCATGGCAGTGGAGCCCGGTGCAGTCACTGTACTCTATTACACCGGGCTCCGATCACTGTAGTAATCATATCTAACGTGTAGGCAATGTTAAAGTATAGAAATCCTCTGATATCCAGCATGTAGCACTTACTAAACTCCCGTAGCAGGCAGGAGGCCGGGCGGCTGCAGCGTAACTCACTACGTCACGCGCCTGCGCCGCCTGCTTCATTCATTAAGTGGGAGGGGCAGGCGCGTGATGTAGTGAGTTACGCTGCCACCGCCCAGCTTCCTGCCTGCTACGGGAGTTTAGTAAGTGCTACATGCGGAATTTCAGAGGATTTCTATACTTTAACATTGCCTACATATTATATATGATTACTACAGTGAGTGGGGCCCAGTGTAATATAATACAGTGACTGCAATGGGCCCCGCTGCCATTACAGCCCCCAGCCCCTCCTCCCTCCCCGCTTATACACCTTCGACCGCACTGTGCAGCATAGCAGCGGTGTATCAGTGTAAATGGCAGCATTTCACCCCATAAGACGCACTGACATTTCCCCCCCACTTTGGGGGGAAAAAAGTGTGTCTAATAGGGCACAAAATACGGTAAGTGCTTCCACCAAATACTGATTAAGGCCTGCAATACATCTGATTCCACAAAATACTGATTAAGGGGTTTGATATACCTTCTTCCACAAAATACTGATTAAGGGGTGCGATATACCTGCTTCAACCAAATATTGATTAAGAGGTTCTATATACCTGCATCCAGAAAATACTGATTAAGGTTATTGATATACCTGCTTCCACCAAATATTGACTGAGACCTACGATACACCTGCTCCCACAAAATACTGATTAACCCCTTAAGGACCAGGCTCATTTTCACCTTAAGGACCAGGCCATTTTTTGCAAATCTGACCAGTGTCACTTTAAGTGCTGATAACTTTAAAACGCTTTTACTTATACAGGCCATTCTGAGATTGTTTTTTCGTCACATATTGTACTTCATGACACTGGTAAAATAAAGTCAAAAAAATTAATTTTTTTGCATAATAAAATACCTAATTTACCAAAAATTTGGAAAAATTTGCAAATTTCAAAGTTTCAGTTTCTCTACTTCTGTAATACATAGTAATACCCCCAAAAATTGTGATGACTTAACATTCCCCATATGTCTACTTCATGTTTGAATTATTTTGGGAATGATATTTTATTTTTTGGGGATGTTACAAGGCTTAGAAGTTTAGAAGCAAATCTTGACATTTTTCAGAAATTTACAAAAACCCAATTTTTAGGGACCACTACAGCTCTGAAGTCACTTTGCGAGGCTTACATAATAGAAACCGCCCAAAAATGACCCCATTCTATAAACTACACCCCTCAAGGTATTCAAAACTGATTTTACAAACTCCGTTAACCCTTTAGGTGTTGCACAAGAGTTATTGGCAAATGGGGATGAAATTTGAGAATTTCATTTTTTTGCCTAATTTTCCATTTTAACCCATTTTTTCCACTAACAAAGCAAGGGTTAACAGCCAAACAAGACTGTATCTTTATTGCCCTGACTCTGCCGTTTACAGAAACACCCAATATGTGGCCGTAAACTACTGTACGGCCACACAGCGGGGCGTAGAGTGAAAGGTGCGCCGTTTGGTTTTTGGAAGGCATGTTTTGCTGGACAGTTTTTTTGACACCATGTCCCATTTGAAGCCCCCTGATGCACCCCTAGAGTAGAAACTCCATAAAAGTGACCCCATCTAAGAAACTACAACCCTCAAGGTATTCAAAACTGATTTTACAAACTTCGTTAACCCTTTAGGTGTTGCACAAGAGTTATTGGCAAATGGGGATGAAATTTGAGAATTTCATTTTTTTGCCTAATTTTCCATTTTAACCCATTTTTTCCACTAACAAAGCAAGGGTTAACAGCCAAACAAGACTGTATCTTTATTGCCCTGACTCTGCCGTTTACAGAAACACCCCATATGTGGCCGTAAACTACTGTACGGCCACACAGCGGGGCGTAGAGTGAAAGGTGCGCCGTATGGTTTTTGGAAGCCAGATTTTGCTGGACAGTTTTTTTGACACCATGTCCCATTTGAAGCCCCCCTGATGCACCCCTAGAGTAGAAACTCCATAAAAGTGACCCCATCTAAGAAACTACACCCCTCAAGGTATTCAAAACTGATTTTACAAACTTTGTTAACCCTTTAGGTGTTGCACAAGATTTAATGGAAAATAGAGATACAATTTCAAAATTTCACTTTTTTGGCAGATTTTCCATTTTAATATTTTTTTTCCAGTTACAAAGCAAGGGTTAACAGCCAAACAAAACTCATTATTTATGGCCCTGATTCTGTAGTTTACAGAAACACCCCATATGTGGTCGTAAACCACTGTACGGGCACACGGCAAGGCACAGAAGGAAAGGAATGCCATACGGTTTTTGGAAGGCAGATTTTGCTGGACTGGTTTTTTGACACCATGTCCCATTTGAAGCCCCCCTGATGCACCCCTAGAGTAGAAACTCCAAAAAAGTGACCCCATTTTAGAAAGTACGGAGTAGGGTGGCAGTTTTGTTGGTACTAGTTCAGGGTAGATATGATTTTTGGTTGCTCTATATTACACTTTTTGTGCGGCAAGGTAACAAGAAATAGCTTTTTTGGCACGTTTTTTTTTTTGTTATTTACAACATTCATCTGACAGGTTAGATCATGTGGTAATTTTATAGAGCAGGTTGTCACGGACGCAGCGATACCTAATATGTATACAATTTTTTTTTATTTATGTAAGTTTTATACAATAACTTCATTTTTAAAACCAAAAAGTTGTTTAGTGTCTCCATAGTCTGAGAGCCATAGTTTTTTCAGTTTTTGGGCGATTATCTTGAGTGGGGTCTAATTTTTTGCGGGATGAGATGACAGTTTGATTGGCACTATTTTGGGGTGCATATGACTTTTTGATCGCTTGCTATTACACTTTTTGTGACGTAAGATGGCAAAAAATAGCTTTTTTTACACCGTTTTTTTTTTTTTTTTTTACGGTGGTCACCTGAGGGGTTAGGTCATGTGATATTTATATAGAGCCGGTCGATACGGACGCGGCAATACCTAATATGTATACTTTATTTTTATTTATGTAGGTTTTACACAATGATTTTATTTTTGAAACAAAAAAAATGATGTTTTAGTGTTTCCATAGTCTAAGAGCCATAGTTTTTTCAGTTTTTGGGCGATTATCTTGAGTAGGGTCTCATTTTTTGCGGGATGAGATGACGGTTTGATTGGTACTATTTTGGCGTACATGCGACTTTTTTGATCACTTTTATTACCTTTTTTGGGAAGTAAGGTGGGCAAAATTTCAATTTTCTCATAGTTTTTATTTTTTTATTTTTATGGCGTTCACTGTGCGGGGAAAGTAACATGGCCGTTTTATAGATCAGGTCGTTACGGACGCGGCGATACCTAATATGTGTAGTTTATTTTATTTTTTTAATTTTTATTCAGTGATAAATGTTTTTTTTTTTTATCTTAACTTTTTTCACTTATTCTTTTTATTTTTTGACCCAGACCCACTTGGTTCTTGAAGATCCAGTGGGTCTGATGTCTGTATAATACAGTACAGAACCCCTATAGGTTTCTGTACTGTATTTTACTTACACTGAACAGATCTATGCTTTCAGCACAGATCTGTTCAGCACCATGGACAGCAGGACGCCTGAGCAGGCGTCCTGTTGCCATGGGAACCTTCCCCGTCTGCTCAGTTATGGTCAGAACTTCGCAGACGGGGAAGGGTGAGGACGGGGCTTCGGGGGGCTCTCTGGGGGCTCTCTCCCTCTCCATCGGGGGGCTGCAAAGGCACAGCAGCCCCCCGATCGGAGAGGGAGGGAGCTCCCTCTTACTGTTAACCTTTTCCATACAAAATTGGACCGCTGTATGGAAAGGGTTAAAAATTGGACCGCTGTATGGAAAGGGTTAAACGGCTGACATCGCATCAACGATGTCAGCCGTTTATACCAGGGTGCCAGCAATGTGCTGGCACCCTGGTATACCCACTGTACACCAACGATTACGCAATAGGAGGCGGGCGGGGGATCGCGATCCCGCCTGCCGCACCGCCCGCCTCCCGCAACGCCCCCACCGCCTGCGACACCCCCCCTGCACCACCCGCCGCCATCAAATCATGCAGGGGTGCAGGGGGGGGGGTGTACTATATTGATTTTAGGCACTCTAAAGTTTCTGATCCCCGCGGTCAGGGACCGCGGGGATCAGAAACTGCAAAAAGCGCAGCAAACCGCAGGTCTGAATTGACCTGCGGTTTTCTACGATCGTCGATGCGGGGGGGTCAAATGACCCCCCCTGCATTGTTACAGGATGCCGGCTGAATGATTTCAGCCGGCATCCCGTTCCGATTAACCCCCGCGGCGCCGGCATCGCTATTTAAAGCCATGACGTACCGGTACGTCATGTGTCCTTAAGGACTCGGGAAACATGCCGTACCGGTACGTCATGTGTCCTTAAGGGGTTAAGGGGTTTGATATACCTGCTTCCACAAAATACTGATTGAGGTGTCCGATATACATGCTTCCACAAAATACTGATTAAGGGGTTTGATATACCTGCTTCCACAAAATACAGATTGAGGGTTGCAATATACCTGCATGCACCAAATAATGATTAAGGGGTTCTATATACCTGTTTCAACAAAATACAGATTGAGGGGTGGGATAGACCTGCCTCCATCAAAGATTGATTAAGGTGCTCTATATATCTGTTTCCACAAAATACTGATTGATGGGTGCGATATACCTGCTTCCTCAAAATTCTGATTGAGGGGTTTGATATCCCTGTTTCCACAAAATACTGATTGAGGGTGTGATTTCCCTGCTTCTACAAAATAATGATTATGGGGTTAGATATACATGCTTCCACAAAATTCTGATTGAGAGGTGCGATATACCTGCTTCCACAAAATTCTGATTGAGGGGTTTGATATACCTGTTTCCACAAAATACCGATTGAGGGGTGTGATTTCCCTGCTTCCACAAAATACTGTTTAAGGGGTTTGATATACCTGCTTCTACTAAATACAGATTGAGGCATGCAATACATCTGCTTTCACAAAATACTGATTAAGGGGATTGATATACCTGCTTCCACCAAATATTGATTGAGGCCTACGAGACACCTGCTTCCGAAAAATACTGATTAAGGGGATTGATATACCTGCGTCCACAAAATACTGATTAAGGGGATTGATATACCTGCTTCCACCAAATTTTGATTGAGGCCTACGATACACCTGCTTCCGGAAAATTCTGATTAAGGTGTTTGATATACCTGCTTCCATAAAAAAACTCATTGAGGGATGTGATTTACCTGCTTCCACAAAATACTGATTAAGGGGTTTGCTATACCTGCTTCCACAAAATACAGATTATGAGTTTTTTGAAAAAGGTCTTAGTTTTCAACCTGTTGTCTTCCACGAAAATGACTAGATCAAGGAACTCCACAGAAATGGAACTAATGTGGCTAGTGAACTTTAGATTGAACTGGTTCACATTGATGTCCGCTATGAAGGATTCTAGACCCTCCCTCTCACCAAGCCAGATGAGAAGGCAATTGTCGATATATCTTCGCCAAACTATTAGTTGGCCTCCCTCTAAAATCTTATGCAGGACTGTGTCAATTCTCTCTCTCTCCCACATGGTCATAAAAAGGTTAGCGAGGCTGGGGGCAGATTTCACCCCCATCACCACGCCTGAGTGTTGAGATTTTAAATAGGAGGGAGGTAGAGTGGATGTATTTGTTAAATACGATTCAACCTCAGGGGTTAAACATAGAATGTGATGTCAATGCCTGTATAGTTTAGGTATAAAGGTAGGAGTTAGTATTTGAATAAATAGGAGGAGTTAGAGGCCCTTTAATTGACATGCTATATATCTCCGCTAGTAAGTTTTCATGAGAATGTCCGATTTAGTTATCTACATGTGTGGTTGGAACTTTATGGTTTCTTCCCCCCCCCCCTTATTTTATGGAATATTACGAAACGTGCTAAAAAGGTTCAAAGGTCATTGTGACATATACTAGAAGGGAGGTATCCTTGTGATTTTAAATTCAGCGGTTTCCAATAAGCAATCAACGCCCCAGACGAAGCATTATGGCGAAACCCGGGTCGGGCAACTAAGACTGTTCATAATACAATTTTAACTTTGTATTTTTGTAAGTACAATAAACCGTTTATATCTACAACCACTCGTACGTACTTCACCATTTCTGCACCTTCCTTCCTCTCTGAGTCCTATGGAAGTGTGAGACGGGTGATACCACAAAACAACGCTCTGCCGGTGGGATTGTGGTTCTGACAAAGATCTCCTGAATCGACGGCTCCTGTTCCCTGCCTGTTTTACAACTAGAGCTCCTTGGTTGAAGACGCACCGGTCTTTCTATGCACATCACGAGCGAGTTTTGTGAGTATATCGCATGCACCTGATGCGATAGGTGTTTAGAACATACTACACCATAGTGCGTTTTTTTGTTGCTGCTTTTAGGTTTCCATGCAACCGTTGAGAATTTATTATTGATTGTGGTCCATCTAACTGAAGATTTTTCCGAATGTAAGAAAAGAAAAAAGAGAGAAAAAAAGAACATTTAAAGAATCTTCTCTTGTAGCGCAATCCTTTTTTCTTATTACTTCATAGGGGTTTGATATACCTGCTTCCACAAAATACTGATTGAGGTTTGCGATATACCTGCTTCCGCTAAATTCTGATTTAGGGGTTTGATATACCTGCTTTCACAAAATACAGATTGAGAAGAGCGATATACCTGCTTCCACCAAATATTGATTAAGGGATTCCATATACCTACTTCCATATAGTACGGATTAACAGGATTGATATGCTTGCTTCTACCAAATATTGATTGAGGCCTGGACACCTGCTTCCACAAAATACTGATTAAGGGGATTGATTTACCTACTTCCACAAAATAAATATTGAGGGGTGCGATATACCTGCTTCGAAAAAATACTGATTAAAGGCTTTGATATACCTGCTTCCACAAAATATAGATTGAGGGGATTGATATGCCTGCTTTCACCAAATATTGATTGAGGCCTGAGATACACCTGCTTCCACAAAATACTGATTGAGGGGATTGATATACCTGCTTCCACAAAATACTGATTGAGGGGTGCGGTATACCTGCTTCCACAAAATACTGATTAAGGGGTTTGATATACCTGCTTTCACAAAATACAGATTGAGGGGTACAATATACCTGCTTCCACAAAATACTGATTAAGGGGATTGATTTACCTGCTTCCACAAAATAATGATTGAGGGGTGCAATATACCTGCTTCCACAAAATACTGATAAAGGGGTGTAATATACCTGCTTCTACAAAATACATATTGAGGGGTTTAATATACCTGCTTCCACCAAATATTAATTGAGGCCTGCGATACACCTGCTTCCACAAAATACAGATTATGGGGATTGATATACCTGCTTCCACAAAATACTGATTATGGGGTGTGATATAACTGATTCCACCAAAAATTGATTAGGGGGTTCTATATACATCTTTCCACAAAATACTGATTGAGGGGTGCGTTTTACCTACTTCCATAAAATACTGATTAATGGGTTTGATATACCTGCTTCCACAAAATACAGATTGAGGGGTGCGATAGACCTGTATCCACCAAATATTGATTAAGGCGTCCTATATACCTGCTTCTACAAAATACTGATTAAGGGGTTTGATATACCTGCTTTCACAAAATACAAATTGAGGGGTGCAATATAACTGATTTCAGCAAATATTGATTAAGGGGTTCTATATACCTGTTTTCCACAAAATACTGATTGAGTAGTGTGATATAACTGCTTCCACAAAATACTGATTAATGGGTTTGATATACCTGCTTTCTACAAAATACTGATTGAGGGGTGCGATATACTTACTGTACATCCACCAAAAATTGATTATGGGGTTTTATATACCTGCTTCCACAAAATACTGATTGAAGGGTGCGAAATATCTGCTTCCACAAAATAATTAATGGGTTTGATATACCTGCTTCCACAAAATACAGATTGAGAGGTGCGATAGACCTGCTTCAACCAAATGTTGTTTAAGGGGTTCTATATGACTGTTTGCACAAAATACTGATTGAGGGGTGCAATATACCAGCTTCCACAAAATACTGACTAATATGTTTGATATACCTGCTTCCACAAAATACAGATTAAGTGGTCTGATATGCCTGCTTCCACCAAATATTGATTAAGGGGTGCGATATACCTGCTTCCACCAAATAGTGATTAAGGCCTGCGATACACCTGCTTCAAACATTATACTGATTAAGGGGTTTGATATACCTGCTTCCACCAAATATTGATTGAGGACTGCGATAAACCTGCTTCCACAAAATACTGCTTAAGTGGTTTGATATACCTGCCGCCACAAAATACTGATTGAGGGGTGCGATATACCTGCTTCCATGGAATATTGATTGAGGCCTACGATACACCTGCTTCCACAAAATACTAATTAAGGGGTTTAATATACCTGCTTCCATAAAAAACTAATTGAGGGGTGCAATATACTTGCTTCCACAAAATACTTATTAAGGGGTTTGATATACTTGCTTCCACAAAATACAGATTGAGGGGTGCGATATACCTGCTTCCACCAAATATTTATTAAGGGATTCTATATACCTGTTTTCACAAAATACTGATTGAGGGATGCAATATACATACTTCTACCAACTATTGATTAAGGGGTTCTATATACCTGCTTCCACAAAATACTGATTATGGGGATTGATATACCTGCTTCCACCAAATATTGATTGACGTCTACAATACACCTGCTTCCACAAAATACTGATTGAGGGTTGTGATATACCTGCTTCCATTAAATTTTGATTAAGGGGTTCAATATACCTGCTTCCACAAAATTCTGATTGAGGGGTGTGATATACCTGCTTCCACAAAATACTGAGTAAGGGGTTTGATATACCTGCTTCCATCAATACTGATTGAGGCCTACGATACACCTGCTTCCACCAAATACTGGATAGGGGTTGAATATACCTGCTTTCACAAAATACTGATTGAGGCCTACGATACACCTGCTTCCACAAAATACTGATTAAGGGGTTTGATTTACATGCTTCCACCAAATATTGATTTAGGCTTGCCATACACAAAATACTGATTAAGGGGAATGATATACCTGCTTCCACAAAATACAGATTGAGGTGTGCGATATACCTGCTTTTATCAAATATAAATTACCTGCTTCTGCAAAATACAGATTGAAGGGTGCGATATACCTGCTTCCACCAAATATTGATTAAGGGGTTCTATATACCTGCTTCCATAAAATACTGATTGAGGGGTGCAAAATATCTGCTTCGACAAAATAATGATTAATGGGTTTGATATACCTGCTTCCACAAAATACAGATTGAGGGGTGCGATAGACCTGCTTCAACCAAATGTTGGTTAAGGGGTTCTATATGACTGTTAGCACAAAATACTGATTGAGGGGTGCAATATACCAGCTTCCACAAAATACTGACTAATATGTTTGATATATCTACTTCCACAAAATACAGATTGTGTGGTCTGATATACCTGCTTCAGCCAAATATTGATTAAGGGGTTTGATATACCTGCTTCCACCACATAGTGATTAAGGCCTGCGATACATCTGCTTCAAACATTATACTAATTAAGGGGTTTGATATACCTGCTTACATAAAAAACTGATTGAGGGGTGCAATATACCTGCTTCCACAAAATACTTATTAAGGGGTTTGATATACTTGCTTCCACAAAATACAGATTGAGGGGTGCAATATATCTGCTTCCACCAAATATTTATTCAGGGATTCTATATACCTGTTTTCACAAAATACTGATTGAGGGATGCAATATACAAACCGGATTCCCAAAAAGTTGGGACACTAAACAAATTGTGAATAAAAACTGAATGCAATGATGTGGAGATGGCAAATGTCAATATTTTATTTGTAATAGAACGTAGATGACAGATCAAACGTTTAATCCGAGTAAATGTATCATTTTAAAGGAAACATACGTTGATTCAAATTTTCACGGTGTCAACAAATCCCAAAAAAGTTGGGACAAGTAGCAATAAGAGGCTGGAAAAAGTAAATTTGAGCATAACGAAGATCTGGAAGACCAATTAACACTAGGTCAATTGGCAACATGATTGGGTATAAAAAGAGCTTCTCAGAGTGGCAGTGTCTCTCAGAAGCCAAGATGGGTAGAGGATCACCAATTCCCACAATGTTGCGCAGAAAGATAGTGGAGCAATATCAGAAAGGTGTTACCCAGCGAAAAAATTGCAAAGACTTTGCATCTATCATCATCAACTGTGCATAACATCATCCAAGATTCAGAGAATCTGGAACAATCTCTGTGCGTAAGGGTCAAGGCCGTAAAACCATACTGGATGCCCGTGATCTCCGGGCCCTTAAACGACACTGCACCACAAACAGGAATGCTACTGTAAAGGAAATCACAGAATGGGCTCAGGAATACTTCCAGAAACCATTGTCAGTGAACACAATCCATCGTGCCATCTGCCGTTGCCAGCTGAAACTCTACAGTGCAAAGAAGAAGCCATTTCTAAGCAAGCTCCACAAGCTCAGGCGTTTTCACTGGGCCAGGGATCATTTAAAATGGAGTGTGGCAAAATGGAAGACTGTTCTGTGGTCAGACGAGTCACGATTCAAAGTTCTTTTTCGAAATCTGGGATGCCATGTCATCCGGACCAAAGAGGACAACCCAAGTTGTTATCAACGCTCAGTTCATAAGCCTGCATCTCTGATGGTATGGGGTTGCATGAGTGCGTGTGGCATGGGCAGCTTGCATGTCTGGAAAGGCACCATCAATGCAGAAAAATATATTCAGGTTCTAGAACAACATATGCTCCCATCCAGACGTCATCTCTTTCAGGGAAGACCCTGCATTTTTCAACAAGATAATGCTAGACCACATTCTGCATCAATCACAACATCATGGCTGCGTAGGAGAAGGACCCGGGTACTGAAATGGCCAGTCTGCAGTCCAGATCTTTCACCTACAGAGAACATTTGGCGCATCATAAAGAGGAAGGTGCAACAAAGAAGGCCCAAGACGATTGAACAGTTAGAGGCCTGTATTAGACAAGAATGGGAGAGCATTCCTATTTCTAAACTTGAGAAACTGGTCTCCTCAGTCCCCAGACGTCTGTTGAGTGTTGTAAGAAGAAGGGAAGATGCCACACAGTGGTGAAAATGGCTTTGTCCCAACTTTTTTGGGATTTGTTGACACCATGAAATTCTGATTCAAGATATTTTTACCTTGAAGTGGTACATTTTCTCAGTTTAAATTTTTGTTCCGTGATTTATGTTCTTTTCTGAATAAAATATTAGAAGTTGGCACCGTGGAGGTTTGTATAGTGTCCCAACTTTTTTGGAATCCGGTTTGTACATGCTTCTAGCAAATATTGATTAAGGGGTTCTATATACCTGCTTCCACAAAATACTGATTATGGGGATTGATATACCTGCTTCCACCAAATATTGATTGACGTCTACGATACACCTGCTTCCACAAAATACTGATTAAGGAGTTTGATATACCTGCTTCCACAAAATACTGATTGAGGGGTTTAATATACCTGCTTCCACAAAATACAGATTGAGGGTTGTGATATACTTGCTTCCATTAAATTTTGATTAAGGGGTTTAATATACCTTCTTCCACAAAATTCTGATTGAGGGGTGCGATATACCTGCTTCCACAAAATACTGATTAAGGGGTTTGATATACCTGCTTCCATCAAATACTGGGTAGGGGGTTGAATATACCTGCTTTCACAAAATACTGATTTAGGCTTACGATACACCTGCTTCCACAAAATACAGATTGAGGTGTGCGATATTCCTGCTTTTATCAAATATTAAACAAGGGGTTCTAATTACCTGCTTCTGCAAAATACAGATTGAGGGGTGCGATATACCTGCTTCCACCAAATATTGATTAAGGGGTTCTATATACCTGTTTCCACAAAATACTGATTGAGGGGTGTGATATACCTGCTTCCACAAAATGCTGATTAAGGGGTTTGATATACCTGCTTCCACAAAATTTAGATTGAGGGGTGCGATAAACCTGCTTCTTCCAAATACTGATTAATGGATTCTTTATACCTGCTTCTACTAAATACTGATTGATGGGTGCAATATACCTGCTTCCTCAAAATCCAGATTGGGGGATGCGACATATCTGCAACCACCAAATATTAAATGAGGCCTATGATGCACCTGCTTCCACAAAATACTGATTAATGGGATTGATATACTTGTTTCCACTAAATACTGATTGAGGTCTGCAATATACCTGCTTTCACAAATATTGCTCTTCTCTAGGGACTTTGGCACAGGGTCATTTTGAAAATGACAGCAGAAGAAGAGGCAGGCCATTCCGCATGAGTGGTAGGGGTAGGGCAGGTGCACCAGGCCGGAGCCTAAGTGGAAAGTTGGAGACGGTGCATGCAATTATATCAAAGGACGCACCAGAGTTGGTTGAGTGGCTCACTCAGCCTTCTGCTTCTACACCCTCCTCATCCTCTGTATCTGCACCCTCCTCACTCTCTGCTGTGTGCACCCCCAAAGACACCAGCACCACTACCATAGCTTCTCCACTCGAGTCAGAGTAATTATTTTCCTATCCATTCCCAGACCTTACCGATGCACAGGCATTTTTGGCATCAGATGAGGAATAGGAGGTAGCTACGGCCACCACCCAGCGGTCTGATGACAGTACCCAGATCAGTCAAGGAGGGTGGTCCCCACTGTTGCTGCCTACTTTGAGATCTCTAATGTCAGTGGTGGTGAAGGTGACGATGATGACATGTCGATAGACGTCACGTGGGTACCCCCAAGAGAGGAAGAGGAGGGGAGTTCAGAGGGAGAGGCGGAGCAGCAGATAGGGAGGAGAAGGAGGAGAAGCAGGCAGAACTCCCGTGCACAAGAGGCAAAACGCAGACTGCAAATGTATCTGGAGCGAGCCATCCACCATGCACAGTCACATCTTGAGCTCCCAGGACGCCGGCACATGGCTTCACAGCATGGGCTATTTTTAACATGTCAGAAACTGACAATAGTGTTGCCATCTGCAGCCTGTGCTGTCAACGCATAAGTCGCGGTAAGCCCAACACTCACCTAGGGACGACCGCCTTAAGAAGGCACCTGGCCTCCCATCACAGAGCCCAGTGGGAGCAACACTGTCAGAACCCACAAAGCCACACTCCCTGCACTGCATGTCCTGCCTCTTCTCGTCTCTCCTCCCATTTGTCCTCCACTCCACCTTCCACCGTGCCATCGTCGCATTCTACTGGCCGAAGGCAGGCTTTCGTGGCCCAAATGTTTAAGCGTAAAAAGTTGATGACGTCGGAAATACCTCTTGCCCAACTGCTGACCGCTGGCTTGTTGGAACTGCTAGCCCGCCAACTACTGCCATATTAACTGGAGGACTCGGAGGCCTTTATAAAATTTGTGGCCATTGGCACACCGCAATTGAAGGTCCCCGAAAGGAAATATTTTTCTAAAAAGGGCATCCCAAAGCTATATGGCCACGTTCAGTGGCAAGTGAATATATCTCTGGCACACAGTGCCAAGATACATTTGACCACAGACAGCGTGGGCTTTTTTTAACGTGTCAGCTGCTGACAATAGTGTTGCCATCTGCAGCCTGTGCTGTCAATGCATAAGTCACAGTAAGTCAAACACTCACCTAGGGATGACCGCCTTTAGAAGGCACCTGGCATCACCGAGCCCAGTGGGAGCAACGCCGTCAAAACTCATAAAGCCACACTCCCTGCACTCCACCCTTCTGCCTCTTCTCCTTGTCCTCTCTCCTCTCATTTGTCCTCCACTCCACCTTCCACCGTGCCGTCATTGCGTTCTACTGGCAGAAGGCAGGCTTCCGTGGCCCAATTGTTCAGAAGTAAATAGTTGATGATGCCGGATAATCCTCTTGACCAACGGCTGACCACTGGCTTGTCAGAACTGCTATCCCGCCAACTACTGCCATATAAACTGGAGGAATCGGAGGCCTTTAGAAAATTTGTGTCCATTGGCACACAGCAATGGAAGGTCCCCGGAAGGAAATATTTCTCCCAGAAGGGCATGCCAGAGCTATATGGCCACGTTCAGCGGCAAATGAATATATCTCTGGCACACAGTGTTGGTGCCAAGATGCACCTGACGACAGATATGTGGTCTAGCAAACACGGTCAGTGAAGGTACATAGCTTTTACTGCACACTGGGTGAACCTTCTGATGGCTGTCAAGCATGTAACCCGAGGCACCCGTGTTGATTTGGTGTTACTGCCTTGGATTGCATGCAGGCCTGACTCTTCTTCTCCTCCTCCTACTCCATCCTCTGTCTCCTTTTCCACTGCTACCTCCTCTTCTGCTGCACCCCCCCAGCTCCCCAGAACCTATTCGACGTGCCAGGTGAGACGTTGCCATACTGTGCTGCGGCTGTTGTGCCTGGAAGTCAAGAGTCACACCGGTCATGCACTGCTTTAAGCTCTGCGGTCATAGGCCGATCAGTGGCTAACCCCGCTCAATTTGACAGTTGGTAAAGTGGTGTGCGACAATGGTGCCAATCTGCTAAGCTCGCTGAAACGGGGCAAAATGACACAATTGCCATGCATGGCACACATCCTGAACTTAGTCGTGCAGCGATTCATTGGGCTCCAGGATGTCTTGCGGCTGGCCGGGAAATTCTCAGGTCATTTTAAAAGATCTTACATGGCCATGGCTCGCCTTGCTAATGTTCAGCGGCGACACCACCTGCCCGTCAGACGTCTAATTTGTGACAGTCCAACGCACTGGAACTCTACCTTATATGTGCTTGATAGGCTGTTCCAGCAGAAACGTGCCATTAACGACTACCTGTACGAACTCTGCAGCAGGACAGGTTCTGGGGAGCTTGGTTTCTTTTCACCGTGCCAGTGGCTGCTCATACACAACGCATGCAGACTTCTGTGGCCATTTGATGAGATAACCAAGCTGGTCAGTCGCAGCCAGGGCGCCATCAGTGACATAGTACCTTACGCCTTTTTTCTGGAGCGTGCATTGCGTTGTGTCATTGATCAAGCCGTCAAGGAGCAGGAGCTGGAAGATGTGGAAGTCGCAATGCTGAATGAATTCCCAGGGGGGACTACTCAATGTGAGACAAGTCAGAAGGAGTCTGAAGAGGAGTCAGAGGAGGATGGTGGCTGGGGGGAAGAGGAGGAGCAAGAAGAGCAGGCTTTGAGGGGGACTTTATACTTTTCGGGGATCCCTGGTGGTGTCTGTGGCTGGGGGGAGGAGACCGAGGATGACATTCTCCTAGCCGATGAGCAGGAGCCAGGCTTCTCCACCGCTTCCAATTTAGTGCAAATGGGGACCTTTATGCTCGAGTGTTTGAAGAGGGACCCCCGTATAAAAAGCACAAAGGGCAAGGACCAATACTGGTTGGCAATGCATTTTTACCCCTGGTACAAAGACAAAATTGGCGGACTTGTTGCTAGCATCACAGAGGGCTGGCAGAATGCAGCATTTCCAGGCCTTGCTGCGAGAGATGCTGCATTCTTCTGTTGCGGGCGCTGGCAGTGGAATTTCCACCCACAGCGAACAGGTAAATGTTCAAATCCTACCGCGCCTGCAAGAACAGGGCAGTTTGACTTCTTATTTGCAGTAAATAATACTCCAAAATTGGGGTGACAGATTCCATTAAAAAGTGGACATTCCTTTAATTGGATACTAAAGATTTGATATTATCACAGATAATTTTGCAGTAATCTCTTCAGGGCTCATGCTCAGTGTAGGCACTCTCTGTGCTGCTGGCACTGCATTCTACAGTGTCATTGTGGAAATTTTACAGATACCTTTTAAGACAGGGTGTTATATTTTGCCAATATTGCCAAGAGAACTGTTTAACATGTCAACACTGTTGTAAGCACTCAATACAAAGAGAAACATTTTTTGACATCATATTGGAAAATGTCTTTCTTTTCCTTCTCATTTTTATTGTTTACTCATTTTATCTGCAAACTTGTGAGATGTCTCACCATTGGACATAAGCCCAGTGTGTGGAGCCAGTTTTAGAAGTCCATTGCCTACAATAAACAAAATATCATATACATTGACAGCATCTGCCAACCAGAAGTTTTATTCATGCTACCAGCCTCAGAAGAGAAATCCCATAGATCAGTGTTTCTTAATGTTTCTTAGCCAATACTTCTAACTCACACAAATATCACTGTAAGTGCCAGGGGCGGATTGGCCATAGACCCTACAGGGAAATTTTCTGGTGGGCTGATGCCCGAGGGGCCACTCAAGCCCTCTTGATGGCCGCAGGCTAGGTCCACTTTAAGTTCCCAATCCACCCCTGGTAAGGACCCTTTTACACTGACTGTGAGACAGGGCAGTGAGTGAGAATGGACTGTTTATTCTTGGTCATTGCCCACTTGTTTAGCTGCACTTACATGCAGTAATAATCCCCTCTGCATGGGGATGAAGGATCACAGCTATGATTGTTTGTTTCCATACAGATTCATTGTTTGTCAGCAGCGCACCCCTGTTTATACAGGACCACGTACTGATGATGAACAGCGATTTTATGTGTCATTTACTTCTGATCAGTGGCACATTTACATGGGGAGATTATCTGAACTATCATTCGTAGGAATGTTCGCTATGAATAATTACCCCAAACATTGGCCGAGGGTATTTAACACCATACTTGTGAAACACGGGCAGTTTAAAACACCAGTTTTCAAAAGGCTATAGACAACCCACGATGTCTATGATGAAGATTGCACTGGATCAAAATCTACTTGCAACTCTACCATTCATGAGAGAGGTGACAGCTTAAGATTCTAATGGCACACAGTTAGGCTGGTTTCACACGGTCGTTGCGGGAAAATGCACAATTTTTTCCCGCGAGTGCAAAGCGTTTAATGCATTTTGCATGCGCATGAGAAAAATCGGCATGTATGGTACCCAGACCCAAACCCGGACTTCTTCACAGACGTTCGGGTTTGGGTTCAGTATTCTGTAAATTTTTATTATTTTCCCTTATAAGGGAAAATAATAGCATTCTTTAATAAAAAAATAAAATAATTAACTCACCTCCTCCAATTGATCGTGTAGCTGCCGGTCTCCTGTTCTTTCTTCCGGACCTGTCAAAGGACCTGTGGTGACATCACTGAGCTCATCACATGGTCCACCACCATGGTGATGCATCATGTGATGAGCACAGTGATGTCACCACAGGTCCTTTGACAGATCCTGAAGAAAGAACAGGAGACCGGCAGCTACTTAATCAATTGGAGGAGGTGAGTTAATTAAAAAAAAAAATTAACCCTCAATTGACCTTCTACTAAGCATTCTGTATTAAAGAATGCTATTATTTACACATGGTTATAAGGGAAAATAATGCAGTGAATAGACTTTCATCCTAGCAACTATGCGTGAAAATCGCATGGCATCCACACTTACTTGCGGATGCTTGCGATTTTCACGCAGCCATATTCACTTCTATGGGGCCTGCGTTGCATGAAAAACGCACAATATAGAGCATGCTGCGATTTTCACGCAACGCACAAGTGATGTGTGAAAATCACTGCTCATGTGCACAGCCCCATAGAAATGAGTGGGTCCAGATACAGTGCGGGTGCAATGCGTTCACCTCCTGCATTACAGCCACGCGGAAATCTCGCCCGTGTGAAAGGGGCCTTAAGATTTTTATAAGGTGCCAGTCACAAGTTATATCCTACATTTTAAAACCAGGATAAACATGGAGTGTTAGTTGATATTTTGGCCAGTTGGCTCCCATCTTTGGTTGAGAGATTTTCATATTTGTTGCGTATGACATTGTAGGTCTCTGACCCTTCTGTTTTCTGTGTAGTCTAATGAGGATGAACTGACGGCAAAATGATTTTCCAATTTGTTAGACAATCCCTCCTAGACAGTGATGACCAGTTTGCAGTGTTCGCCGACGAACACATGCGATCTGCTATCTTTATTCCCGAGCCCGGCGATACAGAGGTAAGTCCTTACCTGTGCCTGCGCCGCGAGCCGCTCTGAAACACATGCGGTCACCGGGAGCAGGCAGTTCCGAGAACAGCCCGATGAAGGCTGTTCCCGGAACTGCACCTCTGCATCGCTGGGCTCTGACTTACCTCTGCATCGCCGAGCTTGGGAATAAAGATGGCAGATCGCATTAGTTCGTCGGCGAACACTGCGAACTGGCCACCACTGCTCTTAGACATATAAAGTAGATTGTTTAATCTTAAAGTTAAGTTTTTTTATGCAGTTTTGAAGGAGTAGATGAAAAAAGAGAATATGCTCAATCTTTCCCTAGGCCTATTTCATACTTCACTGATCTAATCAGTGTTTAGACAGTTATTTCCATCAGTGATTGTGAGCCAAAACCAGGTACAGGTAAAAAACAGAGAACAAGTGCACATTTTTCTATTATATCTTCTCTTTGGAGGCTCCTCTTCCGGTTTTGTCTCACAATGGCCTCATGCACACAACCGTTTTTACAGGTCCGCATCCGAGCCTTAGTTTTTGCGTCTCGGGGGCGGACCTATTCACTTCAATGGGGCCGCAAGAGATGCTGACTGCACTCCGGGGGTTTCCGCATCCGCAGCTCCGTTCTGAGGCCCCGCAAAAAAAATATAGCATGTCCTATTCTTGTCCGTTTTGCAGACAAGAATAGGCATGTCTAAAATGGGCCACGGACCGCAAAAAACGGCACGGTCGTGTGCATGTAGCCAATCACTAATGGAAATCACTGACCAAATCACTGAAATGTGAACTGAGCCCCAAAGCCTAGTTCACAAGACAGCAGTTGATCAGAGGTTTCCTTCGTTGATTTTGAGACAAAGCTAGGTGCTGCAAAAACCCAGGTGCATGTGCAAATCTTTTTATTATACCTTATCTTTGGGTAGGCTTTACTACTAGTTTTGGCTCACAGTCACTGGTCGAAATCACTGGCCAAACAGTGATGTCTGAACTAGGCCTTAGGCCTCATGCACACGACCGTATTTTGTTTCCGTGTCCGTTCCGTTTTTTTGCGGATAGGATGCGGACCCATTCATTTCAATAGGTCCAAAAAAAACTCGGACAGCACACTGTGTGCTGTCCGCATCAGTATGTCCGTTCCGTTGCTCCGCAAAAAAAATAGTGAATGTCTTATTTTTTTCTAGTTTGCGGACAAGGATAGGCATTATTACAATGGATCCGCAAAAAAAACGGATCCGCAAAAAAACCCGGATGCCATACGGAAGCAGCTTCCGTTTCTTTTGCGGATCTGCAATTTGCGGACCGCAAAACACATACGATTGTGTGCATGTAACCTTATACATATGTTTTGTATATCATCCACTCCTAGCTTTCAAAAGCTGCATAAAAAAAAATGAACTTAGAAAGTCAGCATGCTTATTCACTGTACAGTTCCCTCACGATAAACAATATGAATTTTTATCTATTTGATATATTATATGATGCAAATCTTGTTGTCATGTGTTATCTGTATCCAATCTTATGAACTATTAATTGTATATGGGCAGTTTTAAAACACTGTCACCTTGTATTCAGCTGTTGTATTGAAACTAAGCTAATTTCTAATGTAAAGTAGGTGAAAGGTAACAAGTTGCTGTTTAACTAGGAGGACAAGTAAAGGTCTACAAGCAAAGCAAACACTGTGCTACAAGCCTTATGAACATCATCTAGATCTAACTTCACTACTTTGTGCTTATTAATTATGATTAAAATTTTATTAAATGTCACTTTTTATTTTGTTCATATAGTGAACTGTAAAAGTTCGGGTTCGTAACGAACTTTTGGCTTTTTGGACCCCGAACCCGAACTTTTCAGTAAAAGTTCGGGTTCAGTGTTCGGCGAGTTAATGGCGCTATTTGAAAGGCTGCAGGCAATCAACAAGCGTTTAAATTGTGTGCCCTTAGAAGCCATCACAGCCATGCCTACTAATGGCGGGCTGTGATTTGCCAGTGCAGCACGAGACCCAGCCTCTATATAAGATGGAGTCATGCAGCGCTGCACGTCACTCTGTTCTGATTAGTGTAGGGATAGGATGCTGCTCCTGTGAGGGACAGAATAGGACAGAATCTTTGATCTGAAGTTAACTCAGCGATCTACCTAGATTTTGTTTTGTGGGTGCAGTACACAATTTTTTTACCCTGCCCTGACCCCAGTGACCCAGAAAAATAACTTTTATCCGTCTGTTAGTTAGGTGGGCAGCGGCAGCCATTTTATGCAAGTTCTGTGCACCAGCACAGCATATGTGCATTTGTGACAGTCAAATAGAAGCTTGAAATACTGCAATTATATTCTGGGTTTAAAAAAATCACCCATTTTTGTCAAGACACTACATCTGTGGTCTTTGCAGCATTTGTCTGTGTGCAATTTAAGCTTGAAATACTGCAATAATTGTATTGGTTTTAAAAAACACCCATTTTTGGCAATACCCTCTATCTGGGGCCTATGCAGCATTAGTCAGTGTGCAATTTAAGCTTGAAATACAGCAATAATTTTCTGGGTTTTAAAAAAATAATAATTTTTGGGCAAAATACTAAATTTTACAGGCCTGGTGAAATACAAGCGTTAGATACTTATGTCATATTCTGTTAAAAAAAAAAAAGTGAGATACAAGCTTGAAATACAGCAATAATATTCTGGGTTAAAAAAACACCCATTTTGGGCAAAGTACTTAATATTGCAGCCTTTGCTGCATCTGTCAGTGTGAAATACAAGCGTTAGATACTGTCGTTCTATTCCGTTATAAAAAAAACACCCATTTTGGGTAAGATCCTAAATTTCAGAAATATGGGGAGAGTGTCAAATAAGGGACGTGGCCCCCGTCGTGGTGCTGCTGGTGGAGCTCCTGTCACAGAGAGAGGACATGGTTGATCTGTGCCAGCTACACGCACAAGTGAAACACCTTCCTCAGGTGTGAGTAGGGCGACAGAACCTTCAGCGGTATTTGGTCGGGCCTAATGCGGCTCTACGAATGGTGAGGCCAGAACAAGTACAGGCGATAGTAGATTGGGTTTCTGATAGTGCCTCCAGTTCCTTCACATTGTCTCCCACCCAGTCTCCTGCTGAAAGATCAGAGTTGACACCTGCAGCCGATGTCCATCAGTCTTTCACCTTACCCCCTTGCAAATCAGCCAAGCAGTCTGAGCCCCAAGTCATGCAGCAGTCTCATCTGCTTTTTGATGACTCTGCAACCATGCTTTTCCAGGGCCATCCACCTAGCCCTGCCCCAGAAGTGGAAGAGATTGAGTGCACCGATGCCCAACCACTTATGTTTCAAGATGAGTACATGGGATGACCAACCAGCATGTCTCGGATGATGACGAAACACAGGTGCCAACTGCTGTGGCTTTTGTAAGTGTGCAAACCGACAAGGAAGGCAGGGGTGAAGACTGGGTGTAAGATGATGTGGAGGACGATGAGATCCTCGACCCCACATGGAATCAAGGTCATGCGACCTGTGTAGTTCGGAGGAAGAGGCGGTGGTCAGACTGAGCCACCAGCACAACAGAAGAGGGAGTAGGGTACAAAAGCACAGCGGCCGTCCCCTAGACGGTACACCTGCTACTGCCCACTGCACCAAGGGACCGAGCACACCAAAGCCAGCTCCAAGGAGTTCTCTGGCATGGCAGTTTTTCAGACAATGTGCTGACGACAAGACACGAGTGGTTTGCACTCTGTGTAGAGTTGAGCGAACACCTGGATGTTCGGGTTCGAGAAGTTCGGCCGAACATCCCGGAAATGTTCGGGTTCGGGATCCGAACCCGATCCGAACTTCGTCCCGAACCCGAACCCCATTGAAGTCAATGGGGACCCGAACTTTTCGGCACTAAAAAGGCTGTAAAACAGCCCAGGAAAGAGCTAGAGGGCTGCAAAAGGCAGCAACATGTAGGTAAATCCCCTGCAAACAAATGTGGATAGGGAAATGAATTAAAATAAAAATTAAATAAATAAAAATTAACCAAAATCAATTGGAGAGAGGTTCCATAGCAGAGAATCTGGCTTCCCGTCACCCACCACTGGAACAGTCCATTCTCAGATATTTAGGCCCCGGCACCCAGGCAGAGGAGAGAGGTCCCGTAACAGAGAATCTGTCTTCATGTCAGCAGAGAATTAGTCTGCATGTCATAGCAGAGAATGAGGCTTCACGTCAGCCACCACTGCAACAGTCCATTGGCATATATTTAGGCCCAGCACCCAGGCAGAGGAGGGAGGTCCCGTAACAGAGAATCTGTCTTCATGTCAGCAGAGAATTAGTCTGCATGTCATAGCAGAGAATGAGGCTTCACGTCAGCCACCACTGCAACAGTCCATTGGCATATATTTAGGCCCAGCACACACACAGGCAGAGGAGAGAGGTCCCGTAACAGAGAATCTGGCTTCATGTCAGCAGAGAATCAGTCTGCATGTCATAGCAGAGAATGAGGCTTCACGTCAGCCACCACTGCAACAGTCCATTGGCATATATTTAGGCCCAGCACACACACAGGCAGAGGAGAGAGGTCCCGTAACAGAGGATCTGGCTTCATGTCAGCAGAGAATCAGTCTGCATGTCATAGCAGAGAATCAGGCTTCACGTCAGCCACCACTGCAACAGTCCATTGTCATAAATTTAGGCCCAGCACCCAGGCAGAGGAGAGAGGTCCCGTAACAGACAATCTGGCTTCATGTCAGCAGAGAATTAGTCTGCATGTCATAGCAGAGAATGAGGCTTCACGTCAGCCACCACTGCAACAGTCCATTGGCATATATTTAGGCCTAGCACACAGGCAGAGGAGAGAGGTCCCGTAACAGACAATCTGGCTTCATGTCAGCAGAGAATCAGTCTGCATGTCATAGCAGAGAATGAGGCTTCACGTCACCCACCACTGCAAAAGTCCATTGGCATATATTTAGGCCTAGCACACAGGCAGAGCAGAGAGGTCCCGTAACAGACAATCTGGCTTCATGACAGCAGAGAATCAGTCTGCATGTCATAGCAGAGAATGAGGCTTCACGTCACCCACCACTGCAACAGTCCATTGGCATATATTTAGGCCTAGCACACAGGCAGAGCAGAGAGGTCCCGTAACAGACGATCTGGCTTCATGTCAGCAGAGAATCAGTCTGCATGTCATAGCAGAGAATGAGGCTTCACGTCAGCCACCACTGCAACAGTCCATTGGCATATATTTAGGCCTAGCACACAGGCAGAGGAGAGAGGTCCCGTAACAGACAATCTGGCTTCATGTCAGCAGAGAATCAGTCTGCATGTCATAGCAGAGAATGAGGCTTCACGTCACCCACCACTGCAACAGTCCATTGGCATATATTTAGGCCCAGCACCCAGGCAGAGGAGGGAGGTCCCGTAACAGAGAATCTGTCTTCATGTCAGCAGAGAATTAGTCTGCATGTCATAGCAGAGAATGAGGCTTCACGTCAGCCACCACTGCAACAGTCCATTGGCATATATTTAGGCCCAGCACCCAGGCAGAGGAGGGAGGTCCCGTAACAGAGAATCTGTCTTCATGTCAGCAGAGAATTAGTCTGCATGTCATAGCAGAGAATGAGGCTTCACGTCAGCCACCACTGCAACAGTCCATTGGCATATATTTAGGCCCAGCACCCAGGCAGAGGAGGGAGGTCCCGTAACAGACAATCTGGCTTCATGTCAGCAGAGAATCAGTCTGCATGTCATAGCAGAGAATGAGGCTTCACGTCACCCACCACTGCAACAGTCCATTGGCATATATTTAGGCCCAGCACCCAGGCAGAGGAGGGAGGTCCCGTAACAGAGAATCTGTCTTCATGTCAGCAGAGAATTAGTCTGCATGTCATAGCAGAGAATGAGGCTTCACGTCAGCCACCACTGCAACAGTCCATTGGCATATATTTAGGCGCAGCACCCAGGCAGAGGAGGGAGGTCCCGTAACAGAGAATCTGTCTTCATGTCAGCAGAGAATTAGTCTGCATGTCATAGCAGAGAATGAGGCTTCACGTCAGCCACCACTGCAACAGTCCATTGGCATATATTTAGGCCCAGCACCCAGGCAGAGGAGGGAGGTCCCGTAACAGAGAATCTGTCTTCATGTCAGCAGAGAATTAGTCTGCATGTCATAGCAGAGAATGAGGCTTCACGTCAGCCACCACTGCAACAGTCCATTGGCATATATTTAGGCCCAGCACACACACAGGCAGAGGAGAGAGGTCCCGTAACAGAGAATCTGGCTTCATGTCAGCAGAGAATCAGTCTGCATGTCATAGCAGAGAATGAGGCTTCACGTCAGCCACCACTGCAACAGTCCATTGGCATATATTTAGGCCCAGCACACACACAGGCAGAGGAGAGAGGTCCCGTAACAGAGAATCTGTCTTCATGTCAGCAGAGAATTAGTCTGCATGTCATAGCAGAGAATGAGGCTTCACGTCAGCCACCACTGCAACAGTCCATTGGCATATATTTAGGCCCAGCACACACACAGGCAGAGGAGAGAGGTCCCGTAACAGACAATCTGGCTTCATGTCAGCAGAGAATTAGTCTGCATGTCATAGCAGAGAATGAGGCTTCACGTCAGCCACCACTGCAACAGTCCATTGGCATATATTTAGGCCCAGCACACACACAGGCAGAGGAGAGAGGTCCCGTAACAGAGAATCTGTCTTCATGTCAGCAGAGAATTAGTCTGCATGTCATAGCAGAGAATCAGGCTTCACGTCACCCACCACTGCAACAGTCCATTGGCATATATTTAGGCCCAGCACCCAGGCAGAGGAGGGAGGTCCCGTAACAGAGAATCTGTCTTCATGTCAGCAGAGAATTAGTCTGCATGTCATAGCAGAGAATGAGGCTTCACGTCAGCCACCACTGCAACAGTCCATTGGCATATATTTAGGCCCAGCACACACACAGGCAGAGGAGAGAGGTCCCGTAACAGAGAATCTGTCTTCATGTCAGCAGAGAATTAGTCTGCATGTCATAGCAGAGAATCAGGCTTCACGTCACCCACCACTGCAACAGTTCATTGGCATATATTTAGGCCCAGCACCCAGGCAGAGGAGGGAGGTCCCGTAACAGAGAATCTGTCTTCATGTCAGCAGAGAATTAGTCTGCATGTCATAGCAGAGAATGAGGCTTCACGTCAGCCACCACTGCAACATTCCATTGGCATATATTTAGGCCCAGCACACACACAGGCAGAGGAGAGAGGTCCCGTAACAGAGAATCTGTCTTCATGTCAGCAGAGAATTAGTCTGCATGTCATAGCAGAGAATCAGGCTTCACGTCACCCACCACTGCAACAGTCCATTGGCATATATTTAGGCCCAGCACCCAGGCAGAGGAGGGAGGTCCCGTAACAGAGAATCTGTCTTCATGTCAGCAGAGAATTAGTCTGCATGTCATAGCAGAGAATGAGGCTTCACGTCACCCACCACTGCAACAGTCCATTGGCATATATTTAGGCCTAGCACACAGGCAGAGGAGAGGTTCATTCAACTTTGGGTAGCCTCGCAATATAATGGTAAAATGAAAATAAAAATAGGATTGAATGAGGAAGTGCCCTGGAGTCCAATAATATATGGTTATGGGGAGGTAGTTAATGTCTAATCTGGACAAGGGACGGACAGGTCCTGTGGGATCCATGCCTGGTTCATTTTTATGAACGTCAGCTTGTCCACATTGGCTGTAGACAGGCGGCTGCGTTTGTCTGTAATGACGCCCCCTGCCGTGCTGAATACACGTTCAGACAAAACGCTGGCTGCCGGGCAGGCCAGCACCTCCAAGGCATAAAAGGCTAGCTCTGGCCACGTGGACAATTTAGAGACCCAGAAGTTGAATGGGGCCGAACCATCAGTCAGTACGTGGAGGGGTGTGCACACGTACTGTTCCACCATGTTAGTGAAATGTTGCCTCCTGCTAACACGTTGCGTATCAGGTGGTGGTGCAGTTAGCTGTGGCGTGTTGACAAAAGTTTTCCACATCTCTGCCATGCTAACCCTGCCCTCAGAGGAGCTGGCCGTGACACAGCTGCCTTGGCGACCTCTTGCTCCTCCTCTGCCTTGGCCTTGGGCTTCCACTTGTTCCCCTGTGACATTTGGGAATGCTCTCAGTAGCGCGTCTACCAACGTGCGCTTGTACTCGCGCATCTTCCTATCACGCTCCAGTGCAGGAAGTAAGGTGGGCACATTGTCTTTGTAGCGTGGATCCAGCAGGGTGGCAACCCAGTAGTCCGCACAGGTTAAAATGTGGGCAACTCTGCTGTCGTTGCGCAGGCACTGCAGCATGTAGTCGCTCATGTGTGCCAGGCTGCCCAGGGGTAAGGACAAGCTGTCCTCTGTGGGAGGCGTATCGTCATCGTCCTGCCTTTCCCCCCAGCCACGCACCAGTGATGGACCCGAGCTGCGTTGGGTGCCACCCCGCTGTGACCATGCTTCATCCTCATCCTCCTCCACCTCCTCCTCATCCTCGTCCTCCTCGTCCTCCAGTAGTGGGCCCTGGCTGGCCACATTTGTACCTGGCCTCTGCTGTTGCCAAAAACCTCCCTCTGAGTCACTTCGAAGAGACTGGCCTGAAAGTGCTAAAAATGACCCCTCTTCCTCCTCCTCCTCCTCCTCCTGGGCCACCTCCTCTTCCATCATCGCCCTAAGTGTTTTCTCAAGGAGACATAGAAGTGGTATTGTAACGCTGATAACGGTGTCATCGCCACTGGCCATGTTGGTGGAGTACTCGAAACAGCGCAACAGGGCACACAGGTCTCGCATGGAGGCCCAGTCATTGGTGGTGAAGTGGTGCTGTTCTGTAGTGCGACTGACCCGTGCGTGCTGCAGCTGAAACTCCACTATGGCCTGCTGCTGCTCGCACAGTCTGTCCAGCATGTGCAAGGTGGAGTTCCACCTGGTGGGCACGTCGCATATGAGGCGGTGAGCGGGAAGGCCGAAGTTACGCTGTAGCGCAGACAGGCGAGCAGCAGCAGGATGTGAACGCCGGAAGCGCGAACAGACGGCCCGCACTTTATGCAGCAGCTCTGACATGTCGGGGTAGTTGTGAATGAACTTCTGCACCACCAAATTCAGCACATGCGCCAAGCAAGGGATGTGCGTCAAATTGGCTAGTCCCAGAGCTGCAACGAGATTTCGCCCATTATCACACACCACCAGGCCGGGCTTGAGGCTCACCGGCAGCAACCACTCGTCGGTCTGTTGTTCTATACCCCGCCACAACTCCTGTGCGGTGTGGGGCCTGTCCCCCAAACATATGAGTTTCAGAATGGCCTGCTGACGTTTACCCCGGGCTGTGCTGAAGTTGGTGGTGAAGGTGTGTGGCTGACTGGATGAGCAGGTGGAAGAAGAGGAGGAGGAAGCCGAGAAGGAGGAGGTGGCAACAGGAGGCAAAGAATGTTGCCCTGCGATCCTTGGCGGCGGAAGGACGTGCGCCAAACAGCTCTCCGCCTGGGGCCCAGCTGCCACTACATTTACCCAGTGTGCAGTTAGGGAGATATAGCGTCCCTGGCCGTGCTTACTGGTCCACGTATCTGTGGTTAGGTGGACCTTGCCACAGATGGCGTTGCGCAGTGCACACTTGATTTTATCGGATACTTGGTTGTGCAGGGAAGGCACGGCTCTCTTGGAGAAGTAGTGCCGGCTGGGAACAACATACTGTGGGACAGCAAGCGACATGAGCTGTTTGAAGCTGTCTGTGTCCACCAGCCTAAATGACAGCATTTCATAGGCCAGTAGTTTAGAAATGCTGGCATTCAGGGCCAGGGATCGAGGGTGGCTAGGTGGGAATTTACGCTTTCTATCAAATGTTTGTGAGATGGAGAGCTGAACGCTGGCGTGTGACATGGTTGAGACGCTTGGTGACGGAGGTGGTGGTGGTGGTGTTGGTGGTACATCCCCTGTTTGCTGGGCGGCAGGTGCCAACGTTCCTCCAGAGGCGGAGGAAGAGGCCGAGGCGGCAGCAGCAGAATAGGCCGAGGCGGCAGCAGCAGAAGAGGTAGCAGGGGGAGCCTGAGTGACTTCCTTGGTTTTAAGGTGTTTACTCCACTGCAGTTCATGCTTTGCATGCAGGTGCCTGGTCATGCAGGTTGTGCTCAGGTTCAGAACGTTAATGCCTCGCTTCAGGCTCTGATGGCACAGCGTGCAAACCACTCGGGTCTTGTCGTCAGCACATTGTTTGAAGAAGTGCCATGCCAGGGAACTCCTTGAAGCTGCCTTTGGGGTGCTCGGTCCCAGATGGCGGCGGTCAGTAGCAGGCGGAGTCTCTTGGCGGCGGGTGTTCTGCTTTTGCCCACTGCTCCCTCTTTTGCTACGCTGTTGGCTCGGTCTCACCACTGCCTCTTCCTCCGAACTGTGAAAGTCAGTGGCACGACCTTCATTCCATGTGGGGTCTAGGACCTCATCGTCCCCTGCATCGTCTTCCACCCAGTCTTGATCCCTGACCTCCTGTTCAGTCTGCACACTGCAGAAAGACGCAGCAGTTGGCACCTGTGTTTCGTCATCATCAGAGACATGCTGAGGTGGTATTCCCATGTCCTCATCATCAGGAAACATAAGTGGTTGTGCGTCAGTGCATTCTATGTCTTTCACCGCTGGGGAAGGGCTAGGTGGATGCCCTTGGGAAACCCTGCCAGCGGAGTCTTCAAACAGCATAAGAGACTGCTGCATAACTTGAGGCTGAGACAGTTTCCCTGGTATGCATGGGGGTGATGTGACAGACTGATGGGGTTGGTTTTCAGGCGCCATCTGTGCGCTTTCTGCAGAAGACTGGGTGGGAGATAATGTGAACGTGCTGGATCCACTGTCGGCCACCCAATTGACTAATGCCTGTACCTGCTCAGGCCTTACCATCCTTAGAACGGCATTGGGCCCCACCATATATCGCTGTAAATTCTGGCGGCTACTGGGACCTGAGGTAGTTGGTACACTAGGACGTGTGGATGTGGCAGAACGGCCACGTCCTCTCCCAGCACCAGAGGGTCCACTAACACCACCACGACCATGTCCACGTCCGCGTCCCTTACTAGATGTTTTTCTCATTGTTATGGTTCACCACAACAACAAATATATTATTTGGCCCAATGTATTGTATTCAAATTCAGCGGGATATAAATTTGAGGCCTAGTATTTAGGCGCTGGGTGACCGGTATGGATTTAGTGACAGAATTAGACTTGGAAATGCACAGAAGCGTGTGTGTGAAGTTATTCTGAATGACCCAATGTGCACCTTGAATATTATATACCCTTTTAGGGATAGATTTCAAATAGCTCTGATATAGCAGAAACCACTAAATTATGAAATTGCTAAATTGGGAATTGTATTTCAACCCAGAACAAGAAATGTGCTTGAACGGACACTAAATAACTCGCCCAGCTACAGCACTAGGGACAGATTTAGCGGGATATAAATTTGAGGCCTAGTATTTAGGCGCTGGGTGACAGGTATGGGTTTAGTGCCAGAATTAGACTTGGAAATACACAGTAGCGGGTGTGTGTGAAGTTATTCTGAATGACCCAATGTGCACCTTGAATATTATATACCCTTTTAGGGATAGATTTCAAATAGCTCTGATATAGCAGAAACCACTAAATTATGAAATTGCTAAATTGGGAATTGTATTTCAACCCAGAACAAGAAATGTGCTTGAACGGACACTAAATAACTCGCCCAGCTACAGCACTAGGGACAGATTTAGCGGGATATAAATTTGAGGCCTAGTATTTAGGCGCTGGGTGACAGGTATGGGTTTAGTGCCAGAATTAGACTTGGAAATACACAGTAGCGGGTGTGTGTGAAGTTATTCTGAATGACCCAATGTGCACCTTGAATATTATATACCCTTTTAGGGATAGATTTCAAATAGCTCTGATATAGCAGAAACCACTAAATTATGAAATTGCTAAATTGGGAATTGTATTTCAACCCAGAACAAGAAATGTGCTTGAACGGACACTAAATAACTCGCCCAGCTACAGCACTAGGGACAGATTTAGCGGGATATAAATTTGAGGCCTAGTATTTAGGCGCTGGGTGACAGGTATGGGTTTAGTGCCAGAATTAGACTTGGAAATACACAGTAGCGGGTGTGTGTGAAGTTATTCTGAATGACCCAATGTGCACCTTGAATATTATATACCCTTTTAGGGATAGATTTCAAATAGCTCTGATATAGCAGAAACCACTAAATTATGAAATTGCTAAATTGGGAATTGTATTTCAACCCAGAACAAGAAATGTGCTTGAACGGACACTAAATAACTCGCCCAGCTACAGCACTAGGGACAGATTTAGCGGGATATAAATTTGAGGCCTAGTATTTAGGCGCTGGGTGACAGGTATGGGTTTAGTGCCAGAATTAGACTTGGAAATACACAGTAGCGGGTGTGTGTGAAGTTATTCTGAATGACCCAATGTGCACCTTGAATATTATATACCCTTTTAGGGATAGATTTCAAATAGCTCTGATATAGCAGAAACCACTAAATTATGAAATTGCTAAATTGGGAATTGTATTTCAACCCAGAACAAGAAATGTGCTTGAACGGACACTAAATAACTCGCCCAGCTACAGCACTAGGGACAGATTTAGCGGGATATAAATTTGAGGCCTAGTATTTAGGCGCTGGGTGACAGGTATGGGTTTAGTGCCAGAATTAGACTTGGAAATACACAGTAGCGGGTGTGTGTGAAGTTATTCTGAATGACCCAATGTGCACCTTGAATATTATATACCCTTTTAGGGATAGATTTCAAATAGCTCTGATATAGCAGAAACCACTAAATTATGAAATTGCTAAATTGGGAATTGTATTTCAACCCAGAACAAGAAATGTGCTTGAACGGACACTAAATAACTCGCCCAGCTACAGCACTAGGGACAGATTTAGCGGGATATAAATTTGAGGCCTAGTATTTAGGCGCTGGGTGACAGGTATGGGTTTAGTGCCAGAATTAGACTTGGAAATACACAGTAGCGGGTGTGTGTGAAGTTATTCTGAATGACCCAATGTGCACCTTGAATATTATATACCCTTTTAGGGATAGATTTCAAATAGCTCTGATATAGCAGAAACCACTAAATTATGAAATTGCTAAATTGGGAATTGTATTTCAACCCAGAACAAGAAATGTGCTTGAACGGACACTAAATAACTCGCCCAGCTACAGCACTAGGGACAGATTTAGCGGGATATAAATTTGAGGCCTAGTATTTAGGCGCTGGGTGACAGGTATGGGTTTAGTGCCAGAATTAGACTTGGAAATACACAGTAGCGGGTGTGTGTGAAGTTATTCTGAATGACCCAATGTGCACCTTGAATATTATATACCCTTTTAGGGATAGATTTCAAATAGCTCTGATATAGCAGAAACCACTAAATTATGAAATTGCTAAATTGGGAATTGTATTTCAACCCAGAACAAGAAATGTGCTTGAACGGACACTAAATAACTCGCCCAGCTACAGCACTAGGGACAGATTTAGCGGGATATAAATTTGAGGCCTAGTATTTAGGCGCTGGGTGACAGGTATGGGTTTAGTGCCAGAATTAGACTTGGAAATACACAGTAGCGGGTGTGTGTGAAGTTATTCTGAATGACCCAATGTGCACCTTGAATATTATATACCCTTTTAGGGATAGATTTCAAATAGCTCTGATATAGCAGAAACCACTAAATTATGAAATTGCTAAATTGGGAATTGTATTTCAACCCAGAACAAGAAATGTGCTTGAACGGACACTAAATAACTCGCCCAGCTACAGCACTAGGGACAGATTTAGCGGGATATAAATTTGAGGCCTAGTATTTAGGCGCTGGGTGACAGGTATGGGTTTAGTGCCAGAATTAGACTTGGAAATACACAGTAGCGGGTGTGTGTGAAGTTATTCTGAATGACCCAATGTGCACCTTGAATATTATATACCCTTTTAGGGATAGATTTCAAATAGCTCTGATATAGCAGAAACCACTAAATTATGAAATTGCTAAATTGGGAATTGTATTTCAACCCAGAACAAGAAATGTGCTTGAACGGACACTAAATAACTCGCCCAGCTACAGCACTAAGGACAGATTTAGCGGGATATAAATTTGAGGCCTAGTATTTAGGCGCTGGGTGACCGGTATGGATTTAGTGACAGAATTAGACTGGGATATGGCCAAAAAATAAACAGACTATTGCTGGTTAAATGCACTTGGTGTGACAGCTTCACCCTGATGTAGGCTTTAGCCAAAAAACAACCACACCATTGAGGGTTAAATGCACTTGGTGACAGGCGCAGCTTGCCCCTGATTTAGTATATGGCCAAAAAATGAACAGACTATTGCTGGTTAAATGCACTTGGTGTGACAGCTTCACCCTGATGTAGGCTTTAGCCAAAAAACAACCACACCATTGAGGGTTAAATGCACTTGGTGACAGGCGCAGCTTGCCCCTGATTTAGTATATGGCCAAAAAATGAACAGACTATTGCTGGTTAAATGCACTTGGTGTGACAGCTTCACCCTGATGTAGGCTTTAGCCAAAAAACAACCACACCATTGAGGGTTAAATGCACTTGGTGACAGGCGCAGCTTGCCCCTGATTTTGTATATGGCCAAAAAATGAACAGACTATTGCTGGTTAAATGCACTTGGTGTGACAGCTTCACCCTGATGTAGGCTTTAGCCAAAAAACAACCACACCATTGAGGGTTAAATGCACTTGGTCGCAGCTTGTGCTGGCGCACCACAAGACACAAAATGGCCGCCGATCACCCCAGAAAAATGTGACTGACAAACGGTCTGGGCAGCCTAAAAACAGTGAGCAATTGAGGATCAGCAGCTCAATGATCCACAGCTGCAGATCGATCAGTTAATCAAGTCCTTTGGAGGAGTTAATCTGCCTAATCTCGCCCTACTGTCGCAGCCGCAACCTCTCCCTACGCTAATCAGAGCAGAGTGACGGGCGGCGCTATGTGACTCCAGCTTAAATAGAGGCTGGGTCACATGGTGCTCTGGCCAATCACAGCCATGCCAATAGTAGGCATGGCTGTGATGGCCTCTTGGGGCAAGTAGTATGACGCTTGTTGATTGGCTGCTTTGCAGCCTTTCAAAAAGCGCCAAGAAAGCGTCACAAAAGCGCGAAGAAAGCGACGAACACCGAACCCGAACCCGGACTTTTACGAAAATGTCCGGGTTCGGGTCCGTATCACGGACACCCCAAAATTCGGTACGAACCCGAACTATACAGTTCGAGTTCGCTCATCCCTAACTCTGTGCAATCAGAGTCTGAAGCGAGTTATAAACATTCTCAACCTTAGCACAACCTGCATGACCAGGCATCTAAGTGCAAAGCACGAGCTGCAGTGGAGTAGACACTTCAAAAACCAAGAAAGGTCTCTGGCTCCTCCTGCTTCCTCTTCTGCTGCAGTCTCGGCCTCTTCATCCATCTCTGGAGTAACAGTGCCATCTGCCACCCCGCAAACAGAGTATCTGCCACCACCTGGGTCACTAAGCATCTCCACAATGTCCCACGGAAGCGTTCAGCTCTCCATCTCCCAAAAACTGGAGCGGAAGAGGAGGTACCCCCTACCCACCCGTGACCCCTGGCCCTGAATGCCAGCATTTTAAAATTACTGGCATTTGAAATTATTTAATTCCATCTGGTGGAGACTGAGAACTTTAAAAGATTTATGGCAGTGGCTGTCCCACAGAACGTTGTGCCCAGCCGCCACTACTTTTCCAGGTAATCCCTTCCCTGCACAACCAAGTGGGGGACAAAATCAGGTGTGCACTGCACAACGCCATCTGTGGCAAAGTCCACATAACTACAGATACGTGAACCAGTAAGCACGATCAGGTAAGCTATATCTTCCTAACAGCACACTGGGTAAATGCAGTGGCGGGTGGGCCTGAGGCAGATAGCAGTTTGGCGCATGTCCTTCCACCACTGAGGATTGCAGGGCACTTCTCTTTGCCTCCTGTTGCTTCCTCCTTCTACTCCGCTTCCTCATCCTCTACCGCCTCTTCAGCTGGTCAGCGTAACACCTTCACCACCAACTTCAGCACAGCCAGGGGTAAACGACAGCAGGCAGTTTTAAAATGTTTCTAGGACATTTGGAGGACAAACCCCACACCGCGCAGGAGCTGTGGACGGGCCTTGAACAACAGACCGATGAGTGGTTGGAGCCTCAAGCCCGGCCTAGTGGTGTGCGATAATGGGCGAAATCTCGTAGCAGCTCTGGAGCTAGCTGTTTTGATGCACATCCCTTGCCTGGCGTATGTGTTGATTTTGGTGGTGCAGAGGTTCCTTAAAAATTACCCCGATATATGTCATAGCTGGTGCATAAAGTGTGGACCGTCTGTGCGCGCTTTCAACGTTCTCACCCTGCTGCTGCTCGCCTGTCAGCGCTGCAGTGTAACTTAGCCCTTCCCGCTCACCGCCTCATATGCGATGTGCCCACAAGGTGGAACTTCACCTTGCACATGCTGGCCAGACTTTGCGAGCAGCATCAGGCGATAGTGGAGTTTCAGCTGCAGCACGCACGGGTGAGTCGCTCTGCGGAACAGCAACACTTCACCACCAATAACTGGGCATCCATGCAAGACCTGTGTTCCTTGTGGCACTGTTTCGAGTACTCCACCAACATGGCCAGTGCCAATAACGCCGTTCTCAGCGTTACTATCCCACTTCTATGCCTCCTTGAAAAAACGCTGCTGGCGATGATGAAAGAGGATGTGGCACAGGAGGAGGAGGAGGAGGAAGAGGGATCATTTCATAGGGTTTCCGAACAGTCATTCACAAGTGGCTCCGAGGGTGGGTTCCTGCATCACAAACACCAGGTACACAATTGTCCAGCCAGGGCGCAGTTCTGGAGGATGACGAGGTGGAGGATGAGGAGATGGAGGAGGAGAAACCATATTCACAGCAGGGTGGCACCCAGACCAGCTCATGGCCATCACTGGTGCGTGGCTGGGGGGATTCAGAGGACACAGATGATACACCTCCCACAGAGGACAGCTTTTCGTTGCCTCTGGGCAGCCTGGCACACGTGAGTGATTACATGCTGCAGTGTCTCCGCAATGACCGCCGAGTTGCCCACATTCTAACTTGTGCTGATTACTGGGTGGCCATGCTGCTGGATCCCCGTTACAAGGACAACGTACCGTCCTTAATTCCATCACTGGAGCATGATCGTAATATGCGCGAGTACAAGCACACGCTGTTAGACACGCTACTGGGTGGCATTCCCAACTGACAGCGGCGGCATAGTGGAAGCACAAGGAGAAGGCAGAGGAGGAGGAAGAGGTCACCAACGCAGCTGGGGCACCACCAGCACCTCAGAAGGCAGGGTTAGCATGGCCGAAATGTGGAAAAGCTTTGTCAGCACGCCACAACAACCAGCACCACCAGCTAATATGGAACGTCTTAGCAGGTGGCAGCATTTCAGCAACATGGTGGAGCAGTATGTGTGCACACGCCTACACGTACTGAATGATGGGTCTGCCCCCTTCAACTTCTGGGTCTCCAAATTGGGCACATGGTCTGAGCTTCCCCTTTGAGGTGCTGGCCTGCCCTGCAGCCAGTGTATTGTCTGAATGTGTGTTTAGCACGGCAGGGGGCGTTATCACAGACAAGTGCAGCCGCCTGTCCACAACCAATGTGGACAAGCTCACATTCATTAAAATGAACCAGGCATGGATCTCACAGGACTTTCCCATACCTTGTGCAGAATAGACATGTATACCGACCTTAACCAGCCATTGTTATACTTCCGCACAATTGCTCATTTCCCACTCTTTTGGAGTGTCCCCCAATTAAAATTAAAATAAAAATTAAACCAAAAACCAGTGTTGGCTACCTCGTCCTCCTCCACCGCCGCTTCCACCCTACACCGCTATGTCCACCGCCTCCTCAAACTTACATTTTCGGTTGAAATTCACCAATTTTTGGGTGTGATATACCCCTGCTCTATCTAGTAGACATGTAACATTTCACTAGTTTGTCTGTTACATATTCGGGTGAAATTCCCCAATTTTTGGGTGTGATATGAGCCTGCTGTACCTAGTAGACAGGTAAAAACATTTCACTAATTTGTCTGTTACATTTTCGGGTGAAATTAACCAATTTTTGGGTGTGATGTACCACTGCTATACCTAGTAGACAGTTAAAAAAAATAACTAATTTGTCTGTTACATATTTGGGTGAAATTCACCAATTTTTGGGTGTGATATTCCCCTGCTCTACCTAGTAGACAGGTAACATTTCACTAAATTGTCTGTTACATATTTGGTGGAATTCAACATTTTTGGCTGTGATATACCCCTGCTATACCTGTTAGACAGTTAAAAAATATTCACTAATTTGTCTCTTACATTCTCGGTTGAAATTCACCAATTTTTGGCTGTGATATACCCCTGCTATATCTAGTAGACAGGTAAAAATATTTCACTAATTTGTCTGTTACATTCTTGGGTGACATTTGACCATTTTTGCCATGATTAAACCAGAGGGCATTGGTTATAGGGACATACATTTCAAAAACTCATGTTACATTGTCAGGTGACATTTTTTTATTTTGCCGTATACAAACACCTCCTCTGCATAGGTTATAAGGAATTAAATTTCACCTCCTTTACTTGTAATCTTTGGCTTCAATAATTTGTCCCACTTTTCCGTTCGATCAACATTTAATTTCATCCATTGACCTCCCTTGGATGTGGCCTCTATTTCTTATACTCCCTCTCCGGCGTGGAATCCTGATTCGCCGATAACCGTGATCAACATGGTAGGCTCAGAAAAGAACATCGAAAGTTGATAGAGAAGATATCCAAATGGATCGTGGACGACATGGGGACGTGCGATCAGGCAGAAGTTATCTAGAGTCAACAAAGAGTCTCCTGTCTAACGTTTCCAAATCCAAAATACCCCAGTGACATTCCCTATAATTTTTTATTAATCATTCCAATAACACGGCATTTTAAGAGCCCTGTATTGTTATTTATCGTCACTACCTCCCCGAGTCGGGAGTAGGTAATTGCCGCGAGCCCCCTCTTTTTCTTCGATTCTTCCTTTTTAATAGCTTCTCCCACATTCCTGCTCGATCACAATTAAATTTCATCCATTGATCTCCCTTGGATGTGGTCTCTCTTTCTCACGCTCCCTCTCCGGCGTGGAACCCTGATTCGGCGCTAACCGTGATCAACATGGTAGGCGCAGAAAAGAACATCGTAAGTTGATAGAGCAGATATCCAATTGGATCATGAACATCACTGGGACGTGCAACATGGTGGGGCAGTATGTGTGCACACGCCTACACGAACTGATTGATTGGTCTGCCCTCTTTAACTTCTGGGTCTCCAAATCGGGCACATAAACTGATACCCTGCAGCCAGTGTATTATCTGAACGTGTGTTTAGCATGACTGCAGGGGGTTATCACAGGTTATATTTCCCAATGTTTTGGGGTGTACCCTAATTAAAAATAAATATATATTTAAAACCAAAAATCAGTGTAGGCTACCTCCTCCTCCACCGCCGCTTCCACCTACACCGCCACATCCACCGCCTCCTAAACCTCCTACTCCATATGGACCTCATCCTCTTAGATCAAGATTATTATTTTCTATTTTTACGTATTTTATGTTATTTACACATTTGTTTGCAGAGCACTTGCCATGCTCTTAACCACATTTTGCTGCCATTTTCAGCCCTCTAGCCCTTTCCATGGCATTTGTAGAGCCATTTTAGTGCTTAAAAGTTCGGGTCCCCATTGACTTCAATGGGGTTCGGGTTCGGGATCAAATTCGGGTCAAGTTCGGATCCCGAACTCAAACTTTTTTGTGAAGTTCGGCTGAACCCGTCGAACCCCAACATCCAGGCGTCCGCTCAACTCTAATAGTGATCTTAATGTTCTTTTTATCATTGACTAGACTTAAAGAGGAGCAAACAGTCCTCCAGAAATGCCATTTTTATTAAATATTTGTATTCATGTGCTTCTTCTTTGTTATTTATCTTGTAAAAATAAATTATCAACAAGGTGTTACCAGTCCTCTTGTCTCCACTGGTATAGAGGTCTTTAAACAGGCTGAGAATCAAGCAGATAATCGCTAACGAGTGTTCATAACAATGCTCATTAGCGATTATCTGTCGGTGTAAACATGCCTTCGATTACTCGATGAATGAAGGAAACGCTCATTCATCATGTATTAGATCATTCCTGCGGTCACAAAAATTATTGTTTGTCTAAAGCAGAAAGTGCTGTGTAAACAGCATCTTCTGCCGGCAAACAACTAGTCAGTACAGGGATGAGCGATGGCATGAGCAATCACTACTCCCCATACTGTGGAGGAGATTGCTGCATGTAAATGCAGCAGTCTCTTCCTTATATGACCAGGCGAGATTTTGAAATACTTTTAAAATGTATTGTTTCAGCAAGACAACAGTTTTCTTGAGAACAGCCTCTTCTGCAACAGCCAAATAAATGGCTTAGTTGGCAGACTGTATAAATATATATGGGGCAGCCAAGGTGAGGGAGGCTCTGACCTTGCTCAATGAATGTGCTCCCAATTGGCAAATTATTTCTAAGATGTCAATATGTATTTATAGGGCATAGGAGAAGGGGTTTTCTTGGTGGCACAACCTCTTTAATATGGCTTTAAAGGGGTAACAAAATACATTTACCAGCTGTACATGATATGATGTAAAGTGATCATGGGGGCCAGTTAAGGACTCCTATGATCTGCCACTTACTCTTCTTCACAATACCTTATGTGATCATGAGGACAATGCTAACATGAAGGACCAGAATTTTTCAACTATGAAAATTGTAGATTCACACTGAAGGCATCAAAACTATGAATTAACAAATGTGGAATTATATACATAAAAAAAAGTGTGAAACAACTGAAAATATGTCATATTCTAGGTTCTTCAAAGTAGCCACCTTTTGCTTTGATTACTGTGTTGCACACTCTTGGCATTCTCTTGATGAGCTTCAAGAGGTAGTCACCTGAAATGTTTTTCACTTCACAGGTGTGCCCTGTCAGGTTTAATAAGTGGGATTTCTTGCCTTATAAATGGGGTTGGGACCATCAGATGTGTTGTGGAGAAGTCAGGTGGATACACAGCTGATAGTCCTACTGAATAGACTGTTAGAATTTGTATTATGGCAAGAAAAAAAGCAGCTAAGTAAAGAAAAATGAGTGGCCATCATTACTTTAAGAAATGAAGGTCACTCAGTCCGAAAAATTGGGAAAACTTTGAAAGTGTCCCCAAGTGCAGTCACAAAAACCATCAAGCGCTAGAACGAAACTGGCTCACATGCGGACCGCCCCAGGAAAGGAAGACCAATAGTCACCTCTGCTGCAGAGGATAAGTTCATCCGAGTCACCAGCCTCAGAAATCACAGGTTAACAGCAGCTCAGATTAGAGACCAGGTCAATGCCACACAGAGTTCTAGCAGCAGACACATCTCTAGAACAACTGTTAAGAGGAGAGTGTGTGAATCAGGCCTTCATGGTAGAATATCTGCTAGGAAACCGCTGCTAAGGACAGGCAACAAGCAGAAGAGACTTGTTTGGGCTAAAGAACACAAGGAATGGACATTAGCAATCTGTGCTTTGGTCTGATGAGTCCAAATTTGAGATCTTTGGTTCCAACCACCGTGTCTTTGTGCGACGCAGAAAAGGTGAATGGATGGACTCTACATGCCTGGTTCCCACCGTGAAGCATGGAGGAGGAGGTGTGATGGTGTGGGGATGCATTGCTGGTGACACTGTTGGGGATTTATTCAAAATTGAAGGCATACTGAACCAGCATGGCTACCACAGCATCTTGCAGTGGCATGCTATTCTATCCGGTTTGCGTTTAGTTGGACCATCATTTATTTTTCAACAGGACAATGACCCCAAACACACCTCCAGGCTGTGTAAGGGCTATTTGACCATGAAGGAGAGTGATTGGGGGGGGGGGGCGCCAGATGACTTGGCCTCCACAGTCACCGGACCTAAACCCAATCGAGATGGTTTGGGGTGAGCTGGACCGCAGAGTGAAGACAAAAGGGCCAACAAGTGCTAAGCATCTCTGGGAACTCCTTCAAGACTGTTGGAAGACCATTTCAGGTGACTACCTCATCAAGAGAATGCCAAGAGTGTGCAAAGCAGTAATCAAAACAAAAGGTGGCTACTTTGAAGAACCTAGAATGTGACATATTTTCAGTTGTTTCACACTTTTTTGTTATGTATATAATTCCACATGTGTTAATTCATAGTTTTGATGCCTTCAGTGTGAATCTACAATTTTCATAGTCATGAAAATAAAGAAAACTCATTGAATGAGAAGGTGTGTCCAAACATTTGGTCTGTACTGTATATAAATCATGTATGTTCCAAATGGACTTGGTACAAGTGACCTAAAAGGGTTCTCCAGTAAAAAAAAATACCACTGTAACAGTGAACCTCTACAGCTAGGAATTGTCTGTACTGGTCACATGCCCCCTTTGTTGGCGCATTATCAGTGTACCAGAATGTAAAGAGCTGCAGATCTAGGAATGGTAGGGCATCCATAAGGTTTTTCATATATTTTCTTGTCTGTAAAAGTCATTTAAGGTAACTCCTTCCTTTACTGCCCCCAGTGATTATACACACAAACAAAATGCACACCATTAAACACTACATAATAATTCAATGCCTCTAGGAAATAAATAAGAAATGAAGATAGCAAAACAAGATGTCAATGAAAAATTAATAGTCATGGAATAATGTGTGGTTCTATGAACAAGATGACCGAGCTCAAATGTGAAGATGAATGTTTTGACTCGTATGGCCTCGTTAGTTTATATCAATGACTTACAGTATATCTAATTTAAAGAGATTTCCACCCAAAATGAAACATCACTCATCTGTTAGTAAATTGGAAGTTAGGCTACTTTCACACTGGTGTTTCTGAGTCCGCCTGTGAGATCCGTTTAAGGGCTCTCACAAGCGGCCCAAAACGGATCAGTTATGAACGGGTACAAGAGTTTGCATTATGGTTGCGGATCCGTCTGTGCAGATACAAGACGGATCTGCACCAAACGCGAGTGTGAAAGTAGCCTTAGAAAGATAGCTAGCTTTGCTAATTAGTTTTGTAATTATGTTTAACTTACTTACATAGATATTGTCATATCTGGGGTCATAGAAGACCCCAGAGTGTAATAAACAAGTTTTCAGGCCAATAGAAGCACTTTCAATTTGGACAGAATCAATTTGGACCTGAATCAAATAGGTCGACCGCCAAATCAAATTCAAATACAAATTTTGAGTGACAACTCTTTGTCACCTTTGAACTAGCTTCACATAAACTGATGAACAACTGAGATTTTATCTGCATGCTGAAGTGATTCCAAGTGACATATTGTTGAGAAGAAAGTTTAAAACTGACAACCAGTTTAGTTGTAGTTGTAACAGGCATTGGTCTGGACCTACTGTGGTAACTAACGGGTTTGGCTTTGGGCTTTCCCTTAGGGTGTTATCCTGGCAGTTCCCTGGTTTTCACCCTTTGACCCCTATACAGGGATCTAGTCTTTGCAGCAAGGGACCTACCAGGCTGCTACCTCTTGATATAGTCCTGGTGTAGTTGGCAGCTTACCCATGGGGGCCATAGACACTGGTGCGGTGGCAATATTCATAGTTAGATGAAATGCCAAGACCAGCTCAGGCAGAGATCAGATATATCCAAAAAACAATTCAAAGGTCAGGGGAGATGGCAATGGATCGATACGATGAACAAATTAAGGCCAGGGCAGGTATCGAAGAATCAGTATCAGGCATAAGTTTGATACACTAGCAGACAGACAGAAAAATGCACCTTCACTGGTTAACTAGTAAACTAGGAAGCTAAAGTTAAGGCACCCTCCCACTGGGCATGGCCAGCCATAAGCTGGAGAAGAATTTGAATGCGTGCACTGGCCTTTCAAGAAGAAACTTTAAAAGCCAGCGGCCCAGACCATCGCTGGATGGAGGAGGGAAGCAAGCAGGACCGGACCGCTGGGAAAACAGTGGGGTCGTCTGGATGAGTAGCATGGTACCCATACCTGCAAGGGGGAGTGGAGCAGTGGAGGGTATGGGACGCTAGCACCACAGTAGTTTTGCAAATATAGGTTTCATCATTCAGTGGACTCCAAGTGGGCATGTCTGTAAAAGACTCAGGGGAGATCACTGGTGTCTGTCACACATGTCTGATGTACACCAGCAGCGTAGGAGATGCTAATATGAATAAATTAGATCATATCACCAGGGCATTAAAATAAGCATTTTCCCTATTTAAATAAGAAAGATTACTGCTTACTAACTGGAACGGCACACTGCATGCCTATTTCTAGGGATAAAGATGAAGGATCTTGCATAATAATGCAGTCACAGTAGCTGCAAGGTGTTTTATCCACTCTCAAAATACTTTGTTTAATATTATCTGTGTAAATCGCAAATTATATGTCTCAGGCTCTGAAGTGATTCATATTCCACTATAAAACAATGCTCTATTATAAAGGGTCAGCAATACCCAAAGGCAATATGTAGCAAAATTAACAGCAGAATTTATGCATGACTTGTTATAGGCTATTATTTTTCAAAGTGTTTATGTCAAATGTGTCTTCCTCATTTAGTTTATAAGGAAAGAATATAATTTCCACAACTATTAGAAATTTAGAAATTTACCTTACAAAGAACAAATCAGTGTTACAGGCAAGTCAATGGATTTTGAACTATTTTTCTGACTAACTACTCTAAGCATACTAACTGACTATGATGCTCACTCCCCACTTTTTCTCTTTCAACATAATTTACCGTTGATCTGCCTCTGTAGCCCGATGATGACCTCTTCACATTTTGCATTACAAACAGTACAGAGGAGCAGCATCTGGATGAATTTCCTTGGGCCCACCAGAGGAAATTATTCAGGGGGCCCACCCTCTGTGTGTGTACAGGACATATACCTTTAAGTAATTATTTTTTATCATTACACATTCAGGACATATCATTAATGCAGGTTAATAGGATATCTGGTGGTTATTGGCTCCAAGGTTTTATATGGGACCCTGTTTTCTAATGGGCCCATTATTGTATAACTTGGGCCCACCAGAGGATCCTTGGGTACTCTGGTTGGCCAGTCCAACTCTGTGATCAATGAAATATTCATCTGAGGCCTGAATTGAGCAACACTGTCAGAGGTTACAAGCACTAGTAAGTGGCCGGTGGTGAATAGATGAACTGGGACACAGGGGGCGGTTATGACTGGGATGGTGAGCAGTAGGATGCTCAGTGGTTAGCACTGTTACCTCACAGCACTGGGTTCAAAACTGAGCAAGGGCAATATTTGCATTTCGTTTGTATGATGTCCCTGTAATTGTGTGGATTTCCTCTGGGTACTCTTGTATCCTTCTACACTTCAAAAAGCCACTGATAGGCTTACCAATTTCCTTTAACATGGTATGTCGTAGTGGTATATCAAAGTTTTTGATTGGTGGGAGTCCGAGTCTCCGAGAAGATAGAAACACTCACATATGTAGCATGTTCTCTCCTTGCTGCAGAAGACAGGCTCAGTAGAAATTGTATGATCCCATCTCCTACAGGGAGGAGAGAGCAGTTTGTTAGTACAGGGAAACTTTAGGATGGTTCCTTGTGTGTGTCTGATCCCCATTATGAGTAGATAGCTAAATTCATCAGGTTTAGGAAAATAAGAGGTATCACAGGTCTCCAATAAATTTATTACAGACCATTAGAAAAGATATTGGTCTAGGGGTCAGTTTAGAAAATGAAAACATTAACACTATAGATGGTTAAATGAGATTTATTGCAATATTAATAGTGACTGGAGTCCTTCTTTAATGGATGTACCAGGTTCAATATTTTCTAGTACTTTTTATGGAGTTCAGCGTAATTTCACAGATTGAAAATACCAGGCCTATTTCACAAAAGAGCAACAGTGCAGGTTACGATCATCCAGACATGAGCTGAATTTATGATGTACCGTATATTTCTTTCAGGAAGAAACTTTGGATGGACTGATGTTGTACGAGGAGTAGTCAAAGAAGAAAAACATAGGGTGAAGCTTTATATATTTGTTCTCCACATTTTACCTCTACCAGTGCTCCACTTATATTTAGATGTTCTAAATGGAAACATTTAAGCTTCAAAGTGCTGAAAATAAATGGCCCTATGAATTTTCTGGTTAGTATGGCCAAGCAGCCACAAACAAATCTGAGACCACAATAATCAATGTCAGTAAATAGTATAAGGGATGTAAAGTAAACTGCTTTTGGATTGATAGAACATAACTCTGTATCTTTAAAGGCTGGTAGAAGATCTGGGCAATTATCAGTAGCCAGCATTCCAAGGAACCGTAGTTCCCAATTATTGCTCTTTGTAAATGTGCCACTGATCACCAGATGCATGAGCATGAGCTTGTTCATCAGGTGCTCGGATTTTTATTGTAGCATATTAAATCATCATTTGCCAGCAGGAAATCATCCTGTGTAAAACAGGTAGGTGCTGAAGCAAACAACGATTCTCTGTAGGGACGAGTGACCACAGTAACCATTGCTCCTCCACATACTGTAAAGATTGGATGGTTGCTGCTTGTAAATCTAGCTATCATCTCTGCTCAGGCAATAGTTTGTTCCCAATTATTGCCTATGCAATGATCGTCAGGTGTAAAGAGGCATTAAAAGGGTTGTTCATCCCTGAGACCCTTTCCGAAAGACAACCCTTACATGGCCAGACCAGTGGAGGGAACCATACATACCTGATCCCCGCCATTGGGTTCCAGCCCCTTTGCTCCTCCACTGCCACAGTAGCTCTCCGGTCTCCCCACATCAACATCCGGTTTGACATGGATCACGTGGCTGCTGCAGCCAATGACTGGACGCAGCTGTGACGTATCCCATGTGTCATGTGATCCTAGCATACTGACCTGCCTTTTTTTCCCCTGCAATAGCTGTTTTACCCTTTATGGGCATCTTATACATGACCTTATTAAAAGTGTGTTGGCATGGAGAAATGTATATAAAATGGGCAAAGAAATTATGGGGCATATTTATTAAGATCGGCAATTTAGATGCTGGTCTTAATTGTGCCTGCACTGCTGGAGGGAGCGCCAAAGTTATGTGGAGGCGTAGGCCTCTACATAACTTTGTTACTTCCTCCAGAAGGATGTGCGACAATCTAAAATCTATGCCAGCCCCGTTGCTGGCATAGATTTAAGTCATTTTGTACTCTAAAAACCGGCGTATAAAATGAGGAATGAGATGGGCCTGCTGGCCCACCTTCTTCCCCCGCCCATATCATGCTCCCTTTCTTAGACCTGTCGGGAAAGTGGCTTGAGTGGGGAAAGTTCCACATTGCACAAAATGACTTGCGACAAAAGCTGCAACTTGATATATCAGAGATGATTGCTCTAATTTAAATGTTCTTCCCACGTGGGGTACAAATAGGGAAGGAAATACAACATAAAACCCAACATAGAACCCAAATAGAATGCAGATATCATATATTAGAAATATTTTTTATTTTTTTTATGTATTTTCGTACAAAAGTGCAGTATAAAAGTACACATATAGCCTTAAAGAAGACATCTATCCATGAAAATATGGATGTAATATTGCAGTTACAGAATTAAATCCAAGCAAACATTCTGCAAGAAATATACTTCATGTCACAGAAAGATCTGCAAGTTTAAGAACGCTAGAATATGTCACAGATCAGAAGGCTCTGAGGATCATGATCCGATTATCCTCAGGAAGCTTCAACCGGCTTTTTATTTTTAACAAGGCGAATAACATACTGTAGCTGGAAATGTCTTTCGATATTTGGACAGCTGTATAACTTCTTCTGCTATCCTCATCTTCTAATAGAGATATCTAGTGCAAATTTAAACTGTATCCAAAGATTCTGTGTTATTCAAGCTAAAATCTCACACTGAAGCAGAAATATTCCCACTCCAAAATTCTTATTCATTTGGATGTTTGATCTTATATATGTATATTTTATTGATGTTGCCATCAGTTTTTCGAATTAGCCTACCAAGATCATGTCTGTGTACAAGTCCAAAGCCAGCATAGATATTATATAGCTGTCCAGTGTCCACCAAAGGTTGTAAGAGAGTTGAGACTATCAGACACCTTCAGCATTAGTATGGCCCCTTGCACATCGTTCCTGGGAGATCTGATCTCCAATAAGTCTTCTAAGATAAAACAGATGACCAGATCACAAGGGGGGTGAGAATCATTCCTTAAATATAAAATGATGCTCCACCCATCCCTTGTGCTGTGATCAGATTATCTATTTGATCTAAAAAGACATGATGTTTAAGGGACTTGGTATGTGCGGTAAAACTTGAAATAGCTGAAAAAAATTTGACAGTTTTAATCTTGTTTTTTTCTCAGTTATCATACAGCTGGTGGGGTCTACCGACTCGCAAACACTTTAGACTGTCTGTAATTTCCAACATAAAATAATGTGCTACATTTGCCAAGAAAGAAATATAATGTGTATGAAAAGGTTAAGGATAAGCAAAAGAACTGCCAAGGGAATTATTCCAACTTATTTAACAAATGTTTCAACCATGGAAGAGATTGACATTAGTTTATTTTTGTTTTCGTATCTCTGATTTTTGAAACCAATAAAGGTCCTCTCTACCTCGTTGCTCGATGTCTGTGGTTATGTGTAACATTAAACATTTCTAAAATATTCATTTGGTATTCTGGTATTCAACCAGAATAAAATTTTACATTGAAGAGTTGATTACAAAAACATCCCTTCATTGATATAAATGAGAATGTGAAAATATAACAGTAAAGAAATATATTCCAAGAAGAGAGAAACCGTAAGATGTTCAAAAAGACTCAATTTGTCTTTATACCTGCATTCCTCCCTTCTAACATTGGCATATCTATGTAGCAGTATACCAAACCATGTTCTTACATCTTAGATAAAAAAAAGAGTATGTCTGTTGACTATAAAAAGCATTTGACACTGTTATACTTTTCTCCTCTATGCAGATATAAAGGTATAAGAGTTTATAAAATCGCTGAAAATTGTATTCTGATTTGATTTGGCCAAATAGGTTGACCGCTTCAATTCAAGCCCGAATCGGAAGTGCTCCAATTGGCCAGAAAATTTGTGTATGACCCTCTGAGGTCTCCAATCCTTTTTTCTCTATAGTTTTTTTTACTTTTTTCTTTATCTTTTTTATTATTGTTATTTTTCTAAATCTTTTCTTCTCTCTGCCAAAATGCACCTGAATTAAATCACAAAAAATTCAGATTCAGAGGCAACTCGAATTTGTACAAAATTCATGTCGACTCTGATTAGTTTAAAATTGATTTGCTTCCCATATCTTTAATTGTTTTTTTTTTTTGTATCAATTACATCAAATCTTGGATAGCCCCTGGATCTAGTTAGTATACCTATCTTATTCAAGGTTCTATCAGATTGAATGGTAATAAAATAAAATATTTTGTGTGATTAGACATGATGAATGGTGATTGAAATGATCAGGTTTTACATGTTTGGGTAGAAGGGAAAGCAATTAATTATCTTCTTTGTATGTAGAGTTGATTATGTCCAGACGATATAGCTTGTAGCATTTCTTTACCGTTATCCATTGAAGCAAGGAAGACAACTGTAGACAATTACAATCAGCTGTGGTGTCTATTTAAGAAAAAAAAGAATATTATACTTCTCAGTTACTACCACATGCAATATTGTGATACGCTATTTATTACACTTCCAATATAAACTTTTTCCAAGGTAGCAGCTTTGGAGGGAGGTATATTATCCAGTAGGTAGAAAGCAATCATTTTTATGACAGCGTGTAGTTCTTTTCACGTCAATTGCACCACTGTGGTACTGCACATGAAAAGATTCTGCTGCAGGCAAAGATGGCTCCATAGGAAGAATTGGCAGCAGTGTTTTTTAGATTTCAAATACATTAAAGTCAATCTCTAGGCATGCATTAATGTAATAGCTCTGTTATGAGTGTAATAGCTCTGTTATTTTAGATATTTGAGCTGAAAAGTTGACAAAATTTAATTTTTTGTATCGCACCTCTTTTCGAGTAATTGAATATAATGGAGTTTAGAATATCACTCTCTTTCTCTCAATTTCTGCCTTTCAAGTAATGGAGAGTATTTAAAGGGGTTGTCCAGCAGGATGAAATGGGTTACAGAAAAATAAGCATTATTCACTCCACTGCTGTTCTGATTCTTACTGGGTCACCATTGATTCTGTCTTGATGTGCTGGGAAATGCCTGTCGATGCTTGTTCAGCCAACTATTGGATGAGGCAAATCACCACTGTGGCCAGTGATTGGCTGAGTTGGCATCACCACCCATTTACAATATGTTCATCTCGGGTCAGTAAGCCTTGGAACAGCAGTGGAGGGGGGTTGGAGTGGTGAGTATTGCTTAATTTTTTTAACCGATTCTACCCCTAGATATAAAATGATCCCGTCATAACCCCTTTAATAGTCCAAAGCTCTCCCGGCCAACAGAACAAGGGTAGGAGTAGACTTGCACATGGAAGGCTTGGGAATCGGTAGTTTGAAAGAGAGGTAAACTATAGAATGTGTTGTTTTGTTTATGAAAAAAATTGAATAGGCAGTTAAACATTAGTAGAGAAAGTGAGAAGAATTTTCTGGTACATTTATGAGCTGAGAAAATGACATCTGGCATGTGAAGGGGTGCTCTGAAGAATTGGGGAAAGAGTGGCCTGACACTCAGAAGGGGTGGGGAAATAGTGATGTGCAACGGAGGAAACACTAGGAGATAATGGTCTGTCATGCAAAAAAGATATGGAAAGATGGAGAAGAAGGTGAAGAGTGATTGGACATGTAGAATGGCAGGGGTTATAATAAATTACCCCTTAATGGGAACCTATCAACATGAAATGCAATCTGCAGGCAGCAGGTTATAGATCAGGAGAAACTGAGCAGATTGATATTTACAATGTGTGGGAAAAGATTCCGATTCTAATAGTACAGGAGCCATCTATGTATACACACCGCTTATACAGGGAAGGTTGTCAGTCACTAATAAGACCATCCACATGAGGAAATGTGTTCCAAAAGAGGAGAGATTTTAATGAATAAATTACAAGTTTAGCTGAGTATTTTCCCCCAAAACTATATATAAATCTGCTCATCACCTCTATAACATGCTGTCTGCAGAAATTCAATAGATAAACTCTATACTCAGTAAAACTGGGAAAGTGCTGACCAGGCAGATGAGAGAATCAGAGGAGTGGTCCGACAAGTCTAATAAAGCTGGGGAAAGAGTGGTCTGACACATATAAACGTTTTATAAAAGATCTGCTACTTTAGCTGTACCATAACGGTAATGTGGGTTATAGGATAATAGATATTCATTTTCAAAAGACTTGCAACATATACAGCTTTAGGCAATAAACCAAGATGTGAGATCTGCTGCCACCTTAAAACATGCTAAGAGCTATCTGCATCAT